>NC_064930.1:75289773-75600273 GCF_023897955.1 Schistocerca gregaria
CCATGGGAGTTGTGTGTTGAGGAACCTACAAATTGTCAGCAGAAAAACGATATCATGTTACTGACTTTTCTGGCTTTGAGTCAGTCGGTGTACTCTTCTCAGTGCGCACTTACTGTTTCCATGGGAATGATGGATTCTCAGTTCTTTCAAATGAAACTGTAGCTGAAAGAATACTGTGTAAGTTGTACAAGGTAAAAAAAAATGGAACTGCAGAGTAGTGAAATACCGTATTATTGAAGAATCTGAAGCTAGGTGAGCCTGGCTGTGGATTAAGTTGTTTACAGGAAGGTTGCAATGCCCAAAGACTGCAGTGAATTAACGACTAGTGCGATTGCCGACAGCTGTCGGTCACTCTCGACAACAAATCACCACTTTTAAGCACTACTCTTTTTCTTGAAATGATGGCCTTGTGAAGTGCTGTCCATTTCACTCAGCTTGAAGCCTTGACTGGAGAATTGATTTCCAACACAGAGAGGTGTGTAATGATCAATAACAAGGTGCTGTGGCTGCTCCTGTTCATGGATTTAAGCGACAAATAGATACAGCGTCTATCACCTGGTAAGGTATCTGTTCTTCGACAACAATATTTCAGTGCAGCAGCAAAAAAATATACACAGCAAAAAAGTAAAACACAAGGTAGATGTGATAACATAATTTTTAAAAAATCCCCCGCCCCCCTCTCCACCCCTTCTCTCTCTCTCTCTCTCTCTCTCTCTCTCTCTCTCTCTCTCTCTCTCTCTCTCTCTCTCTCTCTCTCTCTCCGTCCCTCCGTCCCTCCCGCCCTCGCCCCCTCCCCCTTGTCTTACATTCAGAATGTTAGCATGCTTTTGCCTCTCGTCCATTCACTTTTACTGCTACCTGAACGAGAAGTGACTAATATAAGTTGTTCTTTACCTCCTGCCATCGGTGAAAAATGAAAATGTGTCAGCAGGAGAGATATATTTGCTTAAGTGAGCACCCCACTGTTATCAAAAGTAGAATGAATGAAAAAATAATAAAGCAAAATCTGCATTAAAACCACAAAACTAAGCAGACTTAAGAAAAGGATAAATTTCCACTCCTTTAAAGATGACCTGTTGAGTTGCAGACAGACACAACAAAAAGACTTTTACCCAACAAGCTTTCGGCCAAAGCCTTCATCAGCAAATCGGCAAACAAAACACACACACACTTTCACACAAGCAAGTGCGCTTGTGTGTGTGTGCGTGCATGCACACGCACACGCACACGCACACACTCACTCACTCACTCACTCACTCACTCACTCACTCTGCTACCAATGGCACTGCTGACTAGAGTTGGGTGCATGAGATGTTCAGACAGGCAGAACAGAAAGACTGCTAAACAAGTGAGCAGCTTTCAGCCAAAGGCCTTCTTCTCACAATAATATGAGAAGGATAGTTGCTACTCACTATATAGCAGAGATGCTGAGTCGCAGAGGCACGACAAAAAAGACTGCCAAACAAAGCTTTGAGCCAAATGGGCATCCATCAGAATTAAACCACACACACCTGCTGGCTGAGCGGTCAGTATGACAGAATGTCAATCATTAGGGCCCGAGTTCGATTCCCAGCTGGCTTGGAGATTTTCTTTGCTCAGGGACTGGGTGTTGTGTTCATCATCATTTCATCCCCATCGACACGCAAGTCGCCAAAGTGCCGTCAAATCAAAAGACTTGCACCAGGCGAACGGTCTACCTGGCGGGAAGCCCAAGTCACACAATGTATAGACACGCACACTATTGGCCATTAAAATTGCTACACCAAGAAGAAATGCAGATGATAAACGGGTATTTATTGGACAAACATAATATTCTAGAACTCACATGTGATTACATTTTCACACAATTTGGGTGCATAGATCCTGATAAATCAGCACCCAGAACAACCACCTCTGGCCGTAATAATGGCCTTGATACGCCTGGGCATTGAGTCAAACAGAACTTGGATGGCATGTACAGATACAGCTGCTGGCCATGCAGCTTCAACACGATACCGCAGTTCATCAAGAGTAGTGAATGGGGTATTGTGATGAGCCAGTTGCTCAGCCACCATTGACCAGACGTTTTCAGTTGGTGAGAGATCTGAAGAATGTTCTGGCCAGGGGAGCAGTCCAACATTTTCTGTATCCAGAAAGGCCCGTAAAGGACCTGCAACATGCAGTCGTGCATTATCCTGCTGAAATGTAGGGTTTCGCAGGGATCGAATGAAGGGTAGAGCCACGGGTCGTAACACATCTGAAATGTAATGTCCACTGTTCAAAGTGCCGTCAATGTGAACAAGAGGGGACAGAGACGTGTAACCAATGGCGCCCCATACTATCACGCCAGGTGATACACCAGTATGCCGACAACGAATACACGCAACAATGTGTGTTCACCACGATGTCACCAAACACAGATGCGACCATCGTGATGCTGTAAACAGAACCTGGATTTGTCCGAAAATATGACGTTTTGCAATTCGTGCTTCCCGGTTCATCGTCGAGTACACCATCGCAAGCGCTCTTGTCTGTGATGCGGCGTCAAGGGTAACCACAGCCACGGTCTCCGTGCTGATAATCTGTGCTGCTGCAAACATCGTCGAACTGTTGGTGCAGATGGTTGTTGCCTTGCAAACGTCCCCATCTGTTGACTCAGGGATCGAGACGTGGCTACACACTCCCTTATAGCCATGTGGATACGATGCCTGTCTTCTCGACTGCTAGTGATACGAGGCTGTTGGGATCCAGCACGGCGTTCTGTATTACCCTTCTGAACCCACCAATTCCATATTCTGCTGACAGTCATCGGATCTTGACCGATGCGAGCAGCAATGTCGCGATACGATAAACTGCAATCGTGATAGGCTACAATCCGACGTTTAACAAAGTCGGAAACGTGATGGTACGTATTTCTTCTCCTTAGACGAGGCATCACAACAACATTTCGTCAGGCAATGCCTGTCAACTGCTGTTTGTGTATGAGAAATTGGTTGGAAACTTTCCTCATGTCAACACGTTGTAGGAGTCGCCACCGTCACCAACCTTGTGTGAATGCTCTGAAAAGCTAATCATTTGCATTTCACAGCATCTTATTCCTGTCGGTTAAATTTTGTGTCTGTAGCACGTCATCTTCATGGTATAGCAGTTTTAATGGCCAGTAGCGTATATACACATGTTCAGATTCACCAAATACGACTCAGACACACGTGTCCACTATCTCATTGGCCAGAGACAGTGGTCATGATTTGTGTGTGTGTGTGTGTGTGTGTGTGTGTGTGTGTGTGTGTGTGTGTGTGTGTGTTTTGCCTACATCAGAAGGAAGTCTTTTGGCCGAAAGCTTATTTGTTTTTGTGTGCCCGTGTGTGACTCAGCGTCTCCACTATGTGGAGAGAAGCAATCTATCCTTTATTGATTGGTGACTCCATGGAGTGTCCTGTGCACCACGACCAGATAATGGATATACTTGGAAGGAGAGACAGCGTTGGTCGTCAAGTTTATGTGATCGCTCTAAACTTGTTGACAGCAGTGCCTACCAATGTAAATTGTATATTACAGCACTGAGGATGGTCACTAAGGCGCCAAAAATCGATTTTGCGGTTAATAAAACAACAAAATACAACCAACGCTGTCTCTCCTTCCAAGTAAATCTATCCTCTGTCGTTATTCCGTACTGGATTTGCCATCGTGTGATTTAAACAGTTTACTTAGTTTTTCCACTCATCACATTTTCGTTTGTTTGCCCCTTAAAGTTACAGCAAAGTAAATCATTTGTCGGTAAGTGTGGCAGGTCAGATTTTTTTCTCGAGTGCCATTTACAAAAACAGCTGCAGTTTTCTCAAATCGTCACCAGTAAAGTAGTAGGCAGACTACACTGTGTGTCGACGCCGGGAGGGAGGTTCGAGACGTAACATTACAGTGTGACGCGCCCTCCGTCCGCAGGTGGGAGCGATGTCGGACCAGCAGGCGGCGATCCATGGCGCACTCGGCCTCGGCGCACCTCTGACCCCCGCGGGGATCCAGACGGCCGACGGCGTGCTGTCGCAGGTGTCTGACGGGCAGGTGAAGCAGGAGCCGTATGAGACGATGGAGGTGGTGGCGAGCAGCCCCGGGCCGGGGTCTGCGGTGCACCACCTGCACCAGCTGCAGCACCAACACCAGCACCACCACCAGCACCTGGTAGGAGCACCACACGCACACCTCTACTCGGCAAGTTTCAGACCGGCAGTGCATGGCAGAAACCTTTTACTGCTCGACGTAAACTCCTCTGACATTAATATACACTGTGGTGACAATCCGCGGGATAGTGAGAAGCGCGTATACGGGTGGCAGTAGTATCGTGTGTATGTGCTGTAAAAGGGTGGTGCATTGAAGCAGCTGTCATTTGTACTCGGGTGATTCGTGTGAAAAAGCCGCACGATGAGAACTGACGGCCTTCAGAAGTGCATCAGTAGTTAGAGCTAGACACGCGGGATATTCTGTTTCGGAAATTGTTAGATAATTTAATATTCCGAGGTCCACAGTTTCGAGAGTGTGTCGAGAATACCAAATTTCGGGCCTTACCCCTCACCGCAGACAACGCAGTGGCCAACAGCCTTCAATGTAGGTCTGTGCTGTGATAGTGCCAGGCAAAACAACTAGGGGTGCAAGCCCCCTCGACGAAAAACACAACTACAGACACCGCAGCCTCCAAATTGTACTATTGGCACTACACACTCTGGCAGATGATGTTCACCGGGCATTTGCCGTACCCACACCCTGCCACCGGATTGCCACTTTGTGTACCGTGATTTGTCAGTCCGTACAACATTTTTCCACTCTTCAATCGTCCCATGTTTACACTCCTTACACCAAGTGAGGAGTCGTTTGGCATTTACCGACGTGACGTGTGGCTTATGAGCAGCCATACAAGTGTGAAATTCCAAGTTTTCTCACCTCCTGCCAAACTGTTGTAGTACTTGCAGTGGATCGTGATGCAGTTAAAATTCCTGTGTGATGACCTTAGACCTATTTTCAATGGCCTCTTTTATTGTGCAATCCCAGGAGGCAGATTACTGCCTATCAATCTCGGTTTTGTTGTAATTTATATTGCAGCCAGTTTTTATGTTGACATCGGCCACGGCCAGTTTGGTGGTCCTGGCATAATTCTATGTGGCATCTGCATTGACGGCGCTTCTGTTCTTCCGTGCATACAGTTTCCCCAGTGTACACCTTTCCACGGTGGCAGGGGATTTGCTAGACCCCCAGTTTGCAGAGGCCTAGATTGTTCTTTGCTGAACCAAATAATGGTGAAGGTCTTGGGAGGATTGGTGAAATCCACATTTGAGACTGAGCTTTCCTTCTTGTGGGACAAAAATCATATAGAATTTTTTGAAAGAAATTGCCATTTTGCTGTCAGTTCATTTATTTTACACAATCACAATTTCAGTTTTGTAACCATTCTCAGCCACATGTTGAAATGTTATACTAAACTAGACTCTGCCCGAACAGTTCAAGGATGGCCCAACGGTATCGACCAGCTGCCGTGTTATCCTCAGCCACAGGCGTCACTGGATGCGGATATGGAGGTTGCACATGCTCAGCACATCGCTCTCCGGGCCGTGTGTCAGTTTACGAGACTGGAGCTGCTACTTCTCAATTGAGTAGCTCCTCAGTTTGCCTCACTATGGCCGAGTGCAGCCCGCTTGCCGACAGCTCTCGGCAGACCGGACGGTCACCCATCCGAGTGCTAGCCCAGCCCGACATCGCTTAACTTCGGTGATCTGACGGGAACCAGTGTTAGGTCATTGGCAGTGTTAAAGTATTTCGCAGACATTTTAACGTTTCAGTATGCACATGAGAACGGCTATGAAGCCAAAGTGTGTTCCCTGCCGCTGTTGGATAAGCAGCTGCAGCAGCAAGTCGTATACCCTTAGCTTACTTATTTATTACATAGTTTAATTCTTAATTTCTTTGCGTGTTTTTGGTAGTTGCTTTGTTTAATTCATAAATTTCGGGCGTATTTTAGTATTTGAGAGTTGTAGCATTGCGCTTTAGTGTTTACTTCATAGATTCTTACTTAAATTGTGTGTGAGTTCCGTATAGGAGGTGTAATTTTGAGTTTTAGTTACTGTAATCATAAATTCACGCAGATTGTAGCGCAGTCGTTAGGCATTTGTGCAGGTTAGTTAATACATTCTATGCGTGTTTCGCTTGCGTTATCTAGGCACAGACTCGTGTTTCAGTAACTATTGTTCGACATCGATTAGAATGGACAGGGACTGCGTTTGCTGTGTTCGGATGAGCCAGATGCCGCTGCCTGCACTGTTTCAGAGGATCATTCTCAGCCTTCAAGGTCTGGGCAATAGCAGAGGGTGGGCTTTTTGGTAGTTGGGAGCTCCAATGTTAGGCGCGTAATGGGGCCCCTTAGGGATATGGCAGCTAAGGAGGGGAAGAAATCCAGTGTGCACTCTGTGTGCATTCTGGGAGGAGTCATTCCTGATGTGGAAAGGGTCCTTGCGGATGCCATGAATAGCGCAGGGTGCAGCCAGCTGCAGGTGGTGGCACAAGTCGGCACTAATGACGTGTGTCGCTTTGGATCTGAGGAAATTCTCTCTGGATTTCAGCGGCTATCTGATTTGGTGAAGGCTGCCGGTCGTGCTTACGAGATGAAGGCAGAGCTCACCATCTGCAGCATCGTCGACAGAACCGACTGCGGACCTTTGGTGCAGAGCTGGGTGGAGGGTCTGAATCAGAGGCTCGGACAGTTTTGCGACCGTGTTGGCTGCAGATTCCTTGACTTGCGCCATAGGGTGGTAGGGTTTCGGGTTCCGCTGAATAGGTCAGGAGCTCACTACACTCATCTGGCGGCTACACGGGTAGCGGAGGCTGTGTGGCGTGGACTGGGCGGTTTTTTAGGTTAGAAGGCCTCGGGGAAAGTTCGGGGTGGGCTGCAATCTCAAAGGGTGCATGGTAAATACAGGACGTGCTTGGATCAAGAAACAGTCGGAATTGTAGTTGTAAATTGTTGTAGTTGTGCTGGGAAAGTCCCTGAGCTTCAAGCACTAATAGAAAGCACAGAAGCTGAAATCGTTATAGGTACAGAAAGCTGGCTAAAGCCTGAAATAAGTTCTGCAGAAATTTTTATGAAGTCTCAGACGGTGTTCAGGAAAGATAGATTAGGCAGAATTGGTAGTGGAGTGTTTGTGTCTGTCAGTAGTGTTTTATCTTGTAGTGAAGTAGAAGTAGATACTCCGTGCGAATTGGTATGGGTGGAGGTTGTACTTATCAGCCGAACTAACTTAATGATTGGCTCCTTCTACCGACTCCCAGACTCCGATGATATAGTTGCGGAACAGTTCAGAGAAAATTTTAGTCTCGTAACAAATAAATACCCCACTCATACGGTTATAGTTGGTGGGGACCTCAACCTTCCCTCAATATGTTGGCAAACATACTTGTTCATAACTGGTGGTAGGCAGAAAACATCTTATGAGATTGTCCTAAATGCTTTCTCCGAAAATTATTTCGAGCAGTTAGTCCCGAACCAACGCGAATTGTAAATGGTTGCGAAAACACACTTGACCTCTTAGCCACAAACAATCCAGAGCTGATAGAGAGCATCATGACTGATACAGGGATTAGTGACCACAAGGTCATTGTAGCTAGGCCAATACCATTTCTTCAGAAACAAACGCAAAATAATTTTATTTAAAAAAGTGGATAAAGTGTCACTAGAAGCCTTCCTAATAGACAATCTCCATTCCTTCTGAACTGACTATGCAAATGTAGACGAGATGTGGCTCAAATTCAAAGATATAGTAGCAACAGCAATTGAGAGATTCCCTCATAAATTGGTAAGAGATGGAACAGATCCCCCATGGTACACAAAACAGATCCGAACGCTGTTGCAGAGGCAATGGAAAAAGCATGCGAAGTTCAGAAGAACACGAAATCCTGAAGATTGGCTAGAATTTACAGACGTGCGAAATTTGGCACGGACTTCAATGCGAGATGCCTTTAATAGGTTCCACAACGAAACATTGTCTCAAAATTTGGTAGAAAATCCGAAGAAATTCTGGTTGTATGTAAAGTACACAAGCGGCAAGACGCAGTCAATACCTTCGCTGCGCAGTGCCGATGGTACTGTTACCGACGACTGTGCCGCTAAAGCGGAGTTATTGAACGCAGTTTTCCGAAATTCCTTCACCAGGGAAGATGAATGGAAAATTCCAGAATTTGAAACACGAACAGCTGCTAGCATGAGTTTCTTAGAAGTAGACACCCTAGGGGTTGCGAAGCAACTCAAATCGCTTTGATACGGGCAAGTCTTCAGGTCCAGATTGTATACCGATTAGGTTCCTTTCAGATTATGCTGATACAATAGCTCCCTACTTAGCACTCATGTACAACCGCTCGCTCACTGATAGATCTGTACCTACAGACTGGAAAATTGCGCAGGTCGCACCAGTGTTTAAGAATGGTAGTAGGAGTAATCAATCTAACTACAGACCTATATCATTGACGTCGGTTTGCAGTAGGGTTTTGGAGCATATACTGTATGCAAACATTATGAATCACCTCGAAGGGAATGATCTATTGATACGTAATCAGCATGATTTCAGAAAACATCGCTCTTGTGCAATGCAGCTAGCTCTTTATTTGCACGAAGTAATGGCCGCTATCGACAGGGGATCTCAAGTTGATTCCGTATTTCTAGATTTCCGGAAAGCTTTTGACACCGTTCCTCACAAGCGACTTCTAATCAAGCTGCATTCCTATGGGGTATCGTCTCAGTTGTGCGAGTGGATTCATGATTTGCTGTTGGGAAGGTCGCAGTTCATAGTAATAGACGGCAAATCATCGAGTAAAACTGAAGTGATATCAGGTGTTCCCCAGGGAAGCGTCCCGGGACCTCTGCTGTTCCTGATCTATATAAATGACCTGGGTGAGAATCTGAGCAGTTCTCTTAGGTTGTTCGCAGATGATGTTGTAATTTACCGTCTAGTAAGGTCATCCGAAGACCAGTATCAGTTGCAAAGCGATTTAGAAAAGATTGCTGTATGTTGTGGCAGGTGGCAATTGACACTAAATAACGAAAAGTGTGAGGTGATCCACATGAGTTCCAAAAGAAATCTGTCGGAAATCGATTACTCTATAAATAGTACAGTTCTCAAGGCTGTCAATTCAACTACGTACCTGGGTGTTAAAATTACGAACAACTACAGTTGGAAAGACGACATATACAATATTGTGGGGAAGGCGAGCCATAGGTTGCGTTTCATTGGCAGGACACTTAGAAGATGCAACAAGTTCACTAAAGAGACAGCTTACACTACACTCATTCGTCCTCTGTTAGAATATTGCTGCACGGTGTGGGATCCTTACCAGGTGGGATTGACGGAGGACATCGAAAGGGTGCAAAATCTGGCTGCTCGTTTTGTATTATCATGTAATAGGGGAGAGAGTGTGGCAGATATGATACGCGAATTGGGATGGAAGTCATTACAGCAAAGACGTTTTTCGTCGCGGCGAGATCTTTTTACAAAATTTCAGTCACCAACTTTCTCTTCTGAATGCGAAAATATTTTGTTGAATCCAACCTACATAGGTAGGAATGATCATCAAAATAAAATACGAGAAATCAGAGCTCAAACAGAAAGGTTTAGGTGTTCGTTTTTCCCACGTACTTTTAGGGAGTGGAATGGTAGAGAGATAGTATGATTGTGGTTCGATGAACCCTCTGCCAAGCACCTAAATGAGAATTGCAGAGTAGTCATGTAGATGTAGGTGTAGATGTAGATAGTGTAAAATAAATGAACAGTTATGAGTAGAGGAAGTAACTTAAAAAAAATTTGGCTTTTTGTTGCTCCAAGGTTCTGTTGACTCTGCTGCGAGTATTGCTGTCAAATCAAATGCATACTAGCGATTTGTGCCCTTCTTACCTGTTCCTTTCGATTGTTGTCACCGAGTGCCTTACCTCAGTTGGAAAGCTGTCTCGGTCGCATTCAGAAGCTGCTACTGAGACGTAGAGCTGCTTACGTAGCTGCCGGTAACGCCTGTACCTGTCGAGGTTTCCCGATACCTGCATCTGGCACGTGAGCCAGCCCTGAGTGTGTTTGGCCCATTGATTGCTGTTACCGTATTTGCTCGAATCTAAGCCGCACCTGAAAAATGAGACTCAAAATCAAGGGAAAAAGAATTTCCCGAATCTGAGCCGCATCTGAAATTTGAGACTCGAAATTCAAGGGGATAGAAAAGTTTTAGACCGCACCTCCAAATCAAAACAAGGTTGCTCCATTGTAACATGGGACACAATGTAGGCTGAATTAATGAAGATCCAGCAACAGTAGTTTGGTTCGAGTCATAACCTTAACAGGTAAGCTTTACCAAGTAGCCATTGCTGTGTGTCAGGCACTCTGTCCGTGTTTCTATGGGTATCCTTCCTTTTTCAAGTGCTTCATCTGGTTTGAATCGATTGCTCGTTTTGCTTTGATCTGATAAGTGCCATTCTCTTTGTTATAGGTGTTTACAGCACCCTGAGCTGTAAATGCGTTATTGTACTGTGTCATGCATTGTTTGTCGCATTCTGATAATGAGTGTTTACGACCTGTCGCCGCTCGCGTCATGGCTTGCTTTTGTGCGCGCTAACATGACATAAAAAAAAAAAGAGGAATTGTCTCATAAGCGAAAAAATGGCAAGATACCGCTATTTGTTGTTACTTGCACTGCTACTTTCTTTGATAATGATCAACAAGAATCAAGTAATAGACTTTGTATGATAAATGATGTTCTGAACGGGAGTTTAGCAAAATTTTTTTTCTCCGTTTCAAAATCTTTGCAGACACCTCTTTAGTACATTACATTGTGCACAGAAATTAGAGTCATCTTAGATTCGTGCTTCATTTCTGACTATCACTATTCAGCATAAGAATAATACGAATACAAACATGACATGATATGTATATTCTTCCGCGTTTGCTGTTGTCTCACTTTAGTTTCGTAGTTTATTAGGCAGACAGGA
Organism: Schistocerca gregaria; assembly: GCF_023897955.1. Lineage (NCBI taxonomy): Eukaryota > Metazoa > Arthropoda > Insecta > Orthoptera > Acrididae > Schistocerca > Schistocerca gregaria. Next base: position 75,300,755 of record NC_064930.1, read on the forward strand.
TGTAAAGGAGATAGCAGCAAACACGGAAGAATACATGGCATAATAAATACATTCTTCTATCTTGTCTTTTGATTTATTTACTGACAGAGAGGTTTTGACGCCAGTATTTATCTTTGTGCGTGCAAAGCATGCCTGTGTAGCGGTACATGTAATCGATGGCAGAAGTTAGTTGTGGCAGCACCTGCCAACATTTTTCAGAACTTCCACTTACTTTGCACTCAATTCTAAACTGCAGGTGTTTCTTTGGATTACAATAACAGGGAAAAAAATGCGGCTTAGATTCGAGTAAATACGGTATTGGCAGCTGAAACGGCGAAACTGTACATGTCTCCTCAAGTTTTGTGTCGGAGGGATGCTTTGCTACAGAGAGAGTTTCGCTGGTCTTTTTCTTGATAATAACTGACTGAACCACTAAAACAGGGGCACGTTTAAGTTGTGTTGAACTGCCAACATATCTGCACGTTCTGCCACTGCCAATTTAGTACGGTGACTCAGCTGCACGTATGCTTGTGCTCCGCGATGTGTGCGCCCACTCTCACTGGTGTAGACAACTGCAAAATCGCAGGTTAGCTTGTGTGCTCCTGACGTTTGGGACTTGTCTCTGCAATCCGGAAAGTCTCTTATTCAGCATAGAATTTTGCCCACATTACCACTAACACCTCGTTGTACGTTTAACAGCTCATTTTCCGTGGCAGTTCTTACTGTGCATCACAAAGTCAAAAAGAATTTTATTGAAATAGTCTGCATCTGCAGAAGCGTATGCTATAATGTGCACAATTCAATATTAGTTTTTTAAAATACATGTTTAATCACAATATTCTTTTTTCCTCTAACAAATGAATATTGTCAATAAGATGTGCAACACTCATGTATGTCCTATATAGAGAAATGTGTATTTCTGTGATGGGTGTTGTCACCAGAAACAGAACTCCGGTTTACCAGTCGATTTCTCTCTTGTATCACACCAAAATGTATGTTTGCTTTTCAGTATAATGCCAAATTTTCTAAAATTTAACTACTTACCGGTTAGTTATGTTTACATCTAACATACAACTTACACTCCTGGAAATTGAAATAAGAACACCGTGAATTCATTGTCCCAGGAAGGGGAAACTTTATTGACACATTCCTGGGGTCAGATACATCACATGATCACACTGACAGAACCTCAGGCACATAGACACAGGCAACAGAGCATGCACAATGTCGGCACTAGTACAGTGTATATCCACCTTTCGCAGCAATGCAGGCTGCTATTCTCCCATGGAGACGATCGTAGAGATGCTGGATGTAGTCCTGTGGAACGGCTTGCCATGCCATTTCCACCTGGCGCCTCAGTTGGACCAGCGTTCGTGCTGGACGTGCAGACCGCGTGAGACGACGCTTCATCCAGTCCCAAACATGCTCGATGGGGGACAGATTCGGAGATCTTGCTGGCCAGGGTAGTTGACTTACACCTTCTAGAGCACGTTGGGTGGCACGGGATACATGCGGACGTGCATTGTCCTGTTAGAACAGCAAGTTCCCTTGCCGGTCTAGGAATGGTGGAACGATGGGTTCGATGACGGTTTGGATGTACCGTGCACTATTCAGTGTCCCCTCGATGATCACCAGAGGTGTACGGCCAGTGTAGGAGATCGCTCCCCACACCATGATGCCGGGTGTTGGCCCTTTGTGCCTCGGTCGTATGCAGTCCTGATTGTGGTGCTCACCTGCACGGTGCCAAACACGCATACAACCATCATTGGCACCGAGGCAGAAGCGACTCTCATCGCTGAAGACGACACGTCTCCATTCGTCCCTCCATTCACGCCTGTCGCGACACCACTGGAGGCGGGCTGCACGATGTTGGGGCGTGAGCGGAAGACGGCCTAACGGTGTGCGGGACCGTAGCCCAGCTTCATGGAGACGGTTGCGAATGGTCCTCACCGATACCCCAGGAGCAACAGTGTCCCTAATTTGCTGGGAAGTGGCGGTGCGGTCCCCTACGGCACTGCGTAGGATCCTACGGTCTTGGCGTGCATCCGTGCGTCGCTGCGGTCCGGTCCCAGGTCGACGGGCACGTGCACCTTCCGCCGACCACTGGCGACAACATCGATGTACTGTGGAGACCTCACGCCCCACGTGTTGAGCAATTCGGCGGTACGTCCACCCGGCCTCCCGCATGCCCACTATACGCCCTCGCTCAAAGTCCGTTAACTGCACATACGGTTCACGTCCACGCTGTCGGGGCATGCTACCAGTGTTAAAGACTGCGATGGAGCTCCGTATGCCACGGCAAACCGGCTGACACTGACGGCGGCGGTGCACAAATGCTGCACAGCTAGCGCCATTCGACGGCCAACACCGCGGTTCCTGGTGTGTCCGCTGTGCCGTGCGTGTGATCATTGCTTGTACAGCCCTCTCGCAGTGTCCGGAGCAAGTATGGTGGGTCTGACACACCGGTGTCAATGTGTTCTTTTTTCCATTTCCAGGAGTGTATAAACAGTGATTTGCTTTATGTTTAACATGTCAGTTTAAAGCTAAATGATTTTTTTCTTTCTTTTCCCCAGTTTCTGATGGAGAGTGAAGTAAGTTTGATAATTTTAGAATCAAACAATTCTGTTATTGAAATAAAAAAAAAACACACATTCTGTATTTTTAATGTTTCTATCTAGGACATTTTTTATTGCAGATAGAACAATAAAATAGGACATAGTATTCTGCTTTCAGTAAAAATCTTTCAAAGACCTTGGGAATTACCTTAAATGCATTGTTTTTCCTTGTAATATTTAGTGCTGGAATAAAAATCAGAAGTGTTTTTCTGTTACAGTGAAATGAGTATGTAGTACTTATTTTAAAAGAATGAACCTGATCATAACTGTGATCACTAGATTTAGATTCATTTGTAACGGTCTTACCGAGAGCCAAAGGATGAGCAGGGGGGTGCGAAGGGAAGGTTCCCTTGTGAGGAGTAGGGGGGAGGGGTTTGTAAAACGTAGACAGATATTTTTTTAACCGGCCCCATCGACACGTTTTGTCACCTCCCGCCCGCAGGGAGGCAGCTCCGCGGCTGGAGGCTCGCTGCAGTCCGCGACGGGCCCCGGCTCCGTCGGCGACAGCTCCAACAGCCAGAGCTCAAACGATGTGACCGGCACCGGCATCTCAGGTGGCACCAAGCGGGAGGTGGGCGGGGAGGACGCCGACGGCGGTGGCCCAGGAGCAGACGACGAGCTGGCGGGGGCGGGTCCGGGTGGGCGGTCGGCCGGGCAACCGCTCTGCGACTTCCTCACCCAGCTCGAGGACTACACACCCACGGTGAGTGTCGCTCTGTGTTGTCTTAGTAACACAGACCACAAATCGTCATTCAGTTGATCACAGTGCATATTGTAATAAAATAATTTGAAATGATTCGCAAGTGTATGTCTGACTGTCGGTGTCGGAAGGGCTCAGTATTTCGGTGATCGATCCTGTCACCGTCACCGGGAACAGTGACGAACTTGTGGTGTTGCATCTCTTTCTGTGTGTAATCCAATAATGGGAAATTCCGGGGTGGAATAATGACTGTATTAGGAAAGAAATAGATTACTACTCACTGGATAGCAGAGATGCTGAGGCACAACAAAAAGACTGTTAAATATCAGCGAAAATCATTCGTGGAAATTAGACACCCCCCTCACACACACACACACACACACACACACACACACACACACACACACACACATGTAAACACAACTCGGTCCTTTCATTGTGCCTATGTGTGAGTCAGCATCTCCACAATATCCATCCTTTGCATAATATAATATATGTAATATACAGGGTGTTACAAAAAGGTACGGCCAAACTTTCAGGAAACATTCCTCACACACAAATAAAGAAAATATTTTGTGTGGACATGTGTCCGGAAACACTTACTTTCCATGTTAGAGGTCATTTTATTACTTCTCTTCAAATCACATTAATCATGGAATGGAAACACACAGCAAAAGAACGTACCAGCGTGACTTCAAACACTTTGTTACAGGAAATGTTCAAAATGTCCTCCATTAGTGAGGATACGTGCATCCACCCTCTGTCACATGGAATCCCTGATGCGCTGATGCAGCCCTGGAGAATGGCGTATTGTATCACAGCCGTCCACAATACGAGCACGAAGAGTCTCTACATTTGGTACCGGGGTTGCGTAGACGAGAGCTTTCAAATGCCCCCATAAATGAAAATCGAGAGGGTTGAGGTCAGGAGAGCGTGGAGGCCATGGAATTGTTCCGCCTCTATCAACCCATCGGTCACCGAATCTGTTGTTGAGAAGCGTACGAACACCTCGACTGAAATGTGCAGGAGCTCCATCGTGCACAAACAACGTGTTGTGTCGTACTTGTAAAGGCACATGTTCTAACAGCGCAGGTAGAGTATCCTGTACGAAATCATGATAACGTGCTCCATTGAGCGTAGGTGGAAGAACAATCTAAAATGAGCTCTAAGATGGAAATTATGCATTTCCGGACACATGTCCACATAACATCTTTTCTTTATTTCTGTGTGAGGGATGTTTCCTGAAAGTGTGGCCATACCTTTTTGCAACACCCCGTATATATGATATTATCAACAACATCTTTGCGTCTGTACTTCCGCCTCGACTGACATCTCTGCCCAACCTCTTTGCCTTTACATATGTCTGCTTGTGTCTGTATATGTGTGGATGGATATGTGTGTGTGTGCGAGTGTATACCTGTCCTTTTTTCCCCCTAAGGTAAGTCTTTCCACTCCCGGGATTGGAATGACTCCTTACCCTCTCCCTTAAAACCCACATCCTTTCGTCATTCCCTCTCCTTCCCTCTTTCCTGATGAAGCAACCTTGGGTTGTGAAAGCTTAAAATTTGTGTGTGTGTTTGTCTCTTTTTTTATTGTCTCTATCAACATACCAATGCTTTTGTTTGGTAAGTTACAGCACCTTTGTTTTTAGATATAATTTTCCCATGTGGAATGTTTCCCTCTATTATATAATAATATCTGTATTATCTACTCGGGTGAAATGCTGTTTCTTTTTTAATGGCAGCACACTCGTACTTTGTGTTCTTTTATTCATGTATGTCTTCCGACTTGTTAATGCGGCCCACCCTGACTTTGTCTGCTGTGCGAGCCTCTTCATCTCTGAGTTGCATTTGCTCCCAACAGTGTAACTTATTACTTATTATTGTAGTGAGAAGTTCACGAAGACCTGTATCTCTAGCCAATTTTATTAAGTCACAACCGATTTCATGGCTTATAGACACATCATCCAGTACGTACAAAAATTAAAATATGATAAATAATTAGGGGAGAATATTGAAGGCCCAACCTTCACCATGTCTGTAAGGCAGATGGTCGATGAATAAACAGTTGGGCAACAGAAAAATTTGTTGCTATGTAACAAGGATGCGCCAGCAAGTCGATGTGACACGGAGCCGACCAGGTGAGTGTCGGCAACCACTGGCCACACTGTCGATTGGAGCTAGATGGTTGAGGGCTTTGCTTCACCGCTTCACTCCACGAGAGCAACAAAGCCAGTAGTTTCTGTGGCTCACCTGGATGGCTCTGTGTCATGCCAACTTGCTGCTGCGTCCTCGTTACGTAGTGCGCGAAGTTTATTCATTAACTATCTACCCTGAAGATGTGGTGAAGGTTGTCCACTATTTGTATACTGTGTTTTAATTTTTATATGTACCTGGTGATGTGGCTACAAGCCACAATAAAAGTAGAGCCTTAATGAAATAGGTTCAAGGTACGGCTGTTTGCAGAGTTCTTCCTATAAAATGTGCTACCACAGTTGCAGATGCCTCAACCATAGAGTTATTTGTAAATTATTTATTGGATTTATTCCAATCTCTGCGTTTCCCTGCAGTTGTTAACACTCTACAGTTGCCTCCAATACAGTGGAAGCTATTCCTCAGTATCTTGACACGCATTCTTCATTCCGTCCTGTTCTCCTGTCCGTGTTTTTCAAATATTTTTACTATCAGCATTGGACAGTGCTATTCAGAGACAAACCGGTTGGCACAGCTGAGGAAGTTGCGGCAGGCTGCATCGAACCAGACATGTGATTGAAGAGAAAAAAGTGTGAATAGCAGGGTACAGATTCTGAGTTTGTTGTCATTAAAAAAGAGACGTCATGGGAAACAGAGCTGTATGTGAGTATATAATACCAATTATACAGGGTGTTACAAAAAGGTACGGCCAAACTTTCAGGAAACATTCCTCACACACAAAGAAAGAAAATATGTTATGTGGACATGTGTCAGCAAACACTTAATTTCCATGTTAGAGCTCGTTTTAGTTTCTTCCACTTATGCTCAATGGAGCACATTATCATGTTTTCATACGGGATACTCTACCTGTGCTGCTAGAACATGTGCCCTTACAAGTACGACACAACATGTGGTTCATGCACGATGGAGCTCCTGCACATTTCAGTCGAAGTGTTCGTTCGCTTCTCAACAACAGATTCGGTGACCGATGGATTGGTAGAGGCGGAACAATTCCGTGGCCTCCATGCTCTCCTGACCTCTACCCTCTCGACTTTCATTTATGGGGCCATTTGAAACCTCTAGTCTACACAATCCCGGTACCAAATGTAGAGACTCTTCGTGCTCGTATTGTGGACAGCTGTGATACAATACGCCATTCTCCAGGGCTGCATCAGCGCATCAGGGATTCCGTGCGATGGAGGGTGGATGCACGTATCCTCGCTAACGGAGGAAATTTTGAACATTTCCTGTAACAAAGTGTTTGAAGTCACGCTGGTACGTTCTGTTGCTGTGTGTTTCCATTCCACGATTAATATGATTTGAAGAGATGTAATAAAATGAGCTCTAACTAGGAAAGTAAGTGTTTCCGGACACATGTCCACATAACATATTTTCTTTCTATGTGTGTGAGGAATGTTTCCTGAAAGTTTGGCCGTACCTTTTTGTAACACCCTGTATACAGAAAGAGAAACAACACTGCAACTTCAACAACAACCATCATTCCTTATCAAGTGGATGTTTCATGGCCAGTTATGAACTGTACTCTGTGTGCAATCTGTCATCCTGAAGCGTGCCTGTCAGTTTTTCTTTATACTCCATTTCCAGTCCTGTACTGTCGGGTTTGTAGGTGGTGGTGACCTCAATTTACCCTCAATATGTTGACGAAAATACTTGTTTAAATCCAGAGGTACGCATAAAACATCATCTGAAAGTGTGCTAAATGCATTCTATGAAAGTTATTTTGAGCAGTTTGCCTCTGAGCCCATTTGAATAGTAAATGGTTGTGAAAACACACCTGACCTCTTAGCAACAAATAATCCTGAGCAAATAACAGTGTCAAAATAGTTACAGAGATTAGTGAACAAAGGGCTGTTGTAGCAAGATTGAACACGGTAACTCCCAAATCCTCCAAAAATAAACAAAAAAATATATCTCTTCAAAAAAGCAGATTTAAATTCGGTTGATGCCTTCGTGAGGGACAATCTCCATTCTTTCCAAATTAACAGTGTAAGTGTAGACCAGATGTGGCTTGATTCAAAGAAATAGCATTGACAGCAATTGAGAGATTTAATCCAAATAAATTAACAAACAGCAGAGCTGATTCCCCGTGGTACACAAAACAGGATAGAACACTGTTGCAGAAACAACAAGCAAAATAAGTGCCAAATTTAAACAAACGCAAAACGCCCAAGATTTGTGATCTTTTACAGAAGTTAGAACTTTGGCATAGATGTCAGTGTGAGATGCGTATAACAATTTCCATAATGAAACTTTGTCACGTAACCTGGCAGAAAATCCAGAGAGATTCTACATGTTTGTAATGTATGCTAGCGGCAAGACACAATCAATGACAGTGCTACTAAAGCAGTTACTAAACACAGCCTTCCGAAATTCATTCACAAAAGAAGACAAAGTAAATATTCGAGATTTCTAATTAAGAACAGCCGTGAACATGAGTAACTTAGAAGCAGCTATCCTCAGTGTAGTGAAGCAACTTAAGTCACTCAATAAAAAGCAAGTCTTCTGGTCCAGACTGTGTACCAATTAGGTTCCTTTCAGAGTATGCTGATACAATAGCTCCATTCTTATCAATCATATACAAGCGTTCGCTCGACGGAAGATCCGTAACCAAGGACTGGAAAGTGGCACAGGTCACACCAATATTCAAGAAAGGCAATAAGAGTAATCCAGTAAGGATCTGGAATTCGGAGCTAAAAAATCACAAAATTGAGCCAATAACTCTGGAAAGGAAAACATATGGAATTAAAGTAAACTGCTTGCCTTTTGCGGATGATTTCACAATACTTTCAGAAAACCTGACAGAAGCAGTTACTGAAATAAACATTCTGGAAAAATTAGCAAACAGAACTGGTCTCAAAATTTCAGCCGAAAGAAAATGACAAATATAAAAAATGGACCAAAATACATAGAACCACAAATAGGTAAAATAGAGCGAATAATAAATTTAAATATCTTGGAGAAACTACACAACAGAATGGACTAGAAAAATTTGCAATAGATGTAAGAATTAACAAAATGGAAAGAGCTATGGTTTGACCAAAAATGTTTACAACAATAAATGTATATCTAGAAAAATAAAACTAAACCACAACACCACAGTGGTATGACCAGAATGTTTATATGGATCTGAATGCCTAACTATGAACTATAAGATGGAGACACTAAAGGTACTGGAAAGTACTAGTATTAGAAAAATAATGGGTGCAACGAAAACTGCAGATGGTTGGAAAATAAGAAGTAATGAGGAGATCTACAAAAATATAGAGAAAATATCTGAAATAATGGCCAAACGGAATTAACCTTTTTTGGACATCTCTACCGAATGGATGGAAATAGACTAATAAAACAAATACTCCTATATTTCTGGAAGAAGAAATCGGCAATAGCATGGATTACAGAAGTAAGAAAAGATCTTGAAAGAAACAACATCAAAGAATCAGAAATAGCAGAAAGACACCATTTTAAAAACAAAATACTAAATTTGGAAGGCTTCCAAAGCAGAAGAAATAAAAAATCGGGAACAACATGGACAGAAGAAAGGCAGAGACTTCATGGGGAGAAAATGAGGGAATACTGGAAAAATAGGAAACAACAACAAAGGAAGAAGAGGAACTGAAGTCGTTAACGTGATACTAGTTGGTCAATACGATTGGAAAAAAAAATTCCAGTAAGTTACAGGCCCATATCTTTAATATTGATATGCAGTATGATTTTGTACCATATGTTGTGTTTGAACATTGTGAATTACCTCGAAGAGAATGGTGTATTGACACACAGGTTTAGAAAACATTGTTCTTGTGAAACACAAGTAGCTCTTTACTCACAGGAAGTGTTGACTGCTATTGACAAGGATTTTAAATTGATTCCTTGTTTCTAGTTTTCCAGAAGGCTTTTCACACTTCGTCACTAATGGCTTCTACAGAAATTGCGTGCTTATTGAATATCGTATCAGTTATGTGACTGGATTCATAAATTCCTGTCAGAGAGGCCACAGTTCTTAGTAATTGGTGGAAAGTCATTGATTAAAACAGAACTGATTTCTGGTGTTCCCCAAGGTAGTGTTATAGGCCCTCTGTTGTTCCTTCTGTATATAAACGATTTAGAAGACAATCTGAGCAGCCGTCTTAGGTTGTTTGCTGATGATGCTGTCATTTATCATCTAGTAAAGTCATCAGAAAATAAAAATCAATTGCAAAGTGATTTAGATAAGATATCTGTATGGTGCAAAAATTGACAATTCACCTTAAATAATGAAAAGTGTGAGGTCATCCACATAAGTGCTAAGAGGAATCTATTGAACTTCGGTTACACGATAAATCGATCAAATCTAAAGGACGTAAATTCAACTAAATAGCTAGCAGATAGAGTTACAAACAATTTAAATTGGAAACAGCACTTAGAAAATGTTGTGGGGAATGTGAATCAAAGACTGTGATTTATTGGCAGAACCCTTAGAAGATGCAACAGATCTACTGAAGAGACTGGACTGCCTACAGTATGCTTGTCTGTCCTCTTTTGAAGTACTGCAGCATGGTGTGGGATCCTTACCAGATAGGATTTACGGACTATATAGAGGAAGTTCAAAGAAAAGCAGCACGTTTTGTATTATTGAGCAGTAGGGGAGAGAGTTTCACAGACATGATACAGGTTTTGGGGTGGACGTCATTAAAATGAAGACATTTCTTGTCATGGTGGGATCTTGTCACGAAATTTGGATCACCAACTTGCTCCTCCAAATGTGAAAATGTTTTGTTGACACTGACTTACATAGGGAGAAATGATCATCATAATGAAATAAGAGGAATCAGAACTGGCACGGAAAAATGTAGGTGTTCATTTTTTCCATGCGCTGTTCGAGAGAGGATAACAGAGAATTGTTGTGAAAGTGGTTTGAAAAGAACCCTGTGCCAAGCATTTAAGTGTGATTTGCAGAGTATCCATGTAGATGTAGGCTTTCACCTTGTTGCAATGTGCAAGTGCTGGAAGAGAGCACCAATCTGTCCAAGCTAACAGCTTAGCAGTAAGTCTTCTGTATTTTATGTTCAGTTTTTTCGTACACAACTTCTGTTACTTCGTGGGTGAACAGATCTCTTTTACTTTGTAGCTTGTGGCAGTTTTTGTGATAATTCTGCACATTTTTTGGTTTACCTTCTCACACATGTCCTTTTGCTTCTCAACCTCCGAGGCACTGCCTAGCCCGTGAGTTCTTACAGACATCTTTAATCAGCCTGAGAGGATAAAAGTGAAGTGTGCTATTCTGAAGAATTTCTTGTTGTACTGTTCAGCTCCCTTGTACAGTGCCACATACCAAACACTGTGATTCTCTTCTTCTCAGTATCCCCCTGCTATTGTATAATGCCGTGCTCCAGATGTGTGTTCTCAAAAATTTCTTCATCGTATTAGGGTCATTGTTTGACTCTACCACACTTATTTCACCCAGGATAGCTCTCCTTGCTGTGCTAGTCTGCTTTTTATGTCCTCCTCAGTTCATCTGTCATGCCTTACTTTGCTTCCACTTCTCACAGTAAACACATATACAACACTGTCATTTTTACACCGAGGTGGTAAAAGTTATGGGATACCTCCTGATATTGTGTCGACCCTCCTTTTGCCCAGTGTGCTGTGGCAGCCCGACATGGCACGGACTCGACGAGCTGTTCGAAGTTCCCTGCAGAAATACAGTGTGTCCCAAAAACAATGACCCAATTTTATATAGAATTATTTATTAGGAAGGAGGGCTTAACACCAACAAATTGCATACTAAATTACTCAGAAAAGATAGTGTATAAAAATCCATCACAAACGTTCAATATGTCCTCCATTGGCTGCACGGATGACATCTAGCTGATAGCCGAATTCATCCCAAACTGAGCGCAAGGTGTCTTCTGTCACGGAAGCTACAGCAGCTGAAATTCTGGTTTTTAGTTCATCGATGTCACGAGGTAAGGGAGGATCGTAAACACATTGTTTAATATGTCCCCGCAGGAAGAAATCACATGGTGTTAAGTCAGGGGACCTAGGAGGCCAAGAGTGTAAAGCCTGGTCTCGTGGTCCTGTACACCCTATGCAATGTTGAGGAAACTGCACGTTGTTGTGCCAGTGCAGAGGTGCTCCACTTTGCTGATAGATGAAATTGTCATACTCAAGTTGTGGAAATAACCAGTTCTGTAGCATTGCAAGATATGTTTTCCTGTTACGATTTCTTCCTCAAAAAAAGTAGGGTCCATAAACCTTGCTTTGCAAAACAGCACAAAAAACATTCAGTTTTGGTGAACACGCACATTGTGACGGTGAATCTTACTGATAATATGGAAAGTTGCTTCATCGCTGAACATCAACCGTGACAAAAGTGTGTCATCTTCCGTGTCCTCTAGAATAGTATTGCTTAAGTCCACTCTTCCCTTTGTCAGTATCTCGAAGAGCTTGTACCGGTTGTAATCTGTACGATTTGAGGGCTAAACGATGCCGTAACACACGCCGCACTGTCGTGCACGGTAACACAAGTTCTCGGCTAGCACGAAGGACAGTCTTGTCAGAGCTGTGCTCAAATGCTCGTTGGATTTTTCCACTGTTTGTTCAGGAACGCGTGGCCGGCCAGAACTTTTACCTTTACAGAGGCACCATGTTTCTTCAAACTTTTTATACCACCGTCGAATGTTCTTCGGTGATGGTGGTTTAGCACAAAATTGAATATGAAACACCCACTGAATTGTGATTACTGATTGAGTACGACTAAATCCAATAACACAATACACCTTCTGTCGTGCGGATGCCATATTGCACGAGACTGGCTGCACGCTCCAGGTCAGCACTCGTAGTGACATCTAGCGGATTTTTTCTGAAACTCCGATTACATCTAGCACTGTTTGAGTTACCTAGTGACATTTGTCTTAATATTATTACAAGTTAAAATCGGGTCATTCTTTTAGGGACACCCAGTATTAAGCCGTGCCGCCTCTGCAGCCATCCGTAATTGTGAACGTGTTGGCAGGACAGGATTTTGTGCACGATCTGACCTCCCGATTATGTCCCTAAATGTCCATTGTGATTCGTGTCGGGCAATCTGGGTGGTGAAATCGTTTGCTCAAATTGTCCATTAAAATTCCTTTGTTGTTTGGGAATGTAAACTCTGTGAGCGGAAGCAGATGGTCTCCAAGTAGCCAAACAGAACTATTTCCAGTCAGTGATTGGTTCAGTTGGACCAGAGGACTAAGTCCATTCCGTGTGAATACAGCCCACACCTTTATGGAGCTACCATCAGATGGCACATTGCCTTGTTGACAACTCGGGTCCCCTTTTTGGGATCCACACCACATTCAGACCATACCGTCAGCTCTTACCAACTGAAATTGCGATGCATTTCACTAGGCAACGGTTTTTTAGTCACATAGCACCCAACCGATAAGGTCAAAGGCGTAGAAACCTTTTTATTCATTCTCAAACCATTACGTACATTTGCAGGTGCAATATTATTAATAAAGCATGAACTACAAAATTTGCCAACATTTTGTGTGGGGAGATTACAGTAGCGTAATAAATCTCGTGTGAGACTTGTATGTGTGATGTTTTACTGCACACACTACATTTGTTTCTGCATCAGATTTATGTAATGAATGTTGTTTTACTGTATTACAATTGTCTTGGCATTCAAAATTTGATAGATGTCTTCAGTTGTTTACACATAAAAATTTAATAGGCATCTTTAGTTGTTATTGTGTGTTCATATGCCACGTCTCTCCAGAGATTGTAACATTACATCTAAATGCATATATCGGTATACTGTACTGATACGGGTCTCAGACGTTAACACACTATTTTATAAATTACTGATATGTCATTAGTTAATTGCTTCACTGAATCATTTTTAAAAAGAGCTGAAAAATTATTGTATTTCATTTCAGTCTGTGTGTTCATCAGTTTGTCTGGCTCCTTTATTTTCTCTTTATATATTTCCCATTCTTCAAATATGTCTAACTCCATTCCTGTAGGCTGAATTTGTTAAATTTTCATAGTATTTTAAATACTACCTTCTGTATATATTATGCTTCTCAAGTGATGGCCAAAAGCAATCTTGTCATTTGGGCTGACATGTCCTGACCATTTTGGCTTATATGAAAATGACCACATGTTCTACATTGTAACCTGCAGGGTGTTCCAGAATGGCATTTTAAAAATTTGGGGACAGGTTCCTCATACCAAAACAAGAAAAGAATTTCAATTGTTAAGGTCTTTTTGTTGTGCCTATCTGTGACTCAGCATCTCCGCTATATGGTGAGTAGCAACTTGCCTTCTCATAATATTGTTACATTCCACCCTGGATTTTCCATTGTTTGAAAAGATGAAATACTTTATTTATTTGTACAACGGTGTCAAAAATGCCATTTTCGTTACAAGATTTGCATTTTCGTCTATGGTAACTGTTACATAAACATTAAAAACATTAATTCTTATTGCACAGTCAACAAAATAATACAAATGAAGGTTTAAACAAAAGAAGGGATTGTAAGTAAAATGAAAGTGTAGCAAACTGAGGAATAGAAATAATGAACGCAATAGCATGGACAAAAGTATTGGATAATGAAACGGAAGAAGTTAAATCGGTCTTAATGTATGGAAATAATTACAATCATGAACATAAAGATTACAAGTGGAAAAAGAATTACAAGAAAAAAAAAAGAGAGCAATTGAAAAAGTTAATATGGTGATTAAAAATTATGTGACAAAGGAATAAAAATATATAAAAAAAGGTACATTAAAAACACATTAACTGACTAGAAATAATGATCAGAGTCGTTTAGGCATTTCAAGACGCATAACAAGATTTGAACCTACAAACACTAGCATACGAGGTTCATACTATAACCATTGCACTACACAGACAATGTGTATGAGTTATATTTGTTGAAGCTATTGAGCATCACGTGAAATTCTGAAATTTTTTCATCAATTACTTGCAAATGAGGGCCTACCTGTGCGAATGATTGCAGGGTGTGATACCTGGGACCTTAACCTACAATACCGTATAGACGATTTCAATAAGTCAATCCCATTGCTGGTGACCTCTCCTCATTAGCACATCTGTGACACATATGTCCCAATGGTAGTGAGAGCGTTATACAATAAATATATTGGAAAATTATGTATGAATGTATTGGTATAAATATGCACCCGTAAGCACTTTTCCAGAAACAGTCCAAAGATGACAGAAGGGCGGAGTGAGAAGTGGAATGGATTAAGAGGAAGAAATGATAAGTGAAATAACTAGTACAATTAAATTGGTGGAAAGCAGGTAAGAAGACAAGAAAAAATTTAAAAAACCATCTGCCAGTTATGCTACCTGGGATTTGGGGTGCTAATAGCAATATATTGGCCAGTAGCTGTGCCTCCTTGTAATTTTCCAACATATAGTAAATGAAGCAGGCAAAAAGGAATACAAACGTCTCAAAAATGAGATGGACAGGAAGTGCAAAATGGCTAAGCAGGGATGGCTGGAGGAGAAATGTAAGGATGTAGAGGCTTATCTCACTAGGGGTAAGATAGATACTGCCTACAGCAAAATTAGAGAGACCTTTGGAGATAAGAGAACCACTTGTATGAACATCAAGACCTCAGATGGAAACCCAGTTCTAAGCAAAGAAGGGAAAGCAGAAAGGTGGAAGGAGTATATAGAGGCACTTGAGGACAATATTATTGAAATGGAAGAGGATGCGAGATACGACACTGCGTGAAGAGTTTGACAGAGCACTGAAAGACCTGAGTCGAAACAAGGCCCCCGGAGTAGACAATATTCCATTGGAACTACTGACGGCCTTAGGAGAGCCAGTCCTGACAAAACTCTACCAGCTGGTGAGCAAGATGTATGAAACAGGCGAAATACCCTCAGACTTCAAGAAAAATATGATAATTCCAATCCCAAAGAAAGCAGGTGTTGACAGATGTAAAAATTACTGAACAATCAGTTTAATAAGCCACAGCTGCAAAATACTAATGCGCATTCTTTACAGACGAATGGAAAAACTAGTAGAAGCCGACCTCAGGGAAGATCAGTTTGGATTCTGTAGAAATACTGGAACACGTGAGGCAATACTGACCTTACGACTTACCTTACAAGAAAGATTAAGGAAAGGCAAACCTACGTTTCTAGCATTTGTAGCCTTAGAGAAAGCTTTTGACAATGTTGACTGGAATACTCTCTTTCAAATGCTAAAGGTGGCAAGGGTAAAATACAGGGAGCAAAAGGCTATTTACAATTTGTACAGAAACCAGATGGCAGTTATAAGAGTCGAGGGGCATGAAAGGGAAGCAGTTGTTGGGAAGGAAGTAAGACAGGGTTGTAGCCTCCCCCCCGATGTTATTCAATCTGTATATTGAGCAAGCAATAAAGGAAACAAAAGAAAAATTCGGAATAGGTATTAAAATCCATGGAGAAGAAATAAAAACTTTGAGGTTCGCCGATGACATTGTAATTCTGTCAGAGACAGCAAAGGACTTGGAAGAGCAGTTGAATGGAATGGATAGCGTCTTGAAAGTCGGATATAAGATGAACATCAACAAAAGCAAAACGAGGATAATGGAATGTAGTCGAATTAAGTCGGGTGATGCTGAGGGAATTAGATTAGGAAATGAGACACTTAAAGAAGTAAAGGAGTTTTGCTATTTGGAGAGCAAAGTAACTGATGATGGTCAAAGTAGAGAGGATATAAAATGTAGACTGGCATTGGCAAGGAAAGCGTTTCTGAAGAAGAGAAATTTGTTGACATTGAATATAGATTTAAGTGTCAGGAAGTCATTTCTGAAAGTATTTGTATGGAGTGTAGCCATGTATGGAAGTGAAACATGGGCGATAAATAGTTTGGACAAGAAGAGAATAGAAGCTTTCAAAATGTGGTGCTACAGAAGAATGCTGAAGATTAGATGGGTAAATCACATAACTAATGAGGAAGTTTTGAATAGAATTTGGGAGAAGAGGAGTTTGTGTCACAACTTGCCCAGAAGAAGGGATCGGTTGGTAGGACATGTTCTGAGGCATCAAGGGATCACCAATTTAGTATTGGAGGGCAGCGTGGAGGGTAAAAATCGTAGAGGGAGGCCAAGAAATGGATACACTAAGCAAATTCAGAAGGATGTAGGTTGCAGTAGGTACTGGGAGATGAAGAAGCTTGCACAGGATAAAGTAGCATGGAGAGCTGCATCAAACGAGTCTCATGACTGAAGACCATAACAACAACAACACGCTTTTGTACTTTCTACAGTCTTTAAATTGTTTAAAGTTTCAAATTTTGCGGTTCGTACAGGCAGTACTTATGTGACTGAATTATTGCTTCATTTCCAGCTTTCAACCGAGAGGTTGGGAAGATTAGGACCGTGTGATTTTCACAAACATTTGGTGTATCTCAGACACATTTTTTAAGTCAGTCAGGAACAGAATGCTGTAGAAAATGCACATACTTTCTGTTGCAGATTCCTGATGCAGTCACGAGCTATTACTTGCAGACAGCTGGATTCGATACTGAGGACCCCCGAATGTAAGTTGTTGTCACTTCTCTGCCTTAATCGTTTCACGTTAACAATCAAGATTATATGTAAACAGTTCTGATGGACGGAAATTGGTAAATATTTGATGTCTCGTGACATCCAGTTTGTCGGAGGTAGACCATTAGTTCAGTTGGATCAGAATGTGGAAGAAATAAGCTGCAGTGACATTTGACAACCCCTCCCAGCATTTACGTAAAGTTGTTTAAGAAAATCACTCAGTGTGTAAATAAACTAATCAGAAAGAGGGTCACCCCTTTTCTTAACTACAGTCCTACCTGACCCACTCACCGCTATACTGTAAATTATGAAAAAAGTTGGACACCACCTGCGAACGTTTTAATGTGTGTGTAAACTTAGATTTAAAGAGAGCAGGATATGAAGGAATGACCTTAGGAAATTGAAAAAATGACTTTAATGTGTAATATAAACAAAATGTCGTCATTATATTCCTTCCAAGTATTAGGCTTCTCTACCTGTTACGATCTGGTCAAGAAATTCTCCTGCCGACTTTTAATCAGCAGTGTACTGTGGATTTTGAGGTCTCCTTTGAACTCATTTTGTGTAGATGTTTTCTCCAGGTATTTTGATAGTTCTGACTATGTGTGATGGGTTCCATTTTAAGTTCCTTTGACACATCTTCAATTCTTTTGTGACCCCATTTGCCATAACCAGCTGTTCGTCTTTCATTTCACAGGCTGTAAGTCTTTTTCACATCTTTTGCTTTTATTGTCCAGACTTCATTGCAGTACCACAGTACAAGTCTTGCTAACATCTCGTAAACATATTCAACTGAGCTTCTGGACTGGAAAAGCTTTCATTATGTTATTAATGATTCTCACTGCTTTTGTGTATCTAGTGACTTTTTGAGCTAAGTCTGTTTCTTGCAAAATGGTAATTGTAGCTAAAATGCACACATAAAAAAAAGTTTCGCATCACCTCGACTCTGAGAGTTCGAGAACCTGCACTAAAAATTGGAATAGAGATCAACATAAACATCCGTCCTTTTCATTGCTCACGAAAACCACACATTGTGTGTTGCACCACCATACAGCGAGACCTTCAGTGGTGGTGGTCCAGATTGCTGTACACACCAGTACCTCTAATACCTAGTAGCACATCCTCTTGTATTCAGGCATGCCTGCATTCATCATGGCATATTATCTACAAGCTCATCAAGGCAGTGATGGTCCAGATTGTCCCGCCCCTCAACGGCAGTTCGGCGTAAGTCCCTCAGAGTGGTTGGTGGGTCACGTCATCCATAAACAGCCCTTTTCAATATATCCCAGGCATGTTCAATAGGGTTCATGTCTGGGGAACATGCTAGCCACTCTAGTCGAGCGGTGTTGTTATCTTGAAGGAAGTCATTCACAAAACGTGCATGATAGGGACACGAGTTGTCGTCCATGGATATGAATGGCACGCCAATATACTGCCGATATGGTTGCAGTATTGGTGGGAGGATGGCATTCACATATTGTACAGCCATTACGGTGACTTCCGTAATCACCATCAGTGTACATTGACCCCAAAACAGCAGGGAACCTCCACCTTGCTGTACTTGGTGGACAGTGTGTCTAAGGTGTTCTGCCTGACAGGGTTGCCTCCAAACACGTCTCTGGCGATTGTCTGCTTGAAGGCATATGAGACACTCATCGGTCCATTCGATATGTTGTTGGGCCCATCTGTACCGCGCTGGATGGTGTCGTGGTTGCAAAGATGGACCTCGCCACGGACGTCAGGAGTGAAGTTGCGCATCATGCAGCTTATTGTGCACAGTTTGAGTCATAACATGACATCCTGTGGCTGCATGAAAAGCATTATTCAACATGGTGGTATTGCTGTCAGGGTTCCTTTGAGCCATAATCCGTAAGCAGTGGTCATTCACTGCAGGAATCGCCCTGGAAGGGGGGGGGGGGGGGGGGGGCGCTGAGTAGGGCATGTCGTCGATGATTCCTGTCTCTCTGTACCTCCTCCATGTCCGAACAACATCACTTTGGTTCACTCCGAGATGCCTGGACACTTCCCTTGTTCAGAGCCCTTCCTGGCACAAAGTAACAATGTGGACACGACCGAACTGCGGTATTGACCATCTGGGCACGGTTGAACTACAGTCAACACTAGCCGTGTACGTTCTTGGTGGAATGACTGGAACTAATCAGCTGTCGGACTCCCTCCATCTAATAGACGCTGCTCGTGCATGGTTGTTTACATGTTTGGGCAGGTTTAGTGTCATCGCTAAACAGTCAAAGGGATTGTGTCTGTGATACAATAACCACAGTCAATGTCTCTCTTCATGAGTGCTGGGCATCGGGGTGATGCAAAACTTTTTTTGATGTGTATATCAATCTGTTCACTCTTTCTAGAATTTCATTTTTCAAACAGTTCGTACTCGGTAATGGGTATTTTCCACGGAAGAACACAATCTCTCCCCCCCCCCCCCCCCCCTACTGTATTTATCAGATATATCTGTAAATTGTGTACAGAATGCTGCAGCTCAATTCTGAAGGTGCTAAAAGAGCTAAATCGTGTGGAAAAAGTAAAGAATGTAGCTTTGTGTTTCTGCTGATTTGAATGAAGCTGTACGGCATTTGCCTCCACCTGTAGATGAGTTTATTCATGTAAGTAATAAATATGAGTGGTGAAGGTGCACATCCCTGTTGTACTGCTGCAGGTGTTCATCTCCACTCTGATAATTTGCCCTCTTTCTCGACACAGATTAAACTAGTTCTGTAAATTTTGTATACGTTATTGATAAGTTGTTGGGGAGCGTGATTGTCTGCCAGACTGATCATCTGCTAGAATAGAAACAAAACAGTACCCAAAATAAAAGCAAAGTGAACAGCCTCGATCATCAGTGGAATCAAAATCTGCCGCTGGCTAACATCCAGTGCACTGTGACAGATTCGTACCCTCGTCGGCACACCGTCCGGGAGGTGGTCGAGACGCTGGTGCTCGAGCCTGCCCCACGTTTTGATGACAGGCCTCCCTGAGGTCATCCACTGTACACATTATTTGATTACACAAGGTGCGTGAGAAAAGTAATGACTGATTTTTTACCTCTCACAAGGAGACGGCACGACTCTGGGGTCGAGGATTTGTCCGAAATTTTGTGTAGTGAAAGAGGACTCCTAACACCTCACACAATTAAAATATTAGGACGCACTACCTAGAAAATCCCAGGAAAAATCGATCCAAAGTTTCTTAGGTGCCTTATGAGTATACAGTGTTAGTCCATAGCCGAGCCGCCGCCTGGCCTACACGGTTAGGACTCGGACCCTTACGCCAGATGTCTCGGGTTCAGTTCCTACTCCGCACTGTTTTTTCCTTCTGTTTCATTTTCTTTTGTTATTCCACCAATTACTCAAAAACTTTCTCAAACCTACATTATTTTAAAACATTATTTTAACTCAAGAACGTAAAGTTTTTCATTCACTGAAAAATATTCGTGCTCGTTGTTCCATTTGGTTTTATGGTGTTTCAAGGTTTAAAGGGGCTTTGTAAGGGTCCCCTTGGGATTATAACGGTCATCTGCGCACAGGACTGTGCACGAGCCGTGAGAAGTAAACGGCAGTTTGTTTTTCGATTTTGTCGTGAACAGACGTGCCTGTTTCAATTTTCGACGTATTATTCCGATCCGAGCTTAAACGTGTCGACTGAAGGAAGTTGCTGGCTCGTCTGGAATAGAAGAAATTCCTGAAGAATCCATTCGTGGTGATCTATCAAAATTACGATTGAAGGACACAGTGGTGCATTATGAAAAGCTGTTGATGGAAAATAATTTAATTGCATCGACATCTTCGGAAGAAATCTCTCGCGGTGCTATGTTCTTGTTTATAATTATTATATGTATAAAAATTAAATGTTTCCCAATCAACTTTGTTATTCTGACTAAAAACTCAATGTTTCTCCTCATATACTTTTACAATGAAAAATGGAAAGCCCACCACCATGAATTGTGTTGTTGGTAGGTTTGGGAAACTTTCTGAATAATTGGTGGAATAACAAAAGAAAATGAAACAAGAAAAAAAAAAGTGCCAGAGGAGGAATCAAACCCAAGACATCTGGTGTAAGAGTCCGAGCCCTAATTATCTACGCCAGACGGCAGCTCGGCAATGGACTAACATTGTATACTCGTAAGGCACCTGAGAAACTTTGGATCGATTTTTCCCCAGATTTTACAGTTAGTGGGTCCTAATATTTTAACCACGTGAGGTGTTAGGGGTCCTCTTTCACCACACAAAATTTTGGACAAATCCTCAACCGCACGGTCGTGCCGTCTCCTTGTCAGAGTTTATATTTCTTTCAAAGAACTATATTGTCTCCCTTCCGAAGCTATACTGAAGTAGATTTGTTTTTTCTCAGTCTTGGTTTGAAAGGCTTAAACAGTAAGCCCTTTAACTTGTCAATCACATTCTTTTGAATGTTCTGTAGAGTCCCAAAATTACGTCCTATTAAGACTTCTTCAGTATCAGAAAAAGAAAAAAAAGTCACAAGGACCGAGATCAGGTGAATATGGGATCTGTGGAACAACAGAAATGACTTTTGAGGTGAAAAATACGGTGACTGAAGTGGTCGTGTGATGTGGGGCACTGTCACGGTGCAGCATCCACTTTTCTGCGATGTCCGATAACACTCGATCCTCCCTTTTCCTGTGCCTTTTGATGACATTTTTGTAAAACATTTCATTGACAGTTTCATCTGGAGGAACAAATTTTTTATGCACGATACCACTATTGTCAAAAAAGCAAATCATCATTTTTTTTAAATCTCAGATTTGCTCCTTCGAGCTTTTTTCAGTTGAAGAGGCATCTCAGTGTGACACTCCTCACTTTCCTGCTTTGTCTCAGAATTGTACTCAAAAGTCCAGGATTCATCACCTATGATCAAGTGACTGAACCATTTGTGGTGTAACCTCCATGTTAAATTGTCACAAGCTTAGTCAGCCATTGTCATAATTTTGAAATGAGAGTTATTATGAAGGTCACATAATAAGTATTTCGCGTGAAGCACCGTTTTGACATGGGCAAAAGTCAATTGTGGAAACTAAGCAACTGAATATTATAAGTGACGTTATTAAAGACTACACCTGACTGACTACAGAAAATAAGAGAGCACACACATTTGCGAGTGAGTGGTACAAAATAAGAATGATATTATGATGGAAATGGGTCGTAAGTATAGTTACATTGGTACACACTCAATGTATGCGAATGTATGATTGGGATAGAGGCACGTACATTGTAAGTACTATTATTTCCCGTGTCCTGGGTTGAAAAGAATTGTGGTAAAAATGCACTTATTTGTCTGGGATAGAAAATAATCAGACTTCGTAATTAAATGGAAAGAAAGATTCCAATTTCAGAAAGTCACGGCAAATATATTGAAATTGATATTGGTGGCCGTGAAGGGAAAGAGATGAACACATTCACATCGTGAAGATTGTCGCCTCCATCTAAATTATCCATATAAAATTAAAATAATAGTAACCTTCCAGAGTTACAGCAGCTGAAATCCATGGTATCGTAAATCAGAAAGTCGTTCTGTTTCATAAGCAGCTTTCATTGTATAGCACAATTTCTTAAAATTACAGTGCACGTCTTATCACTAGGGCATGAGAACAATGAAAGGTAACTAATACTAAACTAATAAACAAATAGCATAAAGCTTATTTTGTCAGTCAGTGTTTAATACTTTTCAGGCGGATCTTTGGTATGAGGGTTGAATAATCTATACATTTATCAATAAGAAAAATTATTAAGTTCCTTTACAGTAGTTATTAGCAATCCTCTTAACAGGACGAATGCATACGTTTCTCCAGCTGACCTTCTACTTAGTTGTGAGGTTTTTTGGCACCATTGTGGCACAAATCTTTCTTCAGTCAAAATTTGATGCATGAAGAGTTCACCTAATGGGGCAGCCACAATTGTTAAAATTCATTTTCAGACATGAAGGAAACTGCAGGACATATGCTTAATCCTCCAGTTTCGGAACAGTTGCAGTTCCATCATCTGTTATAAACTGTAGTAGTAAAAATATTCTGTTACACACGGAAGGGAGGAGTTCCTCAAGTCATTATTCATACCAAAAAATTTCGGTAGTAGATAAAGGAACCATGAAATCTTCAAAAACGACACTCCTTCTATCCCAGAGTGGATCGTACTCAGTGTGATAAAAGCCAGAAATTGAAATTTTAAGGAGTCTTCATTCCCATCCTCTTGATAAAATTAATAAACCAACAAACCTGCAAACAGTTATTTATGACATTATCCAGGCAGATTAAGGTGTCCATGTAACATAATATTTTTCCTTGTTTTTTTTTTTTTTTTTTTTTTTTTTTTTTTTTTTTTTTTTTTTAATGTACATGTCTTCTTCTCCATTAATGTTGTGATTGTTCCATCTCCTTTCAGCTGTTACTCCCAACTCTTTCACTTTAAACGATTCTCCACTGCCATGTTTGTTTCATACCACACATGTTCTTGGGGCGTGTGCAGTTCAATACTCATGGCTAGTATTTATTATTACACAGTTTTCCTGTTTGTGTTTCTGGTCACACAGCATGAGGGAATGGCTGTTATGGAATTTTTGCAGGCAATTCCACGCAGTATGTTAACAGACCCGTGACCCATTTTTATAGCATTTTACATGTTTCATTAGTTTGGTAACTTTTGGTGTGTGTTTATGACAGCTGTTTGTTCCCAGTTCATTTTAGGTCTCTCTTACTTTTTTGACACGGATCTTTGTAAGTAAAATCCTATTCTCTGTCTTTTAATTTGTTTTAATTTTGAAATTTGAGATTCATAGTTCCTTATGTAATATATCAGACGTGATGTTCCCTTCCCTTTTGCAAGTAACAGAGTATTTTTACTACTGCAGTTTACAATCTTAACTGTTCCGAAACTGGCCGTGTACCAAATAAAAGATGGAGATTAAGCAACTGTCCTGCGGTTCTCTTCCTTTTTCAAAACAAAATTTGGTGTACAGTGAAAGTGTTTACCAGGTCACCTGCCATTCTTATTTTTAAACATCAGTTTCATCTCACTAGGGCACGTGTACATTTATCGGTTTCATTGGTTTTTCAAGGTGAAGGTTTCCCCGATCAGGGTTTACCTTTAACATGTTCTCGGCCTTCCACAAATGATTTGTGCCTGTGAAAAATTCTCCCCTCGATAAGGAATGTTCCCCGTAAGCCAGTTTCAACTTTTCAAAGATCGCAGTTGGGAGTTCCCCAAGTTTACTGCAAAACTTGAAGTCATAACATTGCTCTAAATTGCACTATTCGATTTTCATAACACACAACAAAAACACAACTTCACTTACGGTGTTCTCAAAAAGCACATGATGGCTGTACAGACCAGAAAATCCAACTGAGCATTTGGAAGGGTTGAACACACAGGTCTACATCTGCAGAAGAGTACAGGATTTCTCATAGGGCTGTCAGTCTCATTACTTTTCTCACACACCTCGTACACAGGTGCAAACAAAAGGAGTAAGTAGAGGACAATGAGATGTGCAAGTAATCCTTGTGAACATGAGTCTGCAAACCAATGGTTTGTCCACTACAGTTTATGCCTAAGTGAAGTCATGCCATGTTACGATACTGCTAATGTCTAAGGCTGCTTTTCTTTTCAAACACTGCAAGTGGGGCATAAATTACAAAGGGAAAAACTGTGCTCATTGATTCATCAACATTTCAGGTTCCCAAGTACTGATACATTGTGTTTCAGCAACTAGTGTCTCCGATTGCTCACTAAACTGTGGCATCCTAGGTCCATGGACTTGAAACTGTTCGAATTTTTGAGTGGGTGCATTTAAAAGCATCCGGTGTATTCTGACACTGGTGACGGTCTCGACGAACTCTGGGAAACATTTGTGGATGGTTGTCAGTTCATTGGGAACACAACTGGGATTTCTGAACGTGCACGGGCATTGACAAGATGTGCTGAACCCCGCCTTCACGTAAACGATTGCCACGTAGGACACTTGTCGTAATGTTCAAATAACTTATGGAGTACAGCCGGGTGACATCTTAGGTAACTGCTTATATTTTGACAGGTGTGCACCCTGTCATTTTTGAGGCACATATGCATTTGTCAACTGTCTGCATTCTTGTAAGTTATTTGAAAATTGTATATACCGGGAGAAACTTGGGTTTCTCATTTTTGTAATGTCTCTGTCCTCGAGTGCACTTCCGAATGTTCAGGGATTCCTTTATAAGTTTTTCCTGTACTCATTACTGGCAACACGCTCGACCCGCCAGGTTCACCGAGAGCGATAATGCGCTGCTTCCCGGACTCTGGTAGGCACGCTGGCTCTGGTTCGAATCCACCTGGCAGATTGACGACGATGGTCGGTGTCCTAGCCAGGCCACATGTAGTTTTTAGGCAGTGTTCCACATCCCGCTAGGTGAATACCGGGCTGGTCCCCACATCCCACATCAGTTGCACAGCTCGCAGACATTTGAACACATTCACACTTTTCCATGGATTACACTAGTCGCAGACAGTTGGGGTACAGTAATTCTGTCCCGGCGGGTACGGGGTGGCGACAGGACGGGCATCCGGCCACCCCTTAAACTAACTTTGCCAAATCTGTTTAACCATGCTCACCCTGTGAACTGTGGGAAAAGGCACCAGCGATAGATAGATAGATAGATAGACTACTGACGACACACTGTGCTGAGGTATGTTCCAGAGAGCAGAACCCAAATGAGATTCGAGAAAAAATTGAGAGACGAGCAGTGTACTGTCGGACCTGGAAGGTCAACTGTTGACCTAGTATTTGCAGTGAGGTAACTCCAGGGGCACCACTGAGAATTTGGGGAAGATCTGGTGATGGCCTTTCTCAATACAGAAAAGGCATTTCATAGCATCTGTAGAAGAAAGGTCTCGGAAGCAGTAGAAGGGGAGGAGTGGAAAAAAGAGACAACAAGCAGAGTGGAAGTGTTGTTCTGTGGTAGCCTGAGTTGTGTGAAAGTGGGAAATGTAACGACAATCTGGTCCTAGGAAACAAGTGGTGTGAAACAGAGCAACTTCTTGTCTCCTCTCTTCATCATAGTGGTCTCAGATGTGGTGATGACTAAGGTGCCAGAAAAACTGGAGAAGAGGAAATGAAAGCAGTGGTGTTCACAGATGACTTTATGATCTGGAGAAACAGGTAGGAGGAGATTCAGGAACATCAGGATGCTCAGGAAGAAACTGAGAGACGGTACAGAATGAAAATTGACGCAAACAAATTTGAGATGGTGGCTGCAACTAGAAAGAAAGAAAGACTAACTAGTGGAATGAGGATTCGAGAAGGTGGGAAGTTCCAAGTACTTGGGAAGTGTGATAGAGGGAAATGGAAGAAATGAGAAAGAGATGAGTGAATGTGGCAGATATTCAGAAACATTCCCGTGAAGTGTTGTTCTTTCTGAACAAAGATATCCCACAAGAAGGCATAGATGTAATATATAGAAGTTACTACATCCCAGTACTGACCTGTGCATCTGAAACGTAGGAAATCAATGCAAGCAGATTATAGGGATATGAAATGTAGTTCCTCGCAAGTACGAGGCTTTTTTTTAAAAATAAGTACTGTTTTGATATTTAAAAAAGACGTGTTAAGATATCTCAATAATTTTATTTTTACATGAAAGTCTGTACCTTAATCTACTTTTCTACATAGTTTCCGCCAATATTGAGGCACTTGTCATAACGTTGTGCCAGTTTTTGAATACCCTCATCATAGAAGTCTTCCACCTGACTTGTTAACCACTGCGTCACCACTGTTTTGACTTCGTCATCATTTTGAAGACGCTGACTGCCCAGGTGTTTCTTCAAGTGCAGGAGCAGATGGTAGTCACTGGGCGCAAGATCGGGGCTGTACGGAGGATGATTTGGAGTTTCCCATGAAAAAGATGTGATGAGATCTTTGGTCTGATTCGCCACATGCGGGCAGGCATTGTCTTGCAGCAAAACGATGCCCTTGCTCAACTTCCACAGACTGTTGCTTTGATTCTGATGTGACATACGCCACCCACATTTTATCGCCCATAAAATTTTGGCTTAAGAAATCATCACCGTTCTTGTGGTACCACTCAAGGAAAGTCAATGCACTGTCTAAACATTTGATTTTGTGCACATCCGTCCACATTTTCGGTGCCCAACATGCGCACAATTTTCGGTAATTCGAGTGCTCGGTCATAATGCCATACAAAACACTATGAGAAATATTAGGAAAGTCATCCCACAAGGAGGAAATCGTAAAGCGTCTGCTTTCTCTCACCTTATTGTCCACTTCCTGCACCAAACTTTCATTAACGACCGAAGGACGCCCACTCCGTTGTTCATCCTGCACATTTGTGGGGCTATCTTTAAATCCTCTCACCCACTTTCTTACCATTTCATCACTCGTAATGTTTTCTCCGTAAACTGCACAGATCTCACGATGAATACGGATCGCTTTTAGGTCTTTAGCAATAAGAAATCTTGTAACAGCCTGTACTTCACACTTGGCAGGACTCACGATTATCGGATGCATCTTAAACACTCAGTAAACAACGTAAACAAGGAAGAATTGGACTGTAATGGTGTCAGTGCATAGATTAAGGTAAAGGCTTTCATGTGAAAATAAAATTATTGAGATATCTTAGCATGTCTTTTTTTTTAATTTCAAAATGGTACTTACTTAAAAAAACACGCCTCGTAGTATAGGAGTAACAAAGAAAGAGAGGATGAGGAACGAAAGGATAAGGGAAATACTGCAAGAGGAACCCTTGCGAGGTGGGATAGAAATATCAAGGCTAAGATGGTATGGGCACTGGAAGAGAATGGAAAAAAAAGATGATTCCCAAGAAGATAAACAAAACGGAGATGCAGAGGAAATGGTAGAGGGGAGGACCGAGGGTAGATGGCGGAAGGGTGTGGAGGAGAGTGTTGGAAAAAGAGACAAGCACCGGAACAAACAGGACTAAATGGTGAGGATTAAGTTTCAGACAGACCCAGTGTGTGGCCAGAAACTGTTCAAGATGATGATGATGATGATGATGATGATGATGATGATGATGATGTACTCATTCATAATATGTCAAGTCAGGCAACCTGTTGGCTTCTGGACCTCTGTTTATTAGAATTGTTTGTGCATATCATTGTTCTCTACTCACACCTTTCATTTGTACCTATACTAGTCAGACACACTGGATTTTCCTCCCACCTTTCAGTTTTCCCTTCTTTGCTTAGTCCATACTTGCCATTGAGCTTTTGATATTCATACAGGTGCTTATCTTTTATAGGATTTTTCCGAAACTGCTATTGTTTGTTGAATTATTATTTCATTTACAATCCACCAGGACTACTTTCCATTACCTAATGACTATTTATGTGTGTTCCGTCACAATAATATTAAAAGTACAGGTTGGTGCTCACCATATAGCAGAAATGTTGAGTTGCAAATGGGCACAACAAAAAAGACTGCTAAACATGTGAGCTTTTGACCAGAAGGCCTTCTTACAAAATACACACACACACACACACACACACACACACACACACACACACACACACACACACACACACGTACGTACATTAATGATATCAACAAAAAAATACAAGAAAATTAGTAGGAACAAAGATACCTTAGGCAGTAAAGTAAGTGTGTTGAACTATGTGCTGCATGATTAGAAAATGGCAAATTTATCAGTACTGTTTTACGGGACATCTGTGTAAAGTGCACAGGGATTTCTAAAGTTCGTCAAAGAGCTTTTGAAGTGAAATCTTCCACCTTGGATACTTAACAAACTAATGAGAGATTTTAGTGAAAGAATACAGTTTTAGAATAGATTTTTAAGATTTGAACATTGTGGAACCCAAAAATTTTGAATACAAATAAAAATTAAATTTCAGAAAAAGTAAGATATTTGTAGAAAAAGTAGTATGAGAGCTCGTAAACCATCTAAGACAATCTTGAAACAAACAATTTTTTGTTATCAGTATGTTTTTATGTTCATATTGTTCACACATACAGCAAATCACAAATATTTCGTCATATAAAATGTTTTCACATCAGATGTACTCAGATGTATGATTGTATTAGGCAGTCATTAAATTATACTGCAAATAATAAAGTCTTATTAAATACTGCTTGTAAAAGAAATTAGTTATTTTGTGTAACTACTGTATATGTACTATTAACTAAAAGAGATTAGTATATACATATATGATGTAACTTACCAAACGAAAGCATTGGTATGTTGATAGACACACAAACACACACACAAAATTCAAGCTTTCGCAACCCACGGTTGCTTCATCAGGAAAGAGGGAAGGAGTGATGTGTGTGTTTGTGTGTATGTTTGTGTGTCTATCAACATACCAACACTTTCGTTCGGTAAGTTACATCATCATTGTTTTTTGATATATTTTTCCCATGTGGAATGTTTCCCTATATATATATATATATATATTCCACGTGGGAAAAATATATCTAAAAACAAGCAGAAAATGTCTGCTTGTGTCTGTGTATGTGCGGATGGATATGTGTGTGTGTGTGTGTGTGTGTGTGTGTGTGTGTGTGTGTGTGTGCGCGCGCGCGCGCGTGTGTATACCTGTCCTTTTTTCCCCCTAAGGTAAGTCTTTCCGCTCCCGGAATTGAAATGACTCCTTACCCTCTCCCTTAAAACCCACATCCTTTCGTCTTTCCCTCTCCTTCCCTCTTTCCTGATGAAGCAACCGTGGGTTGTGAAAGCTTGAATTTTTTGTGTTTCTTTGTGTGTCTATCAATATACCAATGCTTTCATTTGGTAAGTTACATCATCTTTGTTTATATATATATAGAAACATTCCACGTGGGAAAAATATGTTTAAAAAACAAAGATGATGTGACTTACCAAACGAAAGTGCTGGCAGGTTGATAGACACACAAACATACACACACCCCCTGTGGGTCTGGGGGTTAGACTAGGCCCGAGGTATTCCTGCCTGTCGTAAGATGCGACTAAAAGGAGTGCCTGCCCCTCAAGGGGGTAGTTAGCGCCTGCGTCCGGAGACAGACGGTTCCACGACCTATCTTTGCGGTCATTTTGGTTTTTCACTTCTCCTGGTTTCTTCCTTCCTTTGGTTGGTTCCTTTCTTTGTTCTTCTCCATCTCACTGTTTTACTTACTCTTTCCCTTGCCTTCTTCTCCTTGTCTTCTCTGGTCTCCGCCTAGACATTTGAGACAGTCTGTCCTTTCTTTCCCTCTCTCCTTTTATTTTCCTCTTCTTCTTTCCTCCCTGTGCGTGCCTGAAGGCCGACCCACGCGTTCGCACGCGTAGCCGGTGACGGGGTAACGCATAATTCCCCGCCCTTGGTAGACAGGTAAGGCACGTACGTACCCCCTCGTAAAGGCCAGGCCCAAGGAGGGGTGATTGCCTGAGCTGACACCTTTCGACTATGCCGATTGGTCCCTCAGTCCGTTCCTCGGGAGGTGTGACCCGTGGTGTGAACAATCACCTAAGGCGGGAGTGCCCTCTGAGAGGGTCCCCACAAGGAAGGAGCACGCCATCGGAGATGCTGGCAATCGTGGGGGATTCCTCCGCAATGGATTTCTCTTCTTCTCCTCTCTCGACTTCTGCCCACAAACGGAAACTTGACCAGCCACCAGTGACAAAAGTACTACTGCCTGCCCCACAGTTCCTCGTAGTTCCTCGATCTGAGGACGGAAAGGATTTTTCCTCTGTCAACTCTTTCGTTATCCAGAAGGGCGTAGATGCCATAGCCAGATCGGTCAAGTCTTGTACCAGGTTGTCTAACGGTACCTTGTTACTAGAAACTGAGAGCGCCTTTCAGGCACAAAAACTGCTTTGGGCCACACTCCCGTACACGTTCCCTGTCCGAGTGGCTGCCCGTTGTACCCACTCTCTAAATGTCCTCCGTGTTCTCAGTGGTATGTTGTGGGGAGCGGATCGAACCGTCCTACTTCGCCTATATCGGTCGATCGTCTGCTCCGAGCTGGATTATGGGAGCTTCGTATACTCCTCTGCACGGCCGTCCACCTTACGCCGCCTCAACTCCATACAACATCGGGGTTTACGTCTTGCGATCAGAGCGTTTTATACTAGCCCTGCTACCCCCTGGAGTTCGCTTTCGTCGCCTCCTTCAACACCTTGATTTTTCACTCCCTGCAACCTTTAGAGTGGGCGAGAGCCACACGCCACCTTGGCTCCAGGCTCAGGTTCGCGTTCACCTTGACCTCAGCTCGCTCCCAAAGGAGGTTACCCCCCGTTCGGTATACCACTCCCGTTTTGTCGAACTTCGTTCTCAGGTCATTAATATGACCTTCATTTATACAGATGGCTCTAAGACCGATGACTGGGTCGGGTCTTCTTTTATTGTCGGGGCACAAAGTTTCAGATACCGGCTACGTGGCCATTGTTCAATCTTCACAGCTGAGCTCTTTGCCCTCTACCAGGCTGTTCTTTACATCTGCCGCCACCGACATTCTGCTTATGTCATCTGCTCCAATTCCCTGAGCGCTATCCAGAGCCTCAGTGATCCGTATCTGGTTCACCCTTTCGTGCATCGAATCCAACGCTCTCTTCAGCAGCTGGTGGATGATGGTTCTCCGGTTAGTTTTATGTGGGTTCCTGACCGTGTCGGTATCCGTGGGAACGAAGCTGCAGATGCCGCGGCCAAGGCTGCGATTCTCCAGCCTTGGACGGCTTCTTGTTGTGTCCCTTCGTCAGATTGTAGCAGGGTTATTTGTCAGCGCATTTTATCGCTGTGGCATGCCGATTGGGCTGCACTTACGGACAACGAGCTTCAGACCTTGAAACCTCTTCCTGCGGCTCGGACGTCCTCCTCACGCCCTTCTCGGTAGGAGGAGGTCGTTTTGGCCCGGCTACGAATTGGACACTGCCGGTTCAGCCATCGCCATCTGCTGACGGCTGCGCCGGCGCCATTCTGTCCGTGTTGGCAGTTGCTGACGGTCTGCCACATTTTAACGTCCTGTCCGGATTTTAATACACTGTGTCTTGATCTTGGCCTTTTAGCGGATGACCCAGGAGCTGCTGTTTGCGTTCTTCGTTTAATCAACTTGACTAACCTGTCTAAGGACGTTTGATTATGCTGTTTTTTTTAAAAAAATCCTATGCCTGTTAATACGTCTTATATAGTGTTGTCCCTTTTAGTTGCTGTTTTAACCTTGTGCTTCGTGGTGCATTCCTAACTTAGTCTGGGCGCTAATGACCATTGTAGGTGTGTGCCACAAAAAAAAAGGGAAATAATAATAATAATAATAATAATACAGGTATACACTCGCACGCGCGCACACACACACACACACACACACACACACACACACACACACACACACACATCCATCCGCACATACACAGACACAAGCAGACATTTGTAAAGGCAAAGAAACTCTTTGCCTTTACAAATATCTGCTTGTGTGTGTGTGTGTGTGTGTGTGTGTGTGTGTGTGTGTGTGTGTGTGTGTGCGCGAGTGTATACCTATCCCTTTTTCCCCTAAAGTAAGTCTTTCCGCTCCCGGTATTGGAATGATTCCTTACCCTCTCCCTTAAAACCCACATCCTTTCATCTTTCCCTCTCCTTCCCTCTTTCCTGACGAAGCAACCGCCGGTTGCGAAAGCTTGAATTTTGTGTGTTTGTTTCTGTGTCTATCGATCTGCCAGTGCTTTTGTTTGGTAAGTCACATTATCTTTGTTTTTAGATATATTTTTCCCACGTGGAATGTTTCAAAACAAAGATGCTGTGACTTACCAAACAAGAAAGCAGTGGTAGATAGATGTTGGTATCAGGAGTGGTACGACAACAGAGGACTGCGTGTTTGCAGAGTGCGGCTGATCTCGCTGGCAGCCCAGAAGTTCATCTCGGATGTGGCCAACGACGCCCTGCAGCACTGCAAGACACGCTCTTCCGCACA
The DNA here is from genome assembly GCF_023897955.1 of Schistocerca gregaria. NCBI lineage: Eukaryota > Metazoa > Arthropoda > Insecta > Orthoptera > Acrididae > Schistocerca > Schistocerca gregaria. The sequence continues at coordinate 75,333,700 of NC_064930.1, forward strand.
GAACACCAAGGCGCGCCTCAAGGACCGCCGCTACACGCTCACGCTGGAGGACCTGACGCCTGCCCTCGCAGAGTACGGCATCGTCGTGCGGAAACCTCCTTACTACGTCTGAGTTTGTAAGTTTCTCTTCCTTCGTAATGTCGAGGTAAATCTGTCGTGCCGACTTTCGTGGCACGTGCAGGCAGATGATGTGAGCTGACGGGGCAGATCAGTTACGGCACGGGATGTCCGAGTGTTCCGAATCGAACAATTTTTGTCTTCTCTCCCCACTGATTTTCTTTGTCCGTTTTCCTGCTTTGGAAGATTGTGTGTGGATCTTCTCTGTTAATCTGTCTCCCTCCATTACCTCTAGATGTTCACAGAGTGTAACACACCTCTTCCTGACCTCATTTGTTCTGTTAGAGCAGATTGAATACATTCCCTCATTTGGTCTCGAAACATAACTGTCGTTTTTGTTCTCGATTGAGCCTAATACTTTTCGGAATATTTTTCCTTCTTTTTTTTTCTAAATCTTCTATTGCTGTTTTGCATTGAGATAAAAGCAGTGTTTGTGACCCACACGGGACTTGGGATTTTAGAACTGCATTATAATGCCTTAATTTAACATCTTTAGAAAAAATTTTTTGGTGTACTGATTTGTCTGTTTGCTCTCTTCGTTTCTTCAGTTGTGATTTTTTTTATTCATTTTATTTATTTATTACTTTTTTTTTTCTAAATTGTAAATTGATCATTTAGAATCACACTAGAGCTTCAGTTTGCCCTCTTACTTCAGAGTTTCCTCTGTTTCTACTACTCCATACGATACCCGTTGGCGTGAAACACTTCATAACTTCGTATTCTGAAGGCTCCCTTGTTGTTGGGTGTCTCGAGGTATTATTGAGGTTCTTAAGTCGACGTCGTGGTGGTCTTCTTGTTACAGAGGCAATCAAATATTTGTTTGGATAGTGTTTATTATTTTTTACCATTCCGTACAGATGTCAAAAAAATAACAGCCTTCTTTTCCTAGCGTCTCAGAGATGTGTGGGTGGATTATTATTATTATTATTATTATTATTATTATTATAAATAGTTTTATGTAGCTGCTGGCTCGCTAATTGTAGTTGAAGCTGACTCTGAACACTTCGCGACATATTTACATTTTTCTTTTAATCCAGTCATCGTAGTTGACTCTCTTGAAGGCATCTTGGTAATCGACACCTTTGAAATCATTTGTGTAGCTGAGGAAAGGCTTTACTTCTTCACATTTTGAAGCTGTTATTGGAGCAAACGAAGACAACTTCTACTCATATCACAAAAAAAGCACATCCACTACTCTCCTTTTACAGACTTGTATTTCCGTGAATGGTTGTGCAGAACGTTAGGGTGACACGTGGATTAGAGTAGAACACAACTTTTCATACCACATATGTATCGAAGGCTCAACATGACAAGATTACCGTGTATTTTACTTGTCATAAAACCATCTTGTCTTTTGTTTTCATTCTTGGAGAGTGTGGTTGCTCCTTGATGGTCAAGCAACTGTCAAGCCACAATTCCAATAAGTAAAACGCTCCACCCACAGCAGGTGAAGCCATTTACTTGTCTCCATACCTTGCCATTTTGTCATATCCCGCACCTCCTATTTAATGTCTGCACATGCGAAAACAAACAGCTGTGCACGACATACATTCCGTGACTTACTCCCTACTTTGTCACGATCATCTTGTCCGCCCCTGGTAGCTGAGTGGTCGGCGCAGCAGAATGTCAATCGTAAGGGCCCGGGGGTCGATTCCCAACTGGGTTGGAGATTTTCTCCACGCAGGGACTCGGTGTCGTGTCGTCCTAATCACCACCGTTTCATCCCCGTCAACGCTCAAGTCGCAGAAGTGGCGTCAGATCGAAAGACTCGCACCCGGCAGACGGTCTACCCGACGGGAGGCCCTAGTCACACGACATTTATATTTTACCATCATCTTTCCTTGTACTACACAAGGAGTGTGAAATATCATTAGCCTGAATGGCGTGTAACACGTCACATTGCTGCTCTGAAGTTTCCAGCTGGACTCAATGTGGATTACAGCCATGATTTTTTGTCGCTCTCCTTGCTGGATTCAACAATTTCTCTAGCTCATTCATCGAGAGCTGTTTTCTGGCTCACGGGCATTCTGTTTGACCACAGTATTACAACGTCTTAGTTTGACATTCCAGGAGATGAACTTTTAGCTGTAAAAGTTTTTATTTGGCCCGCATGCTCCCTCCAGTTCTAAGATTGAGTTCACTACAGCAACTTTTTCAGGTCTGCTTTCTTGCACAGTCTCACCACCTGTCAAGATCCTGAATAACAACTTTTTGCAGTGGGAGACGTGCAGAAAGAGAGTCAATGAAGTTCTGGAAAGTACCGACAGATGTGTGGAGCCGTGCCAACTAAGTGTCGTGCCCAACTCTGCTAGGTTTCTCGGTTGACGATATGTCGCACGAACGGCCCAGTCGAGATGGTCCCACAGATTTTTGATTGTGTTAAAATCCGGTGCTCTTCAAACCACACACGTACACCGTGAGCTGTGTAACACGGTGCATCGTCCTGCTGGTAGATGTCATCGTGCCAATGAAACACAAACTGCACGAGGCGGTGGACACGGTCCCGAGGATTGATGCTACTTGTGTTCATCCATTTTGCCCTCCAGCATGATGAGATCGCCCAGTTAATGGTTCAGAAAAAGTCCCCAGACCGTAATGCTCCCTCCTCTGGCCCGAAGCCTTCTGACGACCTAAAGGCATCTGTCCGATTGAGCATAAAATGTGATCCGACCGAAAAGGCCACCTGCGTTCACCGAGTGGACAGGCAGTTGCGGTATTGGTATGCCAACTCCAGGCTTCAGTCGGCCTGTTCTGGAGGCCCATACTGCACACAGGCATTCACTGAATGGGTGTTGAGGAGAGACAGATAGTAACTCCTCAGTTCATCTGGCCTCTTTCAGTAGCTCAACAGTTGCGAGTCTGTCCAGTCAAACAGTGATCGACAGCTGTCGTTCAGTCCTATCGTCTGTGGTCTGTGGTGCTCCACATTTTCCTCAGTGGCAGTTTTGGATAGCATCATTGTGCCATCTGCAGTAGATACCGAGGTGACAAAAGTCGTGGGATACCTCCTAATATTGTATCAGACCTCCTTATGCCCGGCGTATTGCAGCAGTTCGACACGGCACGGTCTCGGCAAGTTGTCGGAAGCCCCCGGCAGAAGTGTTAAGTCGTGCTACCTCACTAGCTGTCCAAAATTGTGAGAGTGTTGACGGTGCAGGATTTCGTGCACAAACTGACCTCCCAATTATGTTCCACAAATGTTCATTTGGGTCGTACCGGGCAATCTCGGTGCCCAAATGATTTACCCGAACTGTCCAGAATGTTCTTCAAACGAATTGCAAACAGTTATGGTCTGGTGACATGTTTAGAAACGTGGCTTCAGATGGTCTCGTGTAGCTGAACACAACAGTTCCCAGTCAATGATTGGTACAGTTGGACCAGAGGACCCAGTCCATTCTACGTAAACACAGGCCACACTATTATGGAGCGACTCCAGTATGCACAGTGCACTGTTGATAACTTGGGTCCACTTCTTTAAGTGTCTTCGCCAAACTCAAATCCTACCATCAGCTTTTACCAACTGAAGTTGGGACTCATCTGACCAAACCATGGTTTTCCAGTTGTTTAGGGTCCAGTCTATACGGTCACAAGCCCAGGAGAGGCACTGCAGGGGGTTTGTTTGTTTTGTTTTGCTTTAGGGCACAAAAAACAACGGGGGTCATATGCACCCAAGTCAGAACTATAGAACACAAACACAGAGAGGAGTTAAATGACTATATGTCAGTCCCAATTGAGAAGACAGCTAAAAGCAGTCACGTGGAAAAAGGTTTAAAACAAACACCATACAGAAACGGAGATCCAAAACTAGAAATTAAATGGTCTCTGCCATATTGCTTCAGCGGATAAAAAGTAAAACGCGGTCGACAGTGCGCACATCATTTGCTGGAACAGCTGATAAACGGCAAACCCAAGTAGGAATGTAAGTGGTTAAAAAAGGGCATTCCATCGGGAAGTGGTGGACAGTTAAAACTTGGGCACAATGTGTACAAAGTGGTGGGGTAGCACCAGTTGGCAAATGTTGATTGCTAAAAAGGCAGTGTCTAATAGGCAGCCGAGTTAAAATTATCTCCTCCCGGCAGGGGGGTCGAGAGAAGGTCGTCCGAGTCGTTGGGAGAGGCTTAATAAGCTGAAGCTTATTCTCATGAAGGAAGGACCACCACCTGGCAGGTGGCAACGCAGAGATCATCAGAGGGAACATACGTACTCACGGGCTGAGGTACGAGGACTGCAGCCTCGGCAGCAGTGAGAGCGGCCTCGTTTCCTGGCAGACCGACATGACCAGGGACCCACAGAAATATGACATTGGCTCCACCAAGATGAGTGACAGTTTTCCTTGACTCGCTGCACTAAGGGATGGGCAGTGTACAGAGCACAGACTTTGGAGGGTGGTGACTGAGTCTGAATAGGGGACACAATTGGAAAGGCTGTGTCCACAGATATACTGCATGGCCTGATACAAGGCGAAGAGCTCATTTGTAAGGATTGAAGAGTGTGCCGGAAGCCGATTTCGAAATACACGGGTGCCAATGATGAAGGCTCACCCAACCCCACAGTCAGTCCGAGAGCCATCAGTAAATACAAAGGTACTATCGCAAAGTTCTGTGCGAAGATCGTGAAACTGAGCTGCAGACGGTGTCTCGCTGTTAGCAAAGGCACTTGCGTCAGTAACCCATTAACACTAAATTTCAATGAATCGTCTTAATGAGGACGTTTGTCATCATTGGGGGTGAGAGATAATGCCTGAAATTTGGTGTTCTCAGCAATCTCTTGACACTATGGATTTTGGAATTTTGAATGTCCTAACAATTTCCAAAATAGAATGCTCTATGCATCTAGCTCCAACTACTATTCTGCATTCAAAGTCTGTTAATTCCCGTTGTGTGGGCATAATCGTGTTGGAAAGCAGGGTACAAATGAGTGCTCTGCCTTCCCATACCTTCTGCCATCTGGATATATGCATTTCACTGTCCACAATTTTTATCACTTCAGTGCAGTTTACCCACAACAGCAGGCAAACAGCTGATAAACTTAGCTGTTACGTAAATACTTCCACCATTGGCCCAAAAATCAATCACCGTGCTCGTTCAAATGGTAGATAACTTGCTCCGTTTCTTCATTGTGAAAACGATTGCACTGTTCTCTGTGTTCCCCCAACAGGTTTCTTAGGGCCTCCACTGCTAATGTTTCCACCGGCCATCTATGAATAGTTATTGCACGTTGTTGTTGAGTGTGAATGGTGGTCGCATGAGGGTGACTGTACTGATCATCTTTACCCTCGCGATCTGACCTAACTCTGTTTCGAGGAATTTTGGTCCATATTTGCCACTAATCGTGAATTTGGTCTTTGCTATTGACATACTCAGCCCCATTCCACTGGCAGTCCTTTCTGGGAGGTCGATCTGGACGTTCGCTGCCTCTTTGATTTCCGAAAGTATCACAAGGTCGTCCAAAAAGGTGAGACAGTTAACCTTAATTCCTTCTGGTTTTTGCCGTGAGGTTTTTTTATTTTTGTGTTTTGATGTCCAAATTCTCACAGTCTTTTGTAGAACACAGTTGAATAGTAGTGGTGATAGGTCATTACCTTGTCTTGAGTTTGAAGGCACTGGGCCAGTTCTCTTGTTAACATCACCTTCAGGGTAGTGCTTGTTGACGGCTCATCGATTGTGCTGCACGTGTTTGGATCTGATGGGCACCCAACAGTGAGGTCATCAGCACTTGATTTTGCTCAGCAATTTGATATTTTATTTTACGAAACATTCACACGAGTAATACATAATGCTTTCATTGCAAAATGCTCATTTGTTTGTCTCTTAAAGGATGCAGTAAGTAAAAGGAACTACAGTTTGCTGTCACACAATAAAAGATTATCTGGGGAGGCATTGTGTCGGTGTTGACATCTTGCATTTGCAAATTTCTGATCTGATTTGCGTCCTCTGCGTACCTTTCTATACGTTTTTACAGGGGACTTCAAAAAGTAAGTTACACATTATAATGGCAGGCTTTGTAATGATGCCCTACACTTAAAAGTGACACAGATACACGACATTGTTTTTCATCATAGTCACCGAGTCTAAACAACAGTCGGACTGTTGTAGCGATCGCTCAGTCCGTCGACTGTAAAAATCCACTTTGCTGCTTTTTTAGCTTGCTGTAAAAATGAAAATGGCAGGGTACGAGATCTCAACTTCCTGATCGGCATCGCCCACATCCTTTAGCCTCAGTCAAAATTTTTGTGGCATTTCACTACAGCTGGATGCAACACTGCATTTACTCTGTATACTGCCAAAATTTCACAGTGAATCTGTGTGTAATTTATGTGTTTTTCCCACAAGAATCGTACTTTATAGTACATTTCCAGTTGGCAGCACCATTTATCTCGCACGCAGTGATGCCCGTGTTATCTGTACGACAGCAGAACTGTCTCTCCAGGAAACTGGAACACATACTCTATTCTGAGAATGTGGCACTTTTGTTGCGCAGTGGTCTTTATGTGAGACGTAGCATGTATCTTACTTTCTCAAGACCCTACTTAGAATTGTTAGCCATTATCTACACATTGCTTCAGTTTTGTTATTTTCAAGTGTGACCGTTTGCACAAACGTTGTGCACATGAGGTGCTTTTAACCCTAGAATGGCGGAAGGGGTCAAAATGACCTCTTTCATATGTTTTTCTTTCATTGTCATATCCAATTTATTTAATTTGTTAATGAAATTATATGACTTTTTCTAATTATTTCTCCTGTTTCTGAAGATTTTTCAGTATTTAAAATTATTTTAATTTTGAAACTTCCTGGCAGATTAAAACTGTGTGCTGGACCAAGACTCAAACTCGGGACCTTTGCCTTTCACGGGCAAGTGCTCTACCATCTGAGCTACCCAAGCATGACTCACGCCCGGTACTCACAGCTTTACTTCTGCCAGTATCTCGTCTCCTACCTTCCAAACTTAACAGAAGCTCTCCTGCGAAACTTGCAGAACTAGCACTCCTGAAAGAAAGGATATTGCGGAGCCATGGCTTAGCTACAGCATGGGGGAGAGCACTTGCCCGTGAAAGGCAAAGGTCCCGAGTTTGAGTCTCGGTCCAGCACACAGTTTTAATCTGCCAGGAAGTTTCATATCAGCGCACACTCTGCTGCAGAGTAAAAATCTCATTCTGGTATTTTAATTTTGTTCGACATTTCATTTTAGTATACCTAGAATGGCGGAAGGGGTCAATTTGACTCCACTGTAATTTCTCTTCTGAATATAAGTAAATTATCAAGCAATACAGTGGTAACAGTGAGCAGTAATACGGAGCAGTTGCTCCTCATTGTTGCAACTCGGCACGTGTACATTCCAGTCCGCCACAGTGTATTTTGTGTCACTCAGGCAGTCCTTGTCCGTGAAACACGTTTTCAAACACGTGTCGTCAGGGTGAACTTTCTGATGGAGAAGTGTTACATCTCTTAGAGAATTCCGAAGTTGAATCGGAAATTGACTTAACTGATGAAGATGATCATTATGTACCTCACACAACTGAAGATGAAGACATTGTGAAGGAGGGGAAGATGAAGACATTGTGAAGGAGGGGTGATCAGTGGAAGAGGATTCAGATGCTGATACATGTCAATCCTCAATTCTTTCACCACAGCAGATACAGTTGGGAGCATCTACAAAGATGATTGCAAGGGATGGAACTGTGTGGGATATTGGAAATTATTCATCTTCTGGAAGGCGGTCAGCTGTGAACATTCTGAAGGAGAGAGGAGGTGCCACTGCTTATGCTTGCCGACGAGTAAAGAGTAGACAGCTCTGTCATCAGTGCCTTCTGTCTTATTTTTGACGAAGCAATGCTACGTGTCGTGAGGAAATACACACAGTCAAATGCTCCAAAAGTACTAAAAAACAATGACTGGACTGTGTCTCTTGAGGAACTGGAGAAACTGATAGCCACCACGTATGTTCGGGATGTATTGTGCACAAAATTTATGTCTGTGGATGGCCTCTGGTCGCACTTTTCGGGGCCTGCTTTTATCGAGGGACAGATTTCAGGAGCTTCTCAGATTTCTCCATTTTGATGAAAAATCAACCGGGGCTCAACATTCAGCAGCCAACAAATTTGCTCTTGTATCTGAAATTTGGGGAAAGTTAATTGAAAACAGTATTCGTGCTTACTGCCCTGGAGAAAATATACCCATTGACGAGCAACTGTTTCCGAGCAAAGCAAGGTGCAGGTTTACTCAATTCGTGTCCAACAAACCAGACAAATATGGTCTCAAATTCTGGTCGGCTGTTGATGTAACGACAAAGTATATGTGTAATGTTTTCCCGTACCTCGGCAAAGGGGTTTCGAAAAAGACGACCATGTGAAACCCAGCTCGCGCTATTCGTCCACGAGACTCAGAGGGCCATAGACACGGGTTCCCAAGGTAGATGGCGTGTTTATTGACTTCCGCAAGGTATTCGATACAGTTCCCCACAGTCGTTTAATGAACAAAGTAAGAGCATATGGACTGTCAGAGCAATTGTGTGATTGGATTGAGCAGTTCCTAGATAACAGAACTTCCACATGTCATTCTCAATGGAGAGAAGTCTTCGGAAGTAAGAGTGATTTCAGGTGTGCCGCAAGGGAGTGTCGTAGGACCATTGCTATTCACAAAGTACATAAATGACCTTGTGGATGACATCGGAAGTTCACTGAGGCTTTTTGCGGATGATGCTGTCATATATTGATAGGTTGTAACAATGGAAAATTGTACTGAAATGCAGGAGGATCTGCAGCGAATTGACGCATGGTGCAGGGAATGGCAATTGAAACTCAGACAAGTGTAATATGCAGCGAATACATATAAAGAAAGATCCCGTATCATTTAGCTACAATATAGCAGGTCAGCAACTGGAAGCAGTTAATTCCATAAATTATCTGGGAGTACGCATTAGGGGTGATTTAAAATGGAACGATCATATAAAGTTGATCCAACGGAGAGCAGAGCGCTTCGTTACAGGATCATTTAGTAATCGCAATAGCGTTACGGAGATGATAGATAAACTCCAATGGAAGACTCTGCAGGAGATACGCTCAGTAGCTCAGTACGGGCTTTTGTTGAAGTTTCGGGAACATACCTTCACCGAGGAGTCAAGCAGTATATTTGCTCCCTTCTTGTATATCTCACGAAGAGACCGTGAGGATAAAATCAGAGAGATTAGAGCCCACACAGAGGCATACCAACAATTCTTCTTTCCACGAACAAGGTACCCTCCACCACACACTGTCAGGTGGCTTGGGTATTATGGATGTAGATGTAGATGTAGAAAGAGGACACACATAGAGAGAAACAACCACTTGGAGACTACGTTGTTCTGGGTCTCGTGGAGCAATTTGTGAATCGAGGAAGAAATGTGACGACAGACAACTTATTTACGTCTCTTCAACTTGCTAAAAAACTCAAAGAAAAGGAAAAAAAACTTCATTAGTTGGTACAATGAAGAAGATCCGTCATGAAATCCCCGACGAAGTAAGGAATCTGAATGCTGAAATACACTCCACCACAAGACTGCACACCAGTGGCAACACAGACTGCACGTTGACTGTATACCAAGGAAAGAAGAATCAAAATGTCATTCTTCTGAGTATGCTGCATGCTGAAGTAGCTATAAGCAAGGGAGGAAAGAAAAAAACCTGAAACCGTAACGTTCTACAATGCAACAAAGTATGGGGTGGATGTGGTTGATCAAATGACCCTTAAATATACTATGAAGGTTGCGTATAGGAGATGGTCAATGCATGTCTTCTACATCATACTGGACATGGCAGCAATAAATCCATGGGTGATCTGTAACAAGAAAATGGAAAGGAGGAAGACCATACTTCAACTAGCATATGAACTCAAGGGAATGAAAGAGCAAGAATGTCGGGCAAAGGAATAGGACATGGGACTGAAATCACCTAGAAAGCAGAGAAAGAGCCCCAAAGCAGTGTGCGGAAAATGTTTGCGTAAAACAAGAATCACCTGTGCTAAGTGAAACTAGCATCTTGAAATGACCTGAGTGAAAAGTAATACAGAGCTGTTTGTAAAACACGTGTGAGAGTAAAATGGACCAAATATACTAAATGTGTCTAGAAGGTTGTATGAATAGCTAAAAAAATTAAAATCTTTAGTTGAGAAACTTGTTAGCAGTAGCAACAATAAATTTTTACAATACGTTGTTGTTCAAATAAATTTGTAATTATTATTTATAGCCACGTGGAGTGGCTTCGTGGCTAGGGGCTCCACGTCACGGATTGCGTGGCTCCTCTCGCCGGAGGTTCGAGTCCTCCCTCGGGCACGGGTGTGTGTGGTGTTCTTACAAAGGAACCTCCCCATCGCACCCCACTCAGATTTAGTTGTAAGTTGGCGCAGTGGACAGGCCTTGAATAACTGAACACCGATCAATCGAGAAAACAAGAAGAAGTTGTGTGGAACTATGAAAAAAATAAGCAAAATATACAAACTGAGGAGTCCATGTGCAAGATAGACAACATCAAGGATAATGTAAGCTCATGAGCGCCGTGGTCTCATGGTTAACGTTAGCAGCTGCGGAACGAGAGGTCCTTGGTTCAAGTCTTCCCTCGAGTGACAAATTTACTGTCTTTATTTTCAAAGTTATGATCTGTCTGTTTGTTCATTGAAGTCTCTGTTCACTGTAATAAGTTTAGTGTCTGTGTTTTGCGACTGCACTGCAAAACCATGCTATTAGTAGAAGAAAGTCGCGAGCTATATTTGCTGGATTCATATTGCCCACAGAATACATCTCATGTATTTAATGTACTCTTGTCCAAAGTAGCGAACAGTCAGCTGCCAGCCAGATAGCCTCATTGGCAGGAATACTCTCTCTTCCGTGCGCTGTGTCGACTGACACCATGTGTTACGATGTTTGTTTAGGTGTAGCGTCCCCATACTACGGCGCAGTTACCTCGCATGGGACGGACAGTTAATAACTGTCTGGAAAAAAAAATTATACTTTTCACTCAAGGAAAGATTTGAACCAAGGACCTCTCGTTCCGCAGCTGCTCACACTAACCACGGGACCACGGCGCTCTTGAACTCACATTGTCTTTGATGTTGCATATCTTGCACATGCACTACTCAGTTTGTATATTTTGCTTATTTTTTTCATAGTTCCACACAACTTCTTCCTGTTTTCTCGATTGATCTGTGTTCAGTTTTTCAAGGCCTATCCACTGTGCCAACTTATAACTAACTTTGAGGGGGTGTGATGGGGAGGTTCCCTTGTTAGCATAAGTTAGTTTAAGTAGTGTGTAAGTATAGGGACTGATGACCTCAGCAGTTTGGTCCGGTAGGAATTCCTACACACACACACACACACTATTTATAATTGTTGTGATTACTAGAAATAAAGTATGGATTAACAAATACTTAAAAAAGTATTTGTTTAAGTCAAATATGAAAATGTTTTATGTGGGGTGAAAATGACCCCTTTCCACCATTTTAGGAACGTCTGCAAGCGGCGTACATAGCGCAACCCGAAAACAGCAGGGAACCTCCACCTCGTTGCACTCGCCGGACAGTGTGTCCGAGGCGTTCAACCTGACTGGTTTGCCTCCAAACATGTCTCCGACAATTTTCTGATGGAAGGCATATGCGACACTCGTCGGTGAAAAGAACATGTTGCCAATCCTGGGCAGTCCATTTGTCGTGTTGTTGGGCCCACCTGTACCGCGCTACACAGTGGACCTCGCCACAGACGTCAGGAGTGATGTTGCGCATCGTGCAGCCTGCTCAGCACAGTTTGAGTCGTAACACGATGTCCTGTGGATGTCTGAACATGATCACTTCGGTTCACTCCGGGTTGGCCGGACGCTTCTTTTGTTGAGAGTCCTTCCTGCCACAAAGTAACAATGCAGACGCGATTGAACTGCAGTATTGACCGTCTAGGCACGGTTGAACTACAGACAGCACGAACCGTGTACCTCGTTCCCAGTGTTATGACTGGAACTGAACGGCTGTCAGGCCCCCTCCCTCTAATAGGCACTGCTCGTACATGGTTTTTACATCTTTTGGTGGGGTTAGTGACATCTCTGAACAGTCAAAGGGACTGTGTCTGTGATACAATATCAACAGTCAACGTCTATCTTCCTGTCTTCTGGGAACCGGGATGATGCAAAACTCTTTTTTATGTGTGTGCTGTAGTTACTTACCTAATGAATTTCAGTCTGACTATACAGCATAATAAAGATCATTTTAATTAAAGAATATCGTTTCAGGGCTGGTCTGTGATTGAACGCTTTTTGTGTATACTACTCAGATAATGTAATTCCTACCCCCCCCCCTCCCCCCTCTCCCCCCACCCCACATGGAGTAATCTGATATCTATTGCTCTAGCAGAATGAACAATAATACGGGTCTTTTAGAAATTGTACCAACACTGTGTGACACATGTGAAGTGGAAGGTCATTCACATTTTTCAGGAACAGAGGTGGACTTAAAATTGAACCTTGTGGGACTCCATTTCTGATTTAAGATTTTCTCGCCTTCCTGCATTGTTTTAATTATTGAGCAACTCTTGTTTGGATTCTTCGTGCCAAGTATGGTTCGCCCCAGTTGTTTGCTATTGCTTTTCCAAGTTAGTATCACAATCAGTACATAATCACAAAATATCGACACGTGAAATTTGTGACGTGAAAAGCTTGTAATATCTGGTGATTACAGCAAACATTGTGGCTGTCATCAGCTGGAGCATGTGGATTACTGCAAAAATATTATGTTTTTGAATGCTTTATTGTGAGCACCATCTGCTAATTTTGCTAATGATAACTCATAGAAGATAACAGATACGACAATGTACAGAATCTCCTTTTAACTGAGCTGTGACTAAAAGATTGATAGTGATCAGGTGTCAGTAAAGTTATCTTTTTTGGTATTTGAGTTTGTGATGTGGACAGGCAGCTTTAATATAAATTTGTGCTGTGCAGGGAGAAAACCTCGGGGACTGCAATGGAAGGTGGCCTTCTGCGGTCATCGAGTGCTGCCCGCTGAAGAGCTTTGTGGCTTCTCTTGTCCTTCTCTGCTGTACTACAATTCTCAGACCGCCTTCTGTGGTAGCTGTGTGCAGGTTGAGCTAGTACTGCCACTTGCTGCTGAGGAAGATTTTGTGGCAGGTTGAAGTACTTTTGTTGGGAATGCCTTTTATTGCATTGTTTCGTTGACAACATTTATTCAGTTAATGTGAACTGCCTTTAGGGTGCTGCGTGTGCAGTTGCGATGAGCTAAATTACTTTAGAAGGCTGTGTTGATTAAACAGAAAAATGCCGAGCAAAACGGACATTACTGCATTAAAATGATTATGTATTATATTCAGAGTGATTAGAACTGTGGCATGTGGTCAAGTAAGTGGTGTTATTTTAAATTGTAATGATGTCTCACGTTAGGTATATCACCGTCGAGTTGTCCTGTGTAATGTATGGCAAACCTTTTACTTTCCACACAAGTAACTGCTTACTTGATTCTGTGCAAACATTCGTGCACGTCTGCACTTCTGTATTACGCTAAACAAAGGAGGAAAATTAAAGGAAATAAAGAAGAAAACTTTATTGCCATTCCTGTTAAAAAAAAAATGTGTCATATAATAACACAACATGTGCTTTATCCTTACTCCAACCTGTTATCTGACACTAAGAATTCAAATGTTATTTTGAAATATCATTCTGTCTCCACTGTTTTATGATGCAGAAGACTTGAGTTTAATTTGAGTTTTGACTTTCTTGTCATTTATATCAAGGATTATAATGTATTTAATAAACTGAATTAAAACCATTTTTAGAAGTTCTTCCCACTGCCTGCCTTCCTATCATATTACTCAGTGTTTTTTCCCTCTTCTTCAAGATCCACGTCTGTATCTTGAAGTTAGCCACACAAATGTGCCCACGCCATAAGCTTGTTTATGATAAACCACCACGTGCTTGTGTCAAGAGGTAAGTATAATAAGTAAATGTGAGCATATTTTCTAAAACAAGTGACAGATGCTTTTCAGAGCAAGGTTAAGCAAAATCACAGAGCATAAGCCATGAAACATTGCGCAAAACCTGTAGTTAAAGAAGTACTGTAAACATTTGACTAGCTACGTAGTTGAAGAGTAAACGTAACGACTAACCAAGTAGAAGAGGTATTCAGTCATTCAAAGGCACATTAAAAAAGACTGGAAAGTTTGCTAGCCTTCCAATAAGTCCTTTCTGGAGTTCCATACCTCAGTTGGTAAAAAAGAAACACTTACAGAATTACTGTGTTGATCTGTCTGTCTGTCCCTGTGACTCTTCAAATCATTTTTCTCATAAACGGGCAGTTGTATCGAGTAGAAATTTATGTCAAATGTGAAGCTCTATGGTCCCTTGATGATGTAAAAAACTTAAGTTGCTAAGACTAGGCAATCAAAAAAGATACAGCCACTTACCATATTTACTCGAAACTAAGCTGCACTTTTTTTTCCGGTTTTTGGAATAAAAAAAAAAAAAAAACGCCTGTGGCTTATAATCGAGTGCAAAGTAAGCAGAAGGTCTGAAAAATGTTGGCCACAACTAACTTCTGCCATCAAATATATGTAGTGCTACACACGCTTGCTTTGCAGGCGCAAAGATAAATACTGGCACCAAAACCCTTGTGTCAGTAAACAAATTTCAAAAAAAGGTGAGAGATGAGTTTTTTTTTCTCTGCCCCCTAGTTTCGACCACTGCATTTTCATACATTATCCAATGAAGTAAATACAAATTCCACATTGTTCATCTTCGAATGTAGCAGCATTTCAATGTACAATGAAAATCTGACTGGCAAGACTGTTTTGGATGTTTGTCAATATGGCCAACTCTACATTCTGAATTTTTTCCTACCTGTGAGAAGAGATGGTTGCTAATAGGAACTTTTATGAATTGTGAATCACATGCATTATACTCTTCACCATAAGAATAATACGAATATAAACATTTTGTCATGTATTCTTTCGTGTTTGCAGCTATCTCATTTAAATCCTGTCTGCCTAATAAACTATGAAACTAGAGTGAGACAACAGCAAACACGGAAGAATATACATATCATGTCATGTTTATATTCATATTATTCTGATGCCTGATAGTGATACAATCAGAAATGAATCACGGCAATTGACTAGATTTTTAAATCTAAGATGACTCTAATTTCTGTGCAGAATGTAATGTACTAAAGATTTTCAAACGGAGAAAAATTTTTGCTAATCTCTCGTTCAGAACATCTTCTATCATACGCAGTCTATTATTTGGCTCTTGTTGATCATTATCAAAGAAAGCAGCAGTGTAAGTAACAACAAATAGCAGTCTCTTGCCATTGTTTCACTAATGAGACAATTCGTATCTCTTCCCCCCCCCCCCCCCCTCCCCATTGTAAGTGGGGGTAGTGTGCAAAAAAGCAAGCCGTGCAGCGAGCGGCAACAGGTCGTAAACACTCATTACCAGAATGCGACAAACAATGCACGACACAGTACAATAATGCATTTTCAGCTTAGAGTGACGTAAACATCTATAACGAAGAGAACGGCACTTACGAGATCAAAGAAAAATAAGCAATCAATTCAAACCAGACGAAGCACGTGAAAAAGGAAGGGTACCTGTATAAATACAGACGAGCGTGTGACGCATAGCAATGGCTACCTGGTAAAGCTTAACTGCTAAGTTTACGACTCGAACCAAACTACTGTAGCTGTATCGTCATTCATCCGACCCAAATTGTGTCTCATATTAAAATGGACCAACTTTGTTCGATTTGGAGGTGCGGCCTAAAACTTTTCTCTCCCCTTGAATTTCGAGTCTCAAATTTCAGGTGCGGCTTAGATACGGTAAATTTTTTTTTCCTTGATTTCGAGTCTCAGTTTTCAGGTGTGGCTTAAATTTAAGTAAATATGGTATGCCACATATTTTGAAACTCACAAACTCTGACATCAAAACCTACAGGGATTTCCCGTCAATCTATAGTCATGAAATTTCCCAAGAACTAAGGTTTTACTCTACAACCAAAGGGAAAAAAAAATCCAAAAATTGTTAATTTGTAATTAAAACACAAGAAAAATTTTTCTTTGATTTTTTGTTAGACTGTCTGTCTGTCCATCTGTCGTTAAGGCCCCTTTTTCTCTGGAATGCGTGCAGGAACAGGCAGATGAATTAAATTGAAATTTATGTCACAACGTGGTCTTTTGCATATTGAATATCATCGGGGATAAGCTACAACCCTGTCTCGCTCCCTTCCCAACCACTGCTTCCCTTTCATGTCCCTCGACTCTTATAACTGCCATCTGCTTTCTGTACAAATTGTAAATAGCCTTTTGCTCCGTGTATTTTACCCCTGCCACCTTCAGAATTTGAAAGAGAATATTCCAATCAACATTGTCAAAAGCTTTCTCTAAGTCTACAAAAGCTAGAAACGTAGGTTTGCCTTTCCTTAATCTTTCTTCTAACATGTCGTAAGGTCAGTATTGCCTCACGTGTTCCAATATTTCTGCGGAATCCAAACTGATCTTCCCCGAGGTCGGCTCCTATCAGTTTTTCCATTCGTCTGTAAAGAATGCGCGTTAGTATTTTGCAGCCATGACTTATTAAACTGATAGTTTGGTAATTTTCAGATCTGTCAACACCTGCTTTCTTTGGGATTGGAATTATTATATTCTTCTTGAAGTCTGAGGGTATTTCGCCTGTCTCATACATCTTGCTCACCATATGGTAGAGTTTTGTCAGGACTGGCTCTCCCAAGGCCGTCAGTAGTTCTAATGGAATGTTGTCTACTCCGGGGGCCTTGTTTCAACTCAGGTCTTTTAGTGCTCTGTCAAAATCTTCACGCGGTATCATATCTCCCATTTCATCTTCATCTAAATCCTCTTCCATTTCCATAATATTGTCCTCAAGTACATCGCCGTTGTATAGACCCTCTATATACTCCTTCCACCTTTCTGCTTTCCCTTCTTTGCTTAGAACTGGGTTTCCTTAAAAAATCTCTTGATATTCATGCAAGTGGTTCTCCGTTCTCCAAAGATCTCTTTAATTTTCCTGTAGGCAGTATCTATCTTAGCCCTAGTGGGATAAGCCTCTACATCCTTACATTTGTCGTCTTGCCATCCCTGCTTAGCCATTTTGCACTTCCTGTTGATATCATTTTTGAGATGTTTGTATTCTTTTTTGCCTGCTTCATTTATTCCATTTTTATATTTTCTCCTTTCATCAATTAAATTCAGTATTTCTTCTGTTACCCAAGGGTTTCTACTAGCCCTCGTCTCTTTACCTATTTGATCCTCTGCTGTCTTCACTATTTCATCCCTCAAAGCTACCCATTCTTCTTCTGCTGTATTTCTTTTCCCCATTCCTGTCAATTTTTCCCTTATGCTGTCCCTGAAACTCTGTACAACCTCTGGTTTAGTCAGTTTATCCTGGTCCCATCTCCTTAAATTCCCTCCTTTTTGCAGTTTCCTTAGTTTTAATCTACAGTTCATAACCAATAGATTGTGGTCAGAGTCCACATCTGCCCCTAGAAATGTCTTACAATTTAAAAGCTGGTTCCTAAATCTCTGTCTTACCATTATATAATCTATCTGAAACCTGTCGGTATCTCCAGGCTTCTTCCATGTAACAGCCTTCTTTTATGATTCTTGAACCAAGTGTTAGCTATGATTAAGTTGTGCTCTGTGCAAAATTCTACCAGACGGCTTCCTCTTTCATTTCTTAGCCTCAATCCATATTCACCTACTACAATTCCTTCTCTCCCTTTTCCTACTCTCGAATTCCAGTCACCCATGACTATTAAATTTTCGTCTCCCTTCGTTGCCTGAATAATTTCCTTTATCTCATCATACATTTCTTCAATTTCTTCATCATCTGCAGAGCTAGTTGGCATATAAACTTGTACTACTGTGGTAGGTGTGGGCTTCGTGTCTATCTTGGCTACAATAATGCGTTCAGTATGCTGTTTGTAGTAGCTTACCCGTACTCCTATTTTTTTATTCATTATTAAACCTACTCCTGCATTACCCCTATTTGATTTTGTATTTATAACCCTGTATTCACCTGACCAAAAGTCTTGTTCCTCCTGCCACCGAACTTCACTTATTCCCACTATATCTAACTTTAACCTATCCATTTCCCTTTTTAAATTTTCTAACCCACCTGCCTGATTAAGGGATCTGACGCTCCGATTCGTAGAACGCCAGTTTTTTTACTCCTGATAACGACGTCCTCTTGAGTAGTCCCCACCCGGAGATCCCAAAGGAGGACTATTTTACCTCCGGAATATTTTACCCAAGAGGACGCCATCATCATTTAACCATACAGTAAAGCTGCATGCCCTCGGAAAAAAATTACGGCTGTAGTTTCCCCTCGCTTTCAGTCGTTCGTAGTACCAGCACAGCAAGGCCATTTTGGTTAGTGTTACAAGACCAGATCAGTCAGTCATCCAGACTGTTGCCCCTGCAACTACTGAAAAGACTGCCTGCCCCTCTTCAGGAACCACACGTTTGTCTGACCTCTCAACAGATACCCCTTCGTTGTGGTTGCACCTGCAGTACGGCTATCTGTATCTCTGAGGCACGCAAGCCTGCCCACCAACGGCAAGGTCCATGGTTCATTAAATTATTTATAAACTTTCTCAGAGAATAAGTGTACTCTGAGGTCACTGTTAATTCCTCAACTGCTTATACAGAAGCCTGCATGATGTACCTGTGTGAAATGCAAGTATAATTGTAATTACTCTTTCTTATGCAATGGATACGAGGGTCAGGCAGAAATTTAATACTTTCTTCTTTATTTTACAAGTACTGTGTGCATAGGATAACAGAGATCACGATTAAATTTCCACATCGAAACAAGAGCATGTTGCTCCTTCAACCACTGGTGTGTACAATTTTCAAACATCTCCACAGCTTGAGTGGACACTCTTGGAACACAGCATGCACAAATCTTGCAGTTGCCTTGGTTGTCAATAATGGACACAGCCTTTACCAACAGACAAGTGTCAACACAATACACCTGTTTGACCCAGTAGTTGTTACGAATAATTTGGTCGACATATCAAATGTTCTGTCATATTTTGAATACACATCCAGGATAAATGCTATCCATTTTAGCATTAGTTACAGCATAATACGGTGTGTTTCAAAAAGAATATATGTATTACAAAATATTATTTTGTCCAAACTGTCGATCGCTGCACCTTGGCTCGGCTATTGGAGAGATGAATACATAGTCTAGTTTATATTAGTAGCCACTAGATGTCAGTTGTTTTCTGTTTTGCTTGTTAACCATAATAAATTTAAAATTGCTACTCTGCAGCAGAAATGATTTTGTGTTCTCGAGTTTGCGGAGTGCAATACCGTTATTACAGCGCAAAGACATTTCAGGTTGAGGTACCAAATTGATCCACCGAATGGTTGGAACATTCACTGATGGTATCGACAGTTTCTAGATACAGGATGTGTATGTAAAGGAAAGAGTCCTGGCCACCATCGTATTCCTGAAGAAAATGTTGCACGAATTCAAACTGCTTTCCAACGTAGTCCTTCAATATCAACTCGTCATGCCAGTTGGGAGTTACAACTGCCTACAACTACAGTTTGGTGTGTTTTGAGACATCGATTGGTTACGAGGCCATACAAGCTACAGCTGTTACAAGTTTTGTGTCGTGATGACAAACACAAAAGTCTGGCATTTTGTAACGTGATTATTGATGCTACTGGCAATGATAACACTTTCACATAATGCATTGTTCCATGTTAGTGGTCAGGTAAATAAACAGTGTTCAAATTTGAGGCCTACAGAACCAATATGCACCCACTGAACATGTACGAGATTCACTCAAAGTCAATGTGTTTTGTGGGACATCCCAGTAATCTGTTTACAGCCCATGCTTCTTTGATAGAAACACGGTTAACAGTCAGCAGTATCTCGCTATGTTACAAAACTGGTTATTTCCAAGGCTGCATGAAGACAACTTCACTTTTGAAAAAGACAGGGCACCCCCTCATTGGAGTCACCAAGTGTGTGAATATCTGAATGAAACTCTACCGAACCGTCTGCTCCACGGTCACCAGATTTGACACCTTCTGACTTCTTCCTGTGGGGTTTTGTTAAAGACAGCGTTTGTGTACCACCATTCCCACAGAAACTCGAAGAGTTGAAGAACCGGATCCTTACTGCCGTAACATCAGTGATGAAGCACATGCTTGCCCAAGTATGGGAGGAATTTGAGTATCGATGTGATATTGCTTGTGTCACTGACAGAGGACATATTGAACATCTGTAACCTGTACTTGCAAGGTTCGTGAATATTTGTGGAAAGTTTCATATTCGTATGTCGTAAACTTTAATAAATATATGCATTAGAAATACGTATATTCGTTTTGAAATGCCCTGTATTTTGGAGAGTGAATAGGAAAAATATTCAAGATATATTCAGAGTTCAGGAATAGAAATACATATGATGATTAAAAGTGACAACACAGCTCACTGCCTTGAACTTTTTAAAATGCTGGAAGTAATAAATGTCCCTTGTGAAAGCATTTTTTGTAGAGTTATGTATGTGAATATATTGACTACTGTATTAAGAATTGTGAGAATTGTTTAGTACATGATTAAGAAACTAAAAAAGACTATAATTTGCGTATACAATGCCACCAAATTATCTAATAAAATACCACAATACCGAAGAACCAAACACTGCCCATTCCGAACTGCGCAGGTGGGAACTTTTACTGCATACGCACCCTACGTTCCCATAACCCCCCTGGCCTCGACCTTCATTAGTCACTATCCTCCCATCCAGCCCCCTCCCTGTTCCCATTCCAGGACTACACAGCCGTCTTTTCACCGCCACGCCAAGTCTTTTTGTTTGTCTGCTTTTCCGCACTCCCCCCACCCTCTCCCCGTCCCCACCTATCCCTTGCCCTCTGTCTAAACTGCAGCACTTCACTGTTCACCACCCCCACCTTGCTATCACTCCCCCTCTTTACCCGCACCCAATTGCCACTCCCATCATACAATGGTGCTGCAGCTCGCAGTGAGGTTTCAATCGCCTGAGACTGCAGTTGCGTGTGCGAGTCGCGTTTGTGGGTGTGTGCGTGTCTATTGTTGACAAAGGCCTTAATGACCGAAAGCCATAATTGTGAGAATCTTTTTGTTGTGCCTATCTGCGACTCAGCATCTCTGCTGTATGATGATTAGCAACTTTCCTCCTCTAATATTGTTACATTCAAACATTGCCCACTGCGAGATTAAATGCCGCCTGGTGGAGTTGCGAGTGTGTAAATAGAGTGAAGGCAAATGAGGAATGATTCTAGCTACAATGTGGGAGGCAAATAGGTAAATCTGCTGATATAAGTGACTTTAACACAGAGCAGATTGTCACGGCCCGGCACTCGTAATGGCCATCTCGGAAAGGGTGAAGCCGGTCGACAGTTCTCACGCCCTTATCGTGAATATCTACGCAAAGGGGTTGTAGGACGGTGAGACCAAAAAAGATGCCAAGGCGTCGGATGTGTATGTCTCGTCACGTAACGTGGGTGTCAGAGGCTTGTCTGATCCAAAAAGCAGGATATACAATAATCTGTGGCAGTTCTGGTGATAGGGTACAACGCCGGTGCAGGCGCAAGTGTTTCTGAGCACGCTGTTCGGCACACACTCTCGAACTCGGGGCCCGGCAGCAGATGTTTCCTAGCTGTTCCGACGACGACCCAGTAAGGTAGTCAGTTACGACTGTAGGGGACACAGGATCATCGAGTTTCGAGCGTGGATCAACGGAAACGTATTGTCTGGTCTGACAAATCGTGTCTCCTGTTACACCAGGTCGACGGATGTGTCCAGATATACAGTAATCCAGGTGAAGGACTGTTCAAAATGTTTACTTCATCACACGTGCAGGCCGTCAGGGAAGGCATTGTGCTGTGGAGGACATTTGCCTTGTCCTTCACGTATCCTGTGGTAGTAACCGAAGCACGACAGCTGTTGAACATGTGAAGATTACAGCAGCCGTATCCCTTCATGCCCTAAGTCCTCCCCAACAGCAATAACACCTACCAGCAGGGTAACTGTCAGCATCACAAAGCCAGAATCCTGCTTCAATGGTTTGACGAGTATTATAGTGAACTTATGTTGATGTCTTTGCTACCAACTTCAAAAATGGTTAAAATGGCTCTGAGCACTATGGGACTTAACATCTATGGTCATCAGTCCCCTAGAACTTAGAACTACTTAAACCTAACTAACCTAAGGACATCACACAACACCCAGTCATCACGAGGCAGAGAAAATCCCTGACCCCGCTGGGAACAGAACCTGGGCGCGGGAAGCGAGAACGCTACCTCATGACCGTGAGCTACGGACCTACCAACTTCACAAAATTTGAATTTCATTTGGGACACTTAACTGGTGCCAGCTCTCACAAACCATCTGGTTTGTAGATATCTGGTCCCATATGCCTCCAGAAAACTGTTGAATACTTGTTGAATCCGAGTCTCACAGCACCACTATTGTATTGCATTCCTAGGGCGGAACATTACGCTATTAAACAGGTGGTCATAAAGTTTTAGCTCATTAGTGTAAAAGACATAGTTCTATCTTCTCTTTCAAAACAAAACTAAAACATAATTTACAAAACAAAAGTTTTATAAAATGTACTGGAATTAAACAGGTCCCTAATTTAAGAAGTACTTTATACCTGTAAAAATAATAATTAGCTGATACTACTTCATCATCATCAGGTTGTCTGCCTTGCAGCAGGTCTTGACTGCATAGCTCTCCGTGCTTCTCTGTCTTCTGCATTCCTCTTCATTCTTTGGTACCCTCCTTGTGGTCTGCTGACATCATCCAACATCTGGAACCTTCTTCTGCCCTTCCCCCTCTTTCCTGGAATGAAACATCAATTGCATCTTCCAGAAGACAATCTCTTCTTAGATTGTGGCCTATCCAGTTTAGTTTCCTGTCCTTCACCGTCAGCAGGATCCTCCATTCTCACCAGTACTACTTCATTCCTGACACTTTATATGCCCAGCTGATCTTCTCCATTCTACATCATATCCACATTTCACAAACGTCAATTCTCTTCTCGTCCTGCTCTCTCAAAGTTCACATTTCTGCTCTGTACAAGGCCACGCTCCATATTAAGCGCTTAACCAGTCCCTTCCTTAATTCGTGGTTAAACAACTAGTTAGGGGTTTTCTCTGCTTTTGAAATGCCTCTTTTGCCAGAGCCATTTTCACTTTTATATCTTGTCGATCCATGTCTTCTTTAATCCAACTTCTCAAATACTTGAATGCTCTTACCTGTTCTATGATTTCTGACCCCAACTTAATTTTCACTTTTCTTGTTTTTAGGCCTATGACTGTGCTTTTGGTTTTGTTTTTAATAATTTTCATACCGTATGCTGCACAGGCTTCATTCAGGTCATTTAGCATTCGAGTCAGTGTCTTGATTTTCTGCGAGGATCGCCATGTCGTCTGCCAATCTTATACGTTCAATTTTCCGCCAACCTATCCCGATCCCTCTTGTCCTATCCAAACAGCTTCCCAGTACTTCCTCCAGATAGATGTTAAATAGGATCATCGAGAGACAACAGCCCTGTCTTAACACCTCTCCCAATATTGCTGACTTCGGAGATCGCATTACCTATTCGTACCTGAGCGTTCTGATTCAGGTAAAGATTTGCCATCAGTCTTCTCTCCTTCCACTTTACTTCCTTCTTTTTCAAGATATCTAACAGCTTATCCCATGGCACTCTATCAGAGGCCTTTTCGAGGCCTATGAAGATGGCATACACTTCTTTACTCTTTTCTATGTGTTTTTTTCTGACAGTTCTTAGAAATCCAATGGCATCTCGTGTTTCCTTTCCCCTTATGAAACCACATTGTTCTTCACCGAGCGTTTCTTCCAGCGTTTCATATAGCCATATAATTCGAAGAACTACTTTTCTGCCTGCGATATTAGGCTAATTGTCCTGTGGTCTTCACACTTTTTGGGATTATTAGTCTTTGGAATTAGGACTATTATACTTACGAGAAAGTCTTATGGCCATTCTCCTTTGTCATAGATGATGTTGCAAACAGAGTTCAACTCATTTTCACCTGTTTCTTTTAAACTCTTTAATATTTCTGCCAGTCATTTACTGATTCTTCCATCCCAATCTGCAGATTGGAAGGTCTTTGATCTGCTTCATGGAGAGTTTCAGTACATTCTTTCCATCTATTCTGAACAGCGTGTGGGTCACTTAACAGAGTTCCATCTTTCCCTTCTATCTCCATTTTTGTTTTGTTTTTCCTTCCCTGGAATACTGAAATACTATTTCCTTGGCTACTCGATACAGCTTTTTCGTACTTGCCCTCTTTCTCCAGGGTCTCAATTTCTGAGCAGATTTCTCTCGTCCATTTTTCCCTGGTCTGATCAGTTACTCTTCTCAGCTCATTTTTCAGTCTTCTGTATTGCCTTGTTCCTTCATCAGTTTGTGCATTTTTCCATTTTCTCCTTTCTGCCATCTTCAAGATCATGTTATCCATAACGCACGGTTTCCTTGTCCGCTTGCACTTCACCAGACCAACAATGTCTTTACTGATTGCATTCAGGGTGTCTCTGATCTGGTTCCACTGTTCATTTATGCCCTCTGTCTTTTCTCTAATTTTCCACTTGTCTCTGAACTCTTCTTCAAGCCTTTTGGTTATTCCTTCTTCCTTCAGAACATCCAAGTTACATTTCTCTCTCACCTTACCTACCAACATTCTTTTCAATCTACTCTGCACATCTACAGACAAATATACAAAACAAATGTAATTAGAGCAAAAGAAAATTCATTGTAAGAAATTAATTTTAAGTTGTTGATTTTTAATGTTTTGAAGGACGAAGCCCATACAACGTAAATTGTTTCATGGATCAACAAATAAATCAGTTAATCAGTGTTATTTGTTCTTCTGATATTTCGTCTGATAATGCTGGAAGTTGTCTGAAGTCACTGAATTTGGCAGCTGGGCATTCCGCATTGTATCTGCTGATTATGTTTGCCCTCCAGCCTCTCCACACAGAGGAGTCCGTTGTCTGATGGTGCTGACATCAACTGTAGCATCTCTGTACACTTTCTTCAGCCTTTTGTGAATGTGATTGGACATTTCACTTTCTGCACTAAGGAATTCCATCACAGAGTACACGAGTGATGATGATGATTGGTTTGTGGTGTGCTCAACTGCCCAGTTATCAGCACCCGTACAAATTCCCAATCTTTACACAGTCCATTCTCACATCTTTCCCGAATGGTTATGAAATGATGAGGGCAACACAAACACCCAGCCCCCCGAGCGGAGAAAATCCTTGAGCCAGCAGGGAATCGGAACGGGGACCCCGTGATCCAGAGGCGGCCACACTAGCCAATACAACACGAGCTGCAGACCACAGAGTACAATCTCATACGTACGTACGTCAGTGTTGGCCAGTTTCTAAACTTGTACACTGTTGCCACCTGTTGACGTAGGGTGCTGTTAATTGAGTGGGCTGTAGGAGAAGCTTCACAGAAGTGTGGCAAATTCGTGATTACTACATGATAAATATAATGTGGGGCAAAAATAGGAAGCATAACTGACTGACCTGCCTACTTATATCTTTGCAAGAAATTATATCAGTATATTGTCCTGTACCACATTGAGGGGTGCCAACTTATAAAAAATATTGGGGGAGGGGGCATACTGAGGGTCTTGCCCTGGGAAATTTTCTTAATTGTACATGAAAAATAGTTTTTGTAAGCATTTTAGAGTCATATGATCAACATTAGAACCCCAAAAATTGGACTCTCAACAACTCGACTCTCCGAGAAACTCAACAAGCCTGACAGCATGTTGTTCTCAATAGAGAGACGTCTACAGACGTTAAAGTAACCTCTGGTGTGTCTCAGGGGAGTGTTATGGGATCATTGCTTTTCACAATATATATAAATGACCTAGTAGATAGTGTCGGAAGTTCCGTGCGGCTTTTCGCGGATGATGCTGTAGTATACAGAGAAGTTGCAGCATTGGAAAATTGTAGCGAAATGCAGGAAGATCTGCAGCGGATAGGCACTTGGTGCAGGCAATGGCAACTGACCCTTAACAGAGACAAATGTAATGTATTGCGAATACATAGAAAGAAGGATCCTTTATTTTATGATTATATGATAGCGGAACAAACACTGGTAACAGTTACTTCTGTAAAATATCTGGGAGTATGCTTGCGGAACGATTTGAAGTGGAATGATCGTATAAAATTAATTGTTGGTAAGGCGGGTACCAGGTTGAGATTCATTGGGAGAGTCCTTAGAAAATGTAGTCCATCAACAAAGGAGGTGCCTTACAAAACACTCGTTCGACATATACTTGAGTGTTGCTCATCAGTGTGGTATCCGTACCAGGTCGGGTTGACGGAGGAGATAGAGAAGATACAAAGAAGAGCGGCGCGTTTCGCCACAGGGTTATTTGGTACACGTGATACCATTACGGAGATGTTTAACAAACTCTAGTGGCAGACTCTGTGCAAGAGAGGCGCTCTGCATCGCAGTGTAGCTTGCTCGCCAGGTTTTGAGAGGGTGCGTTTCTGGATGAGGTATCAAATATATTGCTTCCCCCTACTTATGCCTCCCGAGGAGATCACGAATGTAAAATTAGAGAGATTCGAGCGCGCATGGAGGCTTTCAGACAGTCGTTCTTCCTGCGAACCATACGCGACTGGAACAGGAAAGGGAGGTAATGACAGTGGCACGTAAAGTGCCCTCCGCCACACACCGTTGGGTGGCTTGCGGAGTATAAATGTAGATGTAGATGTAGACACAGGTTGTGGCTTTGAAAAAACAAACAAAACATCAACATGCACGGTATTTTTGTAAAAAGCTAATTTAATTTACAGTAATAATCATGCTTATAGACTATTACAGAGCAGTGAATAATAGCTCTGATAAGACTGAAATTATATTTAAATCCTAAACTACCTTTAAAAGAATAAAACATAAAATATTACTACCGCACAGTAATAGCATTTTGATTAATAAGTTAAATAGCTAATTTAAGCTTACTTTGAATAAGGCTCAGCATTCATTAAATAAAAGCAATAACTCAAAGTTAATTCTTTAATACATTATGCCTAATACTTTCAGTCAAAAAGTATGTGAATAGTGGGTTTTAGTTGTGTCTTACACCCTAAAAATATTTAAGTATTTGAAAATAACTAATACAGTACTATAGTGATGTAGAGTAATACAGTACTAAACTAGTACTAATATTTGGAAACTGAAAATTTAACATTATGTATGTATTTAATTCTCTATTTTATAAACATTTTTCATGTTGCTTTAAATGCCACTATTAGGGCTAGAGTGTCTATAGAAAAGTGCAAATGTCGACGATCTGACTGGATTACTGAATATGAAGCTGTCAATGACTGGTTGGATATCCAATTCATCCAAAACATCTCAGTGAACATGAAGAACAGCCAAGATGTTTAATCACGTCTGGCCCATTGTTGATCGGAGATATGACTTCAGATGTCTAAGGGCGCTAAATGACCGTTCTGCTGTTGCTGTCATGATTGAAACTACTTGGAGAAGCTTAATGCACTTCACTTTTTCATATATATTAAAAACAAAGATTCCAAGACTTACCAAGCGGGAAAGCGCCAGTAGATAGGCATAATGAATAAAACACACAAACACACACACAGAATTTGAGCTTTCGTAACCGGCGGCTGCTTCGTCAGGAAAGAGGGAAGGAAAAGGAAAGATGAAAGGATGTGGGTTTTAAGGGAGAGGGTAAGGAGTCATTCCAATCCCGGGAGCGGAAAGACTTACTTTAGGGGGAAAAAAGGGTAGGTATATACTTGCGCACCCACACACACACACACACACACACACACACACACATCCATCCATACATACACAGACACAAGCAGGCACATTTGCCTCTAAATATGTCTGCTTGTGTCTGTGTATGTATGGATGGATATCCTTTCATCTTTCCTTTTCCTTCCCTCTTTCCTGACGAAGCAGCCACTGGTTGCGAAAGTTCAAATTCTGTGTGTGTGTGTTTGTGTGTTTTATTCATTGTGCATATCTACCGGTGCTTTCCCGCTTGGTAAGTCTTGGAATCTTTGTTTTTAATATATTTTTCCCATGTGGAAGTTTCTTTCTATTTTATTCACTACTTCATATGACATTTTTCCAACTGCAGGCTCTTGTGTAATGTACTTTCTTACATCACACATGTTTTTTAAGACCAGTTCTTTTCTATTAGTGATATCAGGTAACATATTCAAGTGTAAGCAGTCTCACAATGTCTAGGTCATTTTTGAAAAGCTGTTGATTTTTCCAAATTTGTTTCCCCTCTGTTTACTAAAAGCAAGCACTCTTGTTTAACTGCAATGACCTGTGTGAGTCCAGTCGAAGCAAACCGCTCAGTAATGGAAGATTGCAACGTTTCACAAACTTCAATGTAAATAGCTTTGTAGTAATCCTTTGGGGTTTTGAAAGTGTGCAGTGGTATCTGGCCTCGTTGCTTTCATTCTTCTTTGCTATACTTCGATTCTGAGAAAGCGAAGGATCATCAACTTGTGAAGGTTTTTCTTTTAAACACAATTCCCAAAAATGTTCAAAACTGTCATGCCTTCCATTCAATATACAAATCAAGCCCTCATGTATTTTTTCCAGATCAGCAACATTTAGATGAGGACACTGAATTTTTTCATTGACATGCTCTACTGGATTCATGCGTGGCAATAAAGACGTAAAAAGAAATAAGTCTTGAATTGTAACATTGACTTAGCCTGCACATTTGTAAACTGCCTCTGTTTTGTCCTCTGCAGAAAACGTTTCAAAAAATTCTAGAATTTCTTCAAAGTTTTTCAATATTCTCAAGATACTAGAAGCTCCCATAGTCCATTGAGTCAGGCAAAGGGGTCATAGACCAGCTTGATCATTGGCGCTCACATGGCGTATGCTTCTGAAAAGTCCCATTCGTTTGTTGTTTTACCTTATGGTGTTTATTAAGTCCTTGGCTAAAGCTATAATATCCCTATAACAGAGGGAAACATTCCACATGGAAAAAATATATCTAAAAACAAAGATGATGTGACTTACCAAACAAAAGTGCTGGCAGGTCGATAGCCACACAAACATACACACAAAATTCAAGCTTTCGTAACAAACCGTTGCTTCATCAGGAAAGAGGGAAGGAGAGGGAAAGACAAAAGGATGTTCGTCTTTCCCTCTCCTTCTCTCTTTCCTGATGAAGCAATGGTTTGTTGCGAAAGCTTGAATTTTGTGTGTATGTTTGTGTTTGTTTGTGTGTCTATCGACCTGCCAGCACTTTTGTTTGGTAAGCTATAATATCCCTCATAGACGTAAGATGGCAGAGATTGTCTATAACTGCCAAGTCTAAACTGTGAGCAGTGCAGTGCATGTAATGTGCTTTGGGTTGTTTATCCAAAACTAACTTTTTTTAGTCCTTTGAACTTACCTCTCATATTTGAGGCACCATCATAGCACTGTCCTCTTAAGTTATCCATCGACAAATGAAGACGAGCAAAAACGTCTTCTAAATACTTAACAGAGTTTGTGATTCAGTGTTGGGGGTCTCGTATAAGCCTATAAAGTCTTTGTTGATGATTAAGGAAACATTGACAGGACGAATACAAAATGACACTTGTTTTTGAATCGAAGAATCACTTGTTTCTCAACCATAACAGAAAAATGTTCAGTCTTCTTGATTGAAGTCAGCACCTTTCTCAACACAAACTTTACTAGTAGGTCAGTGATATCGTTTTGAATATCTTGGGATAACCACTTATACCCCGAATGCACTAACCAATCTTTAAACTCAGGTATGCCAGTTCCAACAATTGAAAAACATTTGAGTTTCCATCTTTGTGCCTTTTAATAGCTAGTCCTTGTTGGCATAGAAATTGCCTCAAGATCTATCTAACTGTTCATTCAATTAGTGATAGAATTTAGTTCCAGAGCACCTTCTTTATGTGTAAACCTATATTCATGAAGACGGAATTTTTCCAAACCCATTTCCAGTTAGAAAACCCTACAGAAGTAGATGCACCTTTCTTTTTTTGAAGAAAATTGTAATAGATATTTAGCATCTGCCTCTTTGCACGTTTTGTAAAAATTTTTTCGGTAGATGCTTTATATGTGATCAACCAAGACTTCTGAAATGATCTTGCCTTAGTGGATTGTCCAGGTTTTGTCTGTGAATGGTTCCTACCTGAACACGACGAAGCAATTGATGTGACAATAATTGTTGGAGGTTGACTTGCAGTATCATCAAGCACTCCTTTTTCGTAACAAATTTATCCATTGCAAACTTAATTCACAATACACTAAGAGACTAAAGTAAACAAATAAAATATAGTCATATAAAATAGTCCACCAGACACTAAAGTCAGAACACTAAACATGACCGCAGCATGCACTGAACGAAACTATCCGCACTGAATGACTGTGACAGCAGGGTGTACTTTATATAGCTGCGCTGTTGTAATGTCTTGAAGCATCAAGACGACGTGAGACAGAGGGTTTCAGGAGCTTTTTGATGTCACCGCTGGCTCCAGACTTCACCCGAAGGTTCGCTTACTGGGACAAATTCTAAGTGTGCCCACAGAACCGTAACACTATCATGATTCACACCACTTGTTTTCAGTTAACCTGCTTATTACCATAATAATTATTTGTTTTAACTCATTACTGAATGAATTTTAAAAGGTAACTATCTACAAACAAGTAAAATAAAAAATTCCAACACAGTTTCGTGATTTTACAGAGCATAATATAACTAATAATTTTATTAAATTACTGGGGGGGGGGGGGGGGGTGGCAGCGGCGGTCTGTCCCCCCAAACGAATTTTTGATGGGGTCTCAGGCCTCATGGGGTCGGCACCTGTAACGACATCCTGAGTAATAAATAAACTGCAGCAAACATTTGATTTTCCTCGGTAACTGGGGACTCAGAAACTGCAGAGAATCGAATCCCACAAAGAATCCATAATTAAAGTACACAGTAATGTGTTAAGGTTCTTTCAAAACAAAAATTAATTTGTGTCATAATTAAAATGACTTAACCAGTGTTTATAATAAGTTCTACTTTAATAATCACGGTATGTTTGAAAATAAGGCACTTACAATGTATACTATACAATCTAATTCCAAAATAGACAAACCTGATAATTACTTTGGAAGTTAAGGGTTGGCTTTGCTATATTCGATTAGACCCAAATATATACTTTAAGGATTCTAATGGCTGTTCCTCCAAAGGTGTATAATTAGTACAGAATTTATATTTGTTTGTAAGTCAGCATTAGAATTTAAGTTACGAAACAGTTACTGATTTTACCCTATAACAAAAGATATTAACTAGGAATAATCAAAATAAATCAGGAAATTAATTACATGCACAAAATTAGATCTGGTGCTATATTCTTTTATGAAAATTCAGATTATACCCATTTATGTTATTGGTAATTAATCAAAAATAAAAAATGAGTTTAAGGAGGCATATGACAAAACAAGAGAGGAAGCAAAAAGATCCCAGCTTGGAACTTCCTGACAGATTAAAACTGTGTGCCCGACCGAGACTCGAACTCGGGACCTTTGCCTTTCGCAGGCAAGTGCTCTACCATCTGAACTACCGAAGCATGACTCTCGCCCGGTACCCACAGCTTTACTTCTGCCATTATCTCCACAATGTCCCGAGTTCTAATCTTGGTCCGGCACACAGTTTTAATCTGCCAGGATGTTTCATATCAGTTCACACTCCGCTGTAGAGTGAAAATATCATTCTAGAAACATCCCCCAGGTTGTGGCTAAGCCATGTCTCCGCAATATCCTTTCTTTCAGGAGTACTAGTTCTGCAAGGTTCGCAGGAGAGCTTCTGTAAAGTTTGGAAGGTAGGAGACGAGATACTGGCAGAAGTAAAGCTGTGGGTACCGGGCGAGAGTCGTGCTTCGGTAGCTCAGATGGTAGAACACTTGCCCGCGAAAGGCAAGGTCCCGAGTTCGAGTCTCGGTTGGGCACACAGTTTTAATCTGCCAGGAAGTTTCATATCAGCGCGCACTCCGCTGCAGAGTGAAAATCTCATTCTGGAGATCCCAGCTTGCTTCGTACCAAGTCTACAAAAAAGATTGCTTACAAATCACTTGTGCGACCGGTACTAGAATATTGCTCAAGTGTGTGGGACACATACCAGATAGGACTAACAGGGGATATTGAACATATACAAAAAAGGCCAATGCAAATGGTCACAGGTTTGTTTAATCCATAGGGAATACTGAAGCAACTGAAATGGCAGACTCTTTAAACTCTTTAACACAGACATAAAGTATCCCGAGAAAGTCTATTAACAAAGTTTGAAGAACTGGCATTAAACAGTTACTCTAGGGATATACTACTTATTGCTCACACAGGGATCACGACAGTCAGAGTACAGTAATTGCTGCACACACACAGGCAGTGAATCAATAATTCTTCCCATGCTCTACATGTGAATGGAACAGTGGTTTGTAGAGTATAGATGTAGATGTATACCTCTAGCTACATTCCTATTCCACAGACCAGCACACAATGAATGGCAGGGGTACCTAGCTCCTCTGCTAGTTGTTCCTTTTCCTGTTGCACTCACAAATACAGTGGTGGAAAAATAACTGTCTGTATGCCTCTATATCAACCTTACTTTCCTTTATCTCATCTTTGCAGTTCTTACAGGAGACTTACACTGTTGGCAGATGCCATTGGTTTGAATTTTCTCATTATGTTTTCAAAAAAATCGCCATCTTCCCTCTGTGAAGTACCATCTGTGTCTGTGGAGCATTTGTGTAGTCCCCGTCAATCAAACCTGACAACACACCTCTGAATTGCTTTGATTTCTTCCTGTAATCCGATCTGGTGGGGTTTCCAAATATTTCATTTATAGATGAATTGCACTGTCCTAGAGTTCACCAGATAAACTGAAGTCGAACGTTCGCCTTCACTACTACTGACTGTACATGCTCGTTCTGTTTCGTATCAGTTTGAAACATCACACCTAGATGTTTAATCAGTGTTACTGTCTCTAACTGCACTACAATAATCCTACATTCGAACATTTTTTTTTTTTTTTCATACTCATCTGAATTAACTTACATTTCTGCACATTTAGAGCAAGCTGCTATACATTGCACCAAACAGCAATTCTTTCCTCGTCGCTTGTATCTTTCTACAGTCACTCAACGATGACACCTTTTGGTGCACTTCAGCATTGTCAGCAAACAGTCACATAATTTATGTGTATAGAGAACAGGAGAAGTCCAATCTCATTTCCATGGGGTGTTCTTGAGGAAAACTCACTGTAATGGGCAATGTACTGTCTTTATTACTTACGAAGTATTCGAGCGAGTCACATATCCTCAGACCTTCGATAACAGTCCGCAGTGGGGCACTGTATCGAACACTTTCTGGAAATCTAGGAATTTAAAATCTGCCTTGTTAATCTTCATCCACAGTTGCACCATGTAGCCACACACACTATAGATGAAAGAGTCGATTTTGCAGACAATGAGGGTCCTGAACTTTAAGTGAAAGTATAATGGTGTTGTTCTGTTAAGGAACATGATCTCTATACATTGTAGAGGTGCCTGAAGATGGCGAACTGTACCACTGAAACCAGTTTTAAATAAACAGTAACTAATACATACAGCTGAAGGCATTATCATTACTGCACATAAACTTGTGTCAGTTTTTATTTTTGTATGTTTTTTGATGTATGAAGCCTGTAGTGTTAACACTTTCGTGCTACAGACCCTTTTGCTGCTCTCTATATTGGTGTACAAAGCTTGTAGTATTAACCCTTTTGCTGTTACAGACTTATACTTTGCATTCCGTGCTAGGTGGATTTTGTTGTGGCTGTACTGCTCGGCCTGTGTGGATAGATGGCATTCTGGCTGATACAAAATACTTATTATTTGATTTTTCCAAAACTGTTCAGTGAAAAAGTTTCATTTTTGCACAGTTTATAGCCTGATATCTTTGCCTGACAAAGGATTGAATTTCTTTTTGTTATACGCTA
Source organism: Schistocerca gregaria (assembly GCF_023897955.1). Lineage (NCBI taxonomy): Eukaryota > Metazoa > Arthropoda > Insecta > Orthoptera > Acrididae > Schistocerca > Schistocerca gregaria. The sequence continues at coordinate 75,367,882 of NC_064930.1, forward strand.
TAGTTAATGTGCTGGATCAAATTAACTAAAACATTGTGAGAATTTTTTTTAAACATTTGCATATTGTTGATTTTAGCTCATACACTGCAGTCAATGAAATGTACATAAGATATCAAAATTTTACTTAAAAATGGAAGCAGCAGGGATATCTCATTTTGTTCTCAAGTTATTGGGTCTTCAATCTGAAGGATAGTCACACATGATGCGTCCATTCACGTCCTTGCAGATCGTAAATGAAGTCCTCATAGCAATATTCATATCTCATAAACAATTCAAGATATCGAATGAGGGGTGTTCCCCCCCCCCCCCCCCCCCCCCCCCCCTCTCTCTCTCTCTCTCTCTCTCTCTCTCTCTCTCTCTCTCTCTCTCTCTCTCTCTCTCTCTCTCACTCTCTCAAATGATTGCACACAATGAGGCACATATATTGTATGATAAATACCACCCTAAATCTTTTTATTAACTGAGATATGGAAGTAACTTGTCCACAGCAGTAAGAGGTCGGCAGTTCAGGATGCATACATAAGCCCATAGGAATGTAGGAAAACCCAAGCAGTGTGGATATACACATCCACAACACTTAGGGCACAGTATTGCAGAACATGTATACATGCCCACAGCAGTGAAACGGTTAAAGAGATGCCATGGAGAAGAAGAACCTTCAAGGTTGAGAATGAGATGAGATGTACATTAACAAAATAGAAGCAACTCTTAGAAATTTAATCTGTACAGTGTATTAACAATGAAAAATTACTATGTTACACTGTAGGAAATACTGCACCCAGCCACAAGTTTTTTTTAGAAATGACTTTACTGTACCATTACCAGTTTCAGTGACCATAGTCAGATGATGGCAACTATTTTTTGGCAAGGTTTACATTTTTGTCTTCATGAAAAGTTCTCCTTATAATATGTAAAGGAGAGAGCTTTTCATGAAGACGCAGATGTAAACCTTGCCAAAAAATTGATGCTATCATCTGACAATGGACTCAGCCCCAAAACTAGCAATGGTACAGCACAGTAATTTCTAAAAATCTTGTGGCTGGTTGCAGTATTTCCTGCAGTATAATTTATGAAAACAGTTATGGTGTTTCCCAACTGTAATGGATAAAATAATGACTACAGTGCTTAATAATATTTGAGCTTCTATTAGGTAAATCCCTATCCAGCCATCTAGATATAGATTTGCCACTATTTCCCCAAATCACTTAGGGCAAATGCTAGACAGGTTCCTTTTAAATATGCGCAATTGATTTTCTTCCCCATTCTTTCCTAATTTGAACTCTTCTCCATCTTTAATAGCCTCAGTGTCAACAGGACGTTAAACTCTAATCTCACTACTGTTACACAATGTACATTTGTAATGACAGAGGTGTGGAACAATATGCTACTACTTGCTGTGCCTTATGGAATCACAAATACTGACTCAGTCACATGATTCAGTCAGAATTTTCTTGATGAACAATGGAAAGAAGATCACCAAAGGTAAACACTATTCGAAATATTCCCTGTAAATATCCCATCAACCCTATCAATTCAGTTTTCTTTAATGTGGCTATGGGAGAACTACAGTAAAAACCATTGAAAGGATGACGAATTTTTGTGATCAAAATATCTTGTGGCAGAAAGAGAGCTTTATTCAATGCAAAGAACTAGCTATAATGGTGCAACGTTGCACAATTCTTCCCTGCGTCATTGAAAGAGTTAAAAGTTGTCAACTGTGGCCAAAAAAATTCAGAATTTCAAATAGAAAGCAAAAACAGTTTAGAGCAGTGGTCATCAAAATTTTTTGCTCAAGAGCCTATACTGATATTGTGGGGTGTCACCCTGAGCCACTTAAATTCTCAATTGCAAAATAATGATTACTTAATAATGTGTTTCATCCTTTCGGATTATGTAGTATTCTGCAAATTAGCATCCATCACAAATAGGACGTTGACCTTAAATACACCAGCATCTGCAGATGTGTTTAAAGTCTTGACCTTAAATATTGACCTTAAATACACCAGCTTCCGCAAATGCATTTAAAGTCCACACTCAATGTCGCACATTTTTTGATGGATGCTTATTTGCAAAGTACTCTTAATCCGATGCTGCTCTAAAAGGATGGATTGCTTTATTAAGTAAACATTATTTTGCAACCAAGACTGTTTTCTTTTTGAAATAATTTGTAACTGTTGTTGTACCTGCCATTCAATGGACTGGAAAATATTTTACCTACATAAATTACGAGGAGGGATCAAATATAAATGGGACTTTTATTCCTGAACATCAACAGTTGGTAGGACTGGCCCCATACTTGTGCTGTGTTTAGGTGGGACCGTTAGAAGTGAGGAGAGCAACTTGTTAGATATTTCCTGCCATTTTGTCAGTAATGCTCACAAGGTCTGAGCAACAGGTGCACCCCTCCATTTCTTACTCATGAAAGGGTTACAGTGGTGGAAATTTGCCAAAGATTGACTTCACTGTTCAGTGATAAAACATTATCAAGGATGCATGTGTTTGCCTGGCATAAAAAGTTCAAGGACGGACAAGGACATATGGAAAATCAGCAACATGATCGCTGTCTTTGGACCAGCAGTACAGACAAAAATATTCATGCAGTTAAAGACATTATTGACAACAATCGATAAGTGATAGTATGAGAAATTGCACACAAAAAGTCAAATCACCACAAATGACCTACAGTTCTGTAAAGTGTGTTCCAGATCGGTCCCTAACTTTTGACCAGAAATCTGAAGTTGAGATGTTCGGAGGTCTGTCAGAGGCTTAAAGCAAGGTTTACAGTAGGTGATGTATTTTTGAGTCAGATCATCACCTGTGACGGAACATGGGTTCACCACTAGTGAAAGCAAAGATTCAACTGTCAGCTGGCAAGGTTCTTTCAACTTTTTTTTGATCAGTGAGGCATTTTGCTGATTGATTTTTTGCAAGAGCAATGCACAATCAATGCTGCTTACTACTGCAAAATGTTGAAGAAGGCGAGAGTTGCGTATCGCCGCAAAAGATGAAAAGATGAGACCAATTGATTCGACAGGTCATCCTCCTCCACGACAATGTGTGACCCCGTACTGCAGCTCTAGCTGTCTCCAAGCTACAGGAAATGCACTGGACTACACTCGATCACCCACCTTACATCCCGGACTTATCACCCTGCGATTTCCATTTATTCGGACCGCTTACAGAAGCTCTAGGAGGATGACAATTTGAAGATGATGCGAGTGTGGAAGACTTCATGTCAACTGGTTGGTGTCACGGCTCTGTTCTTTTTATGATTAGGGCATCAAAAAGCTGCCCATATGCTGGTACAAATGTATTTCTAAAGCAGGAGATTATGTGGAAAAATATATTATAATTGCCTTGAGTTTTTCAATAAATGAATTTAAATAAAAAATAGAATCCCATTTATATTTGATTTGCCCTCGTAGTATGTTATGAGCTACCAATACACTAGCTTTAGTAAGGGCACAATAAATTGACTACCGGCCCCCAAGTACTGTTCTTTAAAAGTCACCATCACGGGAAACACTGTGTGTCGAATAATCTGTGTTTTGTATTGCTGTCACTTCCAGTGACCCCAAAGCTGGGACTCTGAATTGGCTGATGAAGTATAGTAGAGAAGCTGAAGTAATGAATTAAAGTTTGTCTCCAGGAAAATGTAATTCTATCAGATGACCGGCAGGATTTCCCCATTACGTACAAAGCTGGTGTGCTATTCCGGTATTGTAGAGTCTTGGTAATACTGACAATTTAAGAAGGGGAAAATCGTGACAAGCTGAGGCTGAACTGAGGTTTGCGTTAGGGAGGGTGTTGGACTAAAGTATTCTGTGAAGCTGTGTCAGCTAGAATGCCAAAGTGGCATAGGGGATAGCACATCTGTCTATTAAGCAGGAGATTCAGGTACAAGTCCTGGCCTTGGCACAACTTTTAATTCATTACTTCAGCTTCTGTCCATATCAAAGATAAAGCTGAGACTCAAATGTCTCCAGGAAAATGTAATCCAGTCACATCAACAATCACAAACATTCACTAAATGTCGGAATGTCATTTTTCTTCTACTCATCGCAATGTATTATAACAGTCTTAATTTAATTTCCAGGTTATGAAGCAACAGGGAAAGGAAAACAGGGAAGGTAGCAAGGATGGAGGCATGGTTGTCAGAGGGAAGCCAAAGATATTCTACTGCAGGTACTGTGCCAGCTTCAAACCAAAGAGGATGCATACCCAACACCAGTCCCTCTGAACTGCGGAGATGGGAACTTGCACTCCAGCACATCCTTTCATCCCGCCATCCCCCTGGACTAAACCTACGTTAAACAACCTCACTCCCATTTACTTTTCAGTCTTCTCCTCTTTCCCTTTCCTCTTTAGCCATTCATGCATCTTTCCATCCTACATCTTTATACTATACACCTCTTTACTTCTGTATGCATCCTCTTTGGTTTGAAGCTGGCACAGTACCTGCAGTAGAATATCTTTGGCTTCCCTCTGACAACCATGCCTCCATCCTTGCTACCTTCCCTGTTTTCCTTTCCCTGTTGCTTCATAACCTGGGTTGTGAGTAACTAAATCCACTTTCCCTTCTTCCCTTTCTTTCCCCTCTCTCCTCCCTGATGAAGGAACATTTATTCCGAAAGCTAGGAGCTTAAATTTTCGGTTGTTTTTTGTGTTTCTATCGGCTGTACTGAGCTGAGGTAAGTACTGGCCAGCCCCCCTATATCTTTGTTAGTAATTGTTTCACATCTTTATATGAGATTTTCCATTAATTAGTTAATTTAATTTCCTTGTTACAAGTACGTATCACACTTGAGAATGACCATCTCTGTAATCATCAGTAAACACTTCCGGGCTAAATTGCCGTGGTCGATCTGTAGAACTTCTTCTCCCTGACGTTTCATTCTCAGATACGGAGAACATCTTCCGAGGTGAGTCGATGACTGGCTGCTAGGAGCTGGTGTTGCCGCGGCGACCCCCGCTTCTAGCAGCCAGTCATCGACTCACCTCCGAAGATGTTCTCCGTATTTGAGAATGAAACGTCAGGAGAAGAAGTTCTACAGATCGACCACGGAAATTTAGCCCGGAAGTGTTTACTGATGAAGACGCCGGCCGTGAAATCCTACATGGGATCATCTCTGTAATGCCCATCTACGCATCCATGTTATTACCTTTTAATTTTTACCATAGTAGCTGATTGGTATGAGGCACACACACCCCGTATGTAGTCAGTTCTGGAAGACAAACAATAATATATCACCCCCCCCCCCCCCTTCCATTCATCTAACTCCACAGTGGCCTTATTGCCTTACCACCCTCCCTATCCCTGATGGAAGTGACAAGCTTGCTTATCTCAAGGTTAAATTCACCACTGTCAATTAAAATTAAAAACATCTTAAAATATTATTGCATCTTAATTCTATTTGTTTGTTACTGAGCAGGAAAGCTACCACCCCCCAGGGTAGCTGAGAGCACTAATGCACTGTTAGCTGGACTCAGGTGGGTGCGTCAGCCCCGGATCGAATCAACCTGGTGGATTAATGATGAGAGCCAGTCTGTCGGGCGGCATGGATGTGGTTTTTAGGTGGGTTTCCACATCCCGCTAGGTGAATTCCGGGCTGGTCCCCACGTCCAACCTCAGTAACTCAGTGACTCACAGACATTTGCAGACGTTCACACTCTTTCATCTCTTACACTAGATGCAGACAGCTGGGGTACACTCCTTACATCCTGGGGGGTTCGGGGTGGCGGCAGGAAGGGAATCCGGCCACCCTCTGCAACTAACGCTGCCAAATTCGTAATAACCTGGCCGACCCCACTTCGACCCAGGACAAAGGCCCAAAGAAACTGAGCAGAAAAGCTACACTCTTAAAAATCTCTTTAACATTAGTTGATGTTTTAATCGTTTGTTAGTTGCTAGATGCTGATTATTATAAAATATGACTGAGAACCGCAGGCTGTACTACTACTTTATTGGACTGCATGCCAACAGACCACAGTTGACGATGACTGGTTTGGAGCATTATTAGGCATGAAACAAATTAACTCAGCAAGGCAAATTACACTAAAATTAATCACAACTGGCAGTCAGACATATGATATTAAATTCAAATTGCTAGCTCACTACATGCAATTAATGCTCCTTACAGTTGCCAAAAACAGAGGGAACACAAAAAATAATTGAAAACAGATCCATTAGATTTACTTGGAGAGGATTAGCTTACCGGTAGTTATTTTGAATGTTCTGTGTATCTTATTTGCCACATCTTGCTATCTTGTGGAATATGCCACTAGGTTTACAAATGAAATACATGTTCTCTGTGAAAACATGGTTATGTGCCATTTACAAAACTGTATTCTTTTTTTTTTTAACTTGGTCTAGAACCAAATTTGACAAATGTAATACAACCACATACATAATACATATTCAGAAATCCCTCTACTGTATAGAATAGGTCACCAAGCATAAATTATTTCAATTTGTTTACAAAATTTTTATTATCTGATGACATCTATAATTCGTTTATGAATGCATACCTTGCTCATATCTCTGCAGGAGTGGAGGCTTTTTTTGTAGGTAGTGCCATACTTTAAAGATTACCACTACTGTTTTGCAATTGTGCCTGTTTCTTTCCTAAGAGAGTAAATTTATTGTGTGGAGTTGTTGGTACAACCCTCCCCACAGAAAATAGTACCACCACCTTGCAGCATTTCTCTCTGCAATGAACGCTTTAGGTCTGTGTGGACTTGTTCCATAAATCTCTTCTATTTGATATTGATGACTGGAAGTATAAAAAGTAAGCTAATTTTTTCATTGCAAAACTCAGCAATAACATGCACAGCAAATGTTATTAAACTCAAGTGCTCTCGAAGGTTTGTGGTGTGTAACTGTACAGAATGGATTAAACTGCTTTTTTGAAAAATAAGTGATATACCATCTTCCAAAAACCAATACTTTTGAATATTTGATTCAGTGCTGCACCTGTTGCTGCAGTTCTGTTATGCTTGATTACAATGCTTTAATTAGTAGCAAAGATCCGATTTGTAAGCATAAGAGGGAAAGTTATTTATACAAGACAACTCAGCTGCCCCTACCAGCATTGCTTTATGCAAACCACAATGTTACACATGACGTTCAAAACCCACACGTGAGATATTCGTATTCTCTCGCTCAATATGTGCAAACAATTAGTCCTACAGAAAAATTGAACAACACCTTTTGTAGAAAATTTAATGTAGTTAAATTTTGTACTGGCATACGTTTTTTCTGGAGGCCACAGTTTTCAAGTTATCAAGGAAAACATACAACAGTGATCCACAAAACACAACTCCAGCCCACACTCATCCTCGACGTGTCAGGATTTCTAGTATGTTGTATGTAGCACTCACTCCTACCACCGTACAAAAATTTCAGACTACATGAACTATTCCTCATATTCGACATTTTTTTGTTCACTATTGATTGGGCTATTATGCCACCAGCACAGTCAGCTACTTAATTACTATTATTAATTTAAATTTGCCTGTGAGGGTAATGAAAGAAAAACAACTTTTGAAAGTATTATGCTAAGCTCGATTACACTGACAATTCGATCCAAACTTAACTCTTAAAAGCACACTAGCTTCGTAGTCAGAAAGCCTGACAAATACAGTGACGTAACCATTTATTTTATGCTGTTGAAATTCACAAAACTGTTAGGTAAAATTTACACAGATGTCAGTTTCACAATTTGTAAGTGCTGGAATGAGGCCAGTCAGTGATGACCAAAAAAGTCGCATGTGGGATAGAATTTGTGCAGTCGCAAATTTTTCTGCAGCGGTAAGAGGGAGTGCCGTGAACAACATACTAGAAATCCTTACCAGTGGTGGCTGAGTGTGGGAGTGGGGGTGCGTTTGACAGGCCCTTTTGTAGATTTTTCTTTAATAACTCAAAAACTATGGTATTTATCAGAAACATTTCCCAGTACAAAATTGTACTATAATTAGTGAGCGAGAGCGTATGAGAATCTAGCATATGGTTTTTGAAGGACACATTTAACATTCCAGGTTGCATAAAATGACACTGGTAGGCAGCTGAATCTCCCAGTATAGTGCATGAACAGTAGAGGTTCCAGAATTGACCCCTGTGGAACACCGGCAGTAATTTGTTCCCACTCAGAAGAAGATACATTATGAGAACTGCATGTACTAATCTAACATGACCCCTTGCTCCATATCAGTTAAATATGTTTATGAAACATAAAGTGAAACACTGCTCATTGTACCTCGGAAGCCATAAATGTTAACTTCTCCAAATACCTTAGAACACAAGAAATTCAGGTACATGAAATCTTGTCATTTATATTTTATAATACATGATTAGTGAAATGGCAGATGCCATTTTTAGTGGAGAGGTGTATTGAGAATCTACATTGTAATTAACTCTGTATCCGAAACTTCCTGGCAGATTAAAACTGTGTGCCGGGCCAAGACTCGAACTCGGGACAGAGTGAGCATAGCGCGAGAGTGCGCTCGCTTATATACTGTGCAAGGTCATTGACCTTAGATAAGGACTCAGAGTTTTCACAGTGGCCAGCGGCATGGTTTATATCCAAGCTAAAATTAAGAGAACATCCAAAAAATACACAAGGTCAATCGATGAGGGCGTGGGCTGCAACACTCTTCACTGGAATGCGATTTTTCTTGTTTCCTGATGTTGTCATAAGTTCAATGTTTCCTATGGTTTTGTAGACTGTTGTGCGAGTATGGCGATACCTCCTGTAGGGCATGCTGGCGGCGTTCAATGCAGTTGCCTGTGCAGCAGCAAGACACAGACTGGGTGTAGCACGTGAGAGTGCTTGTTTATGTACTGTGCAAGGACATTGACCTTAGATAAGGACTTGGAGGTACTTACAACAACATCAGGAGACAAGAAAAATCGCATTCCAGTGAAGGGAGTTGCAGCCCTTGCCCTCCTCGATGGACCTTGTGTATTGCTTGGATGTTCTCTTAATTTTAGCTTGGATATAAACGACACTTTCTCACATGGAAATGGATGGTTTACCGTTGCCACAGTAACAGGTGGTAGCAGGGCTCCTAGTGTACCTGGACTTGAAAGTTTTAATGATAGAGATGTAATTGCTTATCGTACCTATAATATGTTTGAAATTCGTAGTAAAGATTTTGGTAAATCAGCCTGTGACTCAACTTCTCCGCTTGTCTTGTATACTCGTAGCAAAAGAAAAATTAATCAAAATGAATCTCTTTTTATATGGGTTAAAGGTAAAGGTGTATGTGAATATTTAAAATTTGTAGCTGATTGTACTGTATATTTCCATAAATAAAGATTTGCAGCGCCAGCCACTAATCGGACAAGGGTACATCTAGAACCAGAGGCTCAAGGATGCAACAGTTTTGTTATGTAAACACTCTTATGACTCCCAAGTTCGAGTCTCGGCTCGGCACACAATTTTAATCTGCCAGGAAGTTTCATATCAGTGCACACTCCACTGCACAGTGAAAATCTCAACTCTGAATCTGATATTTGCAAATATGGTTTTTTCAAAACTTTTTGAGAGAGATCAAACTATGACATACATAACAATGAAAATAATCAATTTTTGACAATATAATGTGATTGGGTGGATAAAAAAATCTACTCATCAATGGTGGCAGAACACACATAGTAAAACTTTTTTTTATATGCATGTTCTTTTGTCACTGCTTGGTGAGTAGATTTTTTTTTTTATCTACGACATACTTAAGTTTGTCATACATTTTAATATTCTGCTTGAAATGTTATCGCTCTGTGAGAAAATTTGCTTACAAGGAAGTAAATTATTTTTCTGATTTTCCTGGAAGAAGATGGAGAGATCTCCAATTGATTGAAGCCTGTGGTACTGACCATTGGACATATTGTAATGCCTTTTCTTTCAAGTTTACTGTAACATATTTCTCAGCAAAATCTAGAGAGTGCCTGTCGAAAGAGACTTCCTACATGTTTGGTGCCATGGGCTGTTTGTCACTATCTTTAATTACTAGATATTGTCATTCCTCATTAGACTTTCCCATTTCTCTTATAATTATATTCAATATTTTTTTGATTCCATCCCTATTCTGCTTTTTCTGTTTTGGCAAATTACATTCTTTAATCTTTTCTCCATGTTTTTTTGATTATTTTTAGCTATTAAAAAGTTTTCCTCAGACAATGAGGGTTCTAAATAAAATAACTGACTTAGTTGTTAAGAAAGTTGTGTACCATGCATATTTTATATCAGTTGTAAGATACGGCATAATTTTTTCAGGTGCTGAGAAAGGAAACCATCTCAGAGTATTCAAGATAACAGACAAAAATTATCAGAGTTATGACTGGAACACTTAATAGACATTTATGTTAACATTTATTTCTGAGCCTTGACTTATTGACAATTCCCCCTATGTTTATATATGAAACACTTGTCATTGAGCTAAACAACCCACATCTTTTTGAAGGAAATTCTCTTTAACATGCTTATGAAACAACGCACAAACAAGATTACATGTTCCCTTGGCACAGAATGATATTACCTGAAAATACTCCATAGTACTTGGCTTTGAAACTTAGCAACAAAATATGGTTGAAGTTCAAGGATTGAAAGCTAGAACCCACAGGTGCAAAAAAAGAAAAATATTTTAAAAGTGAGTGTTACTACAGCATGGATGATTTTTTTTAACAAAGAAGACAAGTAGGGATATAAAATTTGGTTTGCTTTTCTGTTTTTTTTTCTATGTTATGTTCTATGTGTATGCATATGCTCTCTTTTAATGAAGGTATATATTCTTTTTGTATGTATCCATACTTATAAACTATGTATGTATGTAAACTATGTAGGTAAGTATCTAGGTGCATAGACATGTTCCCTTTTCATGTAGGTATGCATTCTTTTTGTGTATATGTCCATATTTATACACAACATAAACAAACATGAAAAATACTTAAAAAGAAAAAAAATTAAACCACAAGGAAAATTTTAAGAATCAGGAAGACATGTAACATATACTTCTCTTTTTACGTTGTAATATGCTTTCTTTGAATGTATCTTTTTGTGATGTATGACTATATAGACATAAAATTATCCTTTGGCGAGTCACCAGTTTTCAGTCAAATGATTGTATGTAACATGTAATGTGACAATAAAGATCCTATTCTATTCTGTTCTATTCTATTCTTCAGATCACTTTACACATGTTCTCTTGCTGCTTGTATCTTGAGATGCTTCTAAATTTAAATCTTCCCTTGTGAGTATATCTATTTTTGCTGCTTCTTCTGCTTTAAGTTGTGTATTTCTAAACCCTTTTAACTTCCTAGATTCAGCATCTTGTTAATTTATTATGCCAGACACACTTGAAGATTTGTTTTGTCAGCTTATTGTCACTCATCCTATATAAATATCCAAAAATACATATCAATACATAGAAGGGCTATACAAGGGAAACGAACTTGAAAGCAACATTGTAGGAAGGGAAGTAGATGAAGATGAGTTGGGAAATATGACACTATTAGAGTAATTTGACAGAGCACTAGAATTCCTTAAGTTAAAATAATGCCTAGTGCAGACATCGTTCCCTCAGAAGTTTTGAGATGTGTAGAAAAGCCAGCCATTACAAAAATATTCTGCTTGCACAAGATAATGAGACATGTGTAATTCCCTCACACTTAAAGAAGTATATAATATATCCAATTCCAAAGCAGGCAGCTGCTCACAGATGTGAATATTACTTGATCAGGTTAATAAGTCATGCTTGCAAAATATTGACATGAGTTATTTACCGAGGAATGTAAATACTGGTATAAGTCAACTTGAGAGATCAGTTTGGCTTCCAAAGAAATTTAGGAACACACAAGGGAAGACTGACCCTACAACATATCTTAGAAGATAGGTGAAAGAAATACTAACCTACACTTAAAAGCCTTTGTAGATTTAGAGAAAACTTTTGAGAATGCTGACTGGACCATTGAAATTCTGAAGGGGGCAGCAGTAACATATAGAGAACCTAAGGTTATATGGAGCTTGTACTGGTTCCAGAGCGCAGTTCTAAGAGTTGAAGGGCATGAAAGTGAAGCAGTAGTAGAGAGTGGTGTGAGACACAGTTTTAGCCTATCCCCTATACTATTCATTCTGTATCCAGAGAAAGCAGTGAAGGAAATAACTTCAGGGAGAAGATAGAAAAACTCTGAGGTTTGGTAATGACACTGTAATCCTGTCAGAGAGAGCAAAGGACTTGGGAGAGCTGCTGAATGGGATGGATATAAGATGAACATCAGCAAAAGTAAAACGCAAATAGTGGAATAAAGTTGAATTAAATCTGACAGGTCAGAGGAAATTAATACAGAAATGAGATGCTAAAAGAAGTAACTACTGATGCTGAAGTAAAGTGGGCATAAAATGCCGCAGATGATTTTTTAGGAGATCTTTGTATGATGCACTGGTGACAGCAGTCCCTCTAGGCACATAATGCTCCAAAATGATGTCTTTTTCGTCCTAAAACAGAGTCAACATAACCTTCCCTTCTGATGGTTCTGTTCGAAACTTCTTTGGTTTTGGTGATGAGGAATGGCGCCTTTCCTTGCTCACTCTCTTCATTTCCTGTTGGTGAAAGTGACCCAAGTTCCATCCCCAGTAACGATTCTTGCAAGGAAGCCATCACCTTCTCATTCAAAGTGCCGAAGAAGTTTTTCACATGCATCAACAGGTTGTTCTCTCATTTCAGGAGTCAGCTGCCGTGGCACCCATCTTGCAGACACTTTGTGAAACTGGAGCACATCATGCACAGTGTGGTGTGCTGACCCATGACTAATCTGTAAACATGCTGCAATGTCATTCAGTGTCACTCGGCAGTTTTCCTTCACTAAGGCTTCGACTGCTGTAAGTTCTGTGGAGTCACAACTCGTAGTGCCTGACCTGGACGAGGATCATCTTCCACTGAAGTCACACCATTTGTGAACTTCCTACTCCATTCATAGACTTGCTGCTGTGACAAACATGCATCACCATACTGAACCTTCATTCATTGATGATTTCACACCTTCACTTCGCAAAAACCGAATAACCGAACTTTGTTCTTCCCTGGTGCAAGCTGCAAGTGGGGCGGCCATCTTTATACTGATACTGCGACGGTATGTGTGAATCTGCACTGTGCTGCCACCTACAGGCCATTCTGCATGAAGTTTGTAGCATGCTTACCAACTTACAGGATAACGGCATGAAATTTCAAGTTGTTGTTACAAATTTAAAGTTTTCATTTGACTCACCCTCATATATTTCTTATAATTGTCAATTATACTGTTTTATTTTAAATTCATTATATCTTTATACAACTTAAAATTATTCATCCATTGTTTATTTCCATTTGTGTTCACAATTTGAAGCTGGGTTCCTTACTTAAACATTGTATTTTAACATTTATCGCCGGTTTTTTATTTCCTCCAACATAATTCATTTAACCAAATATTTGTTTTTGCTTAACAACATAGCTGGCACACATTTACTGTCAAAATTAATTTACCTTTTTCGTCCTGATTTCCATCTGCTTCACTTATTTGCCTGAGGAGTTACTTTTGACATAGGAATCAACAATATGCTAATCCATATCCAATCTAAGATACCTGAGTCTTTGAACCACAGTATAAATGTCCTCAAATTATGCAAATATAGTCACTCAGGTTCATAGCACATCGATTTGTTTGGGAGAATGCTTCTTCAACGTGAACATATTCCTCATACCTGTTCATGTACACTCCATTCTTTGGGTGGATACTTTGCAATTGCCTTTCCAATTGACAGCCTCCCTTTTACCACTCGCCCTTCACTACAGTGATATGGGTCATTCCTCTTTCAGAACAAGTCAGCCTAAGGTGTAAGTCATCCTTTTTATAGGTCCACTTACCCTTTATTTCCTAACAAAAATCTACCCATTGATACACCTGCCCTGGGCATTCCCTTCTTTGGGTCATTTTATCCCTAAATACCTCTGTTATATTAGGTACACTGCACCGTCCTTTTTCCATTTCTATACGCACTATCTTACCCTACTCATAATAGCACATTTCAAAGATATTATTCTCCTTTGTCATTTACACTTTTTGGTTTATTACTATATGTATGTTTGCACCTTCCCCAGGTCTTCCACTACCATTTCCATGTCCCTTAGTATTTCTGTGCTGTGAGAGCACTTAAATTATTAATTACCTTAGAATATTTTACAACGGTTGTGATTTCTTCCATCAACAACTATGCTCTAACCTGTTATCCTAGGATATTATAGTTTAATGTTATTTCCTCTCCTCATGGACACTATATACTACTTTCTTGACTTCATCCCTTCTTAAAATACACAGTGTCCCATGTTCACAGGTCACCTTTTTAACTGACTTGCTACACATGCTGTAAAGTTCCTGTTCTCTACCCCACACAACATATGACATGTCCAACACGAGGTACATAGACAGGCCACACACGTATGTCTCTCTCGCAGCAAGACTCGTAGCCTTACACTCAACTGTAGGATAGAATAGTACAAGATGACAGGACAGAAAAGGAAGGTAGAAACTGTTTCACAGAAATTAAAGGCAAAAAAAAAAAAAAAAAATGTTAACTCAGTGTCTGGTGGATGTAACCCCACTGAACCTAATCAGAGTGCAACTTTACCTTAGGATTTAAGTTATCTTAACATGTTTACACAGTGTAGACCTTTATCTTGCTCTGTTTATAGGGTCTGCAGGATAGACAGCCTTTGGCTGTGGAACATAAATTATTTTGTATGGTCCTCAATATCTTGGTAAAAAATTTTCTTGTTTCATATTTGATATCTAAACTATAATGATGATCCTGAACTATAACTAATTCATCTATATTAAATTTTGGAGTATATGCATGTCTATTAAACATATGTACTCTTAAATTTGCATGTTTTTGTAAATGCTGTTCTAATGTCTTTAGTATTTCACCTGAATCTTCTTTGGGTGTAGGTAGCCATTTAAATAATTCTAATAATGGTTCCCCAATGAAAGATCTATCCATAATTTTAAAGGGAGATAATCCGTGGACACAGGACACAACTCATTTGTTACTACTTGAAATTCCAGAATCAGCTGCACCCACAATTTAAATACTTTGGAACGGCCTGTTCTCCTTTCAGCTGCATCTCCAATCAATTACCTAAAAGTAAAATCTATTCTTGTATGGTATTTCTAGTTCTTAGGCAAAGATTTCATTTTACTACAAAAAGTAAGTAGGGTATACTTCATTGTTTGGCTTAAGACTCAGGAAATTGTTTTGATAAATTAATTCCTATCCTTCCAACCATTTGCCTGTACTACTTGCACCAGTTACGTTAGGTTTTCCTCTTGACGTCTTGTTGTGTCTTTTCTGATTATCTCCATAATCTCTGTAACTCTTGCTGACTAGCAGGAGATTAATTTGTACCATGGGTGTAATACTAGAGGAATCACTCCTCTCCATCCTTTTTGTTCTACAAATTCCTGCAATAGCTCTTACAGACTAGGCAGTGCAGTATCTGGACTCAAAATTTCATTAAATGCCCTGCCTGGTTCTAATATATTTACCCTTTCCTTAGTATCTGAGATTTCTTTATCAATTATTTTTAAATCATTATGAATTTCATTGAGATTATCATCTGCACCCTTAGGAACTAACTCACATTCCACGTTTATTTCAGGTCATAAATCCTTAGGCAGATTATTTATGACATTTCCTAAAGTAGTCATCCTAGTACCTTGTATCTTAATCACATTTATTGTTTCCCCTAGTTTATTACTTATCATTTCCCCCTGTGCTTTAAGGTTTTCTCCTGTTTTTTATTATTCTTATCCCCTTGCGCTTTGAGAATTTCTCCGAATTTCAAAAGTAGAGCTGTCATATTGACTCACTGTGCTTCAATTTTCATTTTACGTTTGGTGTTTGGCATAGGCTATTAACAAAATTATAATCCTGAAATGAAGGCTATTTAACAACTGACAATGAATTCTAGCTCTAGACACAATTTATCAACATCGCTTCTTAATAACGTGCACTGCGAAGAAATCGTAATGTTCGTCACAGACTGTGACCAGTAGAGCTCACCCATGACATAACTTTGTGCTGCAGTAAACTATTACAGATCTGGCGCACACTGCAAATCTCTTCTGGAGATCAAATGTAGTGGGCTAGTGCTGAAATTGCTACGGTGTAGCAGGCAGTAGGTAAACTGCGTGGAGCCGTAGACTGCATCCCGAGTTATACTGCTGCCGAGAAGTCTGTCCACTGCTACAAAGCTTTTCTTCTCCAAACCCGATGTAACCATTCCTCTGTGCAGCTCTAAACGTGTGTACATGAGTCACATCTACTATTCCGTCAACAATCACAGTGTTGTAACGGTTGACTCTGTTGCTACAGACAACTGCTATGTTTATCTTCCTATTATTCAAATAATTTCCTTATTTTACTTGTTATAACAAACACAGACATCTTCTTCTTTAATATTTTACTGATCTGAATCCAACCACACACCACGTGGACTGCTAGACTTTCTATTGTTTTGACTTCGATAGCCGTGGGCAATGACATATCTACTCACTTATTTGTGTTTAAAAAAAGTTTTTTAAAACTCTCCTTTTCCTCCCTTTCTTCGCACCTTTTAGTGTACTTTACTGAGGTCGCCAGCTGAAATGTTTCCTATTTTGGTGATAGCTGTTGATAGATAAAACAATTCACTAGCTGATCTGTAGAATTTTCGAAGTTTATTTCTTCAAAGTACTTTCAATATGTTTACTGATCGCTGTATTTCTTGTGCTGAAAGGGTTCTGCCAATTAGTGCCTCTTTAACTGTGGATCAGCATTTCTCAGCAGACTACTACCACTTTCGCATCGAAAGGCACTAAAAGATATTTCTGTTGTTTGATATATCCACTGGAATAACACACCGAGATAGTTTGAACTTGATGTACTGCCTATAATATACAGTAATAGATGATGGGGGATCGACAACAATTGCTTGTATTCCAGTCAGACAAGAGAAGTGTACATGTACAATACTAGGAGGAACGATGATTATCACCTGGAAAGAAATAATACAAAAAGTGCAGAAAAGAGCCCCTATTACATGGGGATCAAATTTTATAACATACTTCCAAAAAAAGCTTAAGTGGAAGCTGCTTTGAAATTGCCTTGAAGGAGTTCCTCAGCAATAAGTGTTTTTATAGTATTAAGGAATTCCTCTCAGAGGAGTAGAATACTTTCATTTGTATAAATAGTATTTACATGTACAAAAAAAAAGCAAAATAATTTTTTATCTGTAGGCCTATTGTATATAATTGTTTCCCACAATGTTATAAGGAGGAATGATCACTATGTAAACTACAGAAAACAAACCCTTGTATTTGTCCATGGAGAATAAATAAATAAAATAAATAAATGTCTGTCAGAGTCCAACAAGACAACAACTGGTACATGAATATTTCCATGTAAATTGCTCTCTGACAACCATTTCTTTGACGTGACAGATATCACTTTCTCTCCGTGCCCTTCACCCACGACACCACAGAGCAGACTCCACGCAGCATATAGAAGGGCCCAGTCATGGCCCACCTCGCCGACAGCACAGAAACAGTACAACTACAATCCGCACAGACAATTAAACACCTCCTGAACGTGGGGTGCTTCCTACTCACTACCTGCCTTAACTCACAAACATCTTTTGTTGATCAATGGTGAGCAGCGAAGGTGGACGTCTCATTCCCAGAATGACATCTCACACTTCAATGTCCCCATGCTACTCTATCCCATGCTGGCCTCTTAATCTCTGCAACCTACCTCTATTTGAATCTGCATAGGCTCGTTTCACACTATATGGTATTGACCACACAGCAAAAAATCGAATGACGAAAATCCCAATGGGCGACAAGGTCACACCATACAGTTTATGCATTGCATTGTTCCATCTTTCCAACTTTAAGCTCAGTTTATGGTGTGTACTGTTTTAAATTATTGAACTGTTCTTATATAACTGTTGTCGAAAGAGACAACTATGCAAAACCTCATGTTTGGTTGCATCCTGTCAATGAAAGGAGAGAGGAGGTGGACTTATTTTATATCTATTCTCGGGAACTATGGAAGGATGGAAAAAAGTTTTTCAATTACTTTCAAAGGTCCAACGCATCGGGTGAATAACATGAAAAACTCAAGACTGCCCTTCAGCACCAAAACAACACAATTCAGGAATTGTGTACATTGAATTGAAATGTTTGCTATTACATTAAGCTTAATACAAAGAAGTGGCAAAGAAGTTGGCATAGGCATTCGTATTTAAGTACAGATATACATAAACAGTTGTTAAATTGGTTACTGCTGCTACAATGGCAGGTTATCACGATTCAAGCGAGTTTGAACATAGTCCAGAATTGCTTCAGAGTGGCTCCAGGAACACTGTTCTGAGTTTAAACTCTTCAGCTGGCCACCAAACTCCCCAAACATTAACATTACTGAACATGTCTGGGATGCCTTGCAAACGTGCTGTTCAGGAAAGATCTCCACCCACTCGTGTATGAGCAATGGGACACAGCAACTCCAAGCTAGTGATGAAGTGGAAAATTTCCCATATGACAATTTCACGAGTGTACCACGAGTATTAGGAATCCAATCAAACAACAAATCTCTGACATAGCTGTGGCTGGAAAAAGATCCTACAAGAATGGAACCAATGATGACTGAAGAGAGATGTTCAACCTGGCAGAAGTGCAACCCTTCTGCAAATTGCTGCAGATTTCAATTCTGGGCCATCAACAAGAGTCAGTGTGCGAACCATTCAATGAAATATCATCAATATGGGCTTTTGGGGTTGAAGGCCCACTCGCGTACCCTTGATGACTGCGTGATACAAAGCTTTATGTCTCAAATTTGCCTGTCAACACTGACATTGGACTGTTGATGAGTGGAAACATGTCGCCTGGTCCAACGAGTCTCGTTTCTAATTGTATCGAATGGATGGGCATGTCCGGGTACGAAGACAACCTCTTGAATCCGTGGATCCTGCTTGTCAGCAAGGGACTGTTCAAGCTGGTGGAAGAGCTGTGGTGGTGAGGGGCATGTGCAGTTGCAATGATATGGCAGCCCTGATAAACTAGATACGAATCTGACAGGTGACACATATGTAAGCATCCTGTCTGATCACCTGCATCCATTCGTGTCCATTGTGAATTCCGGCGGACTCGGGCAATTCCAGCAGGACAGTGGGACGCGCCACACGTCCAGAATTGCTTCAGAGTGGCTCCAGGAACACTGTTCTGAGTTTAAACTCTTCAGCTGGCCACCAAACTCCCCAAACATTAACATTACTGAACATGTCTGGGATGCCTTGCAAACGTGCTGTTCAGGAAAGATCTCCACCCACTCGTACTCTTACAGATTTATGCACAGCCCTGCACGGTTCACGGTGTCAGTTCACTCCAGCACTACTTCAGACATTAGTTGAGTCCACGCAACATCATGTTGCGACACTTTTGCATGCTCGCTGGGGGCCAACACGATATTAGGCAGGTGTACCAGTTTCTTTGGCTCTTCAGTGTGTAAATATATGCTTTGTTTGAATCTACTTGCATTTACTGGAACTGTACTCTTGTAATCGGTTATTAAGGAGTCTAATTCTGAAAGAAGAAAAACACAAATGATCTCTATATACCTTTATTGAACAATATAATATTGCAAAATGAAATATACAGAGAAAGCAAAAAAAACATTTATTTTTTAAAATAATGAACTAATACATAATTAGTTACTTCTCCCAAATCAATACTGTCTGCATTTGAGGGTGGCACCGAAGTTACAGACAGAGTATTATCCTCTCTTTCTGGAGAGACGAAGTCCCTGGAATAGCACGATGCTGGAGGTGGTTGGTTTCAGTTACTTCCAACTGTAGATGGCTCACACTGGTAAGATACAGACAGTTCTTGAAACAGGAGTGCTTGGTTGTTACCAGTTTTTTTTGTTTTGTTTTAGGGTGCAAAAACAAGTAGGGTGCTACGCACCGAGTGCAAAACTGTAGAACACGAAGACGAGGAGAAGAGTTAAAACTGACTAAATGTGAATCCCAATCAATGAAAGAGAAGACAGTTAAAAACAGTTTTGTGGAGAAAGGTCTATAAAATATGCCACAGAGATATGGAGGTCCCGAACAAAAGAGTACGGAGGTCCTGAACGAAGAAGTAAATCTCCTTCGAAATATTGCTACGGCGGATAAAAAGTAAAATGTGGTCGACAGCTAGTGCGCCGATCACTAAAACGGCCGGTAACTCAGACAGCAAACACAAACGAGAATGTAAGCGGTTAAAAAAGGGCATTCTGTCAGGAAATGGTGAATCTTCAATGTTGAGGGCAATGAGCACAAAGTGGTGGGGGAGCACCAATGAACAAATGGCCGTGACTAAAAAAACAATGCTCGATACACAACCTAGCTAAAATGATCTCGTGGCGAGAGGGCTGAGAGGAGGTCGTCCGTGTCGCTGGGAGAGGCTTAATAAGCCAGAGCTTGTTCCCGTGAAGCGAGGACCGGTGGTGATGCCAAAGTGACACATCTGCTGCCAGAAGAGAGCACCAGAGGACACGTAAGAACTCGTGGGCTGAGGTACGAGGACTGCAGCCTCGGCAACAGTGTCAGCTGTCTCATTTCCTGTCAGTCCGACATGACCGGGAACCCACATAAACATCACAGTGGCTCCATCAATAGTGAGCAATTGACAGCATTGCTGGACCTGTTGCACTAAGGGACGGACAGAGTACAGCACACAGAGGCTTTGAAGGGCACTGAGAGAGGCAGTGCAGATGACGCAATTGAAAAGCCTGTGTCACCAAATGTACTGGTCGGCCTGATACAGGGCGAAGAGCTCTGCTGTAAATAATAAGCAGTGTTCTGGAAGCCGATACTGAAAAACGTCGGTACCAACGATGAAGCCACACTCGAGACCAAAGTCAGCCCGTTAGCCATCAGCGTACAGAAAGGTACTATCACGAAGTTCCGTGGGAAGGTCGTGAAACTTGTGGCAGCAGAGTGGGGTCAGAATATGGTCCTTAGGAAGCAAATGAAAGCCGAGGTGAATACAGGCCACCACACAAAGCTAAGGTGGTGAAGTGTTCACACATATTGGAAAAGTGGCAGGTAGCGTGAAGTTGTGCTGCCGGAGCAAGAGCCAAAAGCAAACTTCAAGAGGTAACAGAGAAGACGGGTGCGCCCCATACTGGTGATCAAAGGAGTCGTCAGAAAACAAGGTTTAGGATAGGTGGCTGTGCATGGCAGACAAAGGGCTCGCATTTCTGCTAAGGAGAACATCACGGCAGTAGTTTGGCAACTTCTGCATACAAACTCTCAGCTGGGCTCGTTAAAAGGCGCCAAATGGACACCACGATGATGGATAGTATTCAGAGGGTGTAAGCCGGACAGACGTGCAGATGCATAAACGAAACGCCCATAGTCTAGTTTTGAACGGACAAAGGACCAGTACAAGTGGAGGACAGTGGTTCGATCTGTTTCTCAGGAAGTACCACTGAGGACAAACAGGATACTGAGGGACCGCATACAGCGGGCCACCAGGTAAGACATGTGGGAGGACCGAGAAAGTTTCCTACCGAGCATGAGCCCTGGGAATTTTTTAGTTTCAGTGAATGGAAGAGCAACAGGCCAAGGTGTAAAGATGGTGGAAGAAATCAATTGTGCCACCAGAAATTCATACAAACAGTTTTGTCAGTGGAAAAGTGAAAGCCACTGTCGATCCTCCACACGTAAAGATGATTGAGGCACTGCTGAAGACGCCACTCAAGGAGACAGGTGCACGGGGAACTGCAACAGATGGCAAAATCGTCAACAAAAGGGGAGCCGAATATGCCCAGTGGAAGACAGGCCATTATAGGGTTAATGGCTATAGGAGAGAAGACGACACTCACGATGGAACCCCGAGGCACACCGTTTTCCTAGGTAAAGGTGTCCGACAAGGCAGAACACACACATACCTCAAAAACTCGGTCTTTTAAAAATTCCTGAAGAAAACGGGGCATGCAGCCACGGTAGCACCACGTGTAGAGAGTACAGAGGATACGAGGCCTCCAGCAAGTGTTGTAGGCCTTCTCGAAATCAAAAAACACTGTCAGTCTGGGATTTCCACAGAAAACCATTCGTGACATGGGTGGACAAAGTGAGGAGATGGCCAACTTCAGAACGGCACGCTCGAAATCGACACTGTGCAGTGGTTAGTAAACTACGAGACTCGAGCCACCGTACCAGCTGGGCTTGAATAGTACATTCCACCACCTTAGAAATGGGGCAGTAGCTAGAAGGAAGGTGTTCGTCTTTAGTGGGCTTAGGTATGTGTACGACAGTGGCTTCACGTCAGCGTCTGGGAAATGTGCCCTCTGCCCTGGTAACATGCTTGCCCACTAGAAAAAGGTGTGACAACATCTGAATATGAACATTGTCTGGCCATGGGGCAGAGGGTTGGGATGAAGTAAGAGCATGATCTAGCTCCCTTGTAGTAAAGGTGGCATTGTAGTACTCATTATTCTGAGATGAGAAGGGTATTGCCTGAGTCTCCTCTGCTCGTTTCTGATGGAGGAAGGCAGGGTGATAGTGGGGAGAGCTTGAAATTCTGCATAATGGTGACCCAATGGAGATAACAATAGAGTCCACTATGACATCGTCTGGTACTGTCAAGTTGGAAATTGGGGAATAGACCTCGGTCCCTGAGAGACATCAGAGGTTGGCCTACATGACGAAAGAGGGAGTGTGACAGTTAAAAGAACTAGTAAATGAAATACAGCTAGTTTTTTTTCCTGCTATCCCTAAGAATGCAACGACATAGTGCAAAAAACCATTTATAATGTATGCTGTTTGTCATTGTAGGATGACGGTTAAAAATGCGGAGAGCAATTGTCTGCAAGTGAATGGCAGTGCAGCACACCACAATCCACCAAGGGACCGGGACACGGCGATGTAAAGAAGAAGTGCAAGGAATGGAACATTCTGCAGCAGTAAGGATAATGTCTGTAAGATATTCTACCCGGTCATCGCAATTGTTGTTTGTCGAAGGTCGCCAGGGAGGGGTAAAGCCTCCAGTTTGACTTAGAAAGCTGTAATTTGGGTGTGTACTTAGGTGGAGAAGGGGTCAGAAATCGGATGGCACACGAGAAATGGTCACTCGAGTATGTGTTAGAAACAACAGACCACTCGAGATGATGAGTGCAGAAGGAGATGTCCAAATGGGAACAGGTGTGTGGAGTCTGAAAGGAACACGGGTGCTCCTGTGTTAAGGCAGATGGGGTTAAGATAATTAAGGAGGTCAAACAAGAGGGCACCTCACTGACAAGTTCTGAGTGAGCCCCAAAGGGGATGGTGCACATTAAAGTCATTGAGCAGCAGAAAGGGGTAAGGGAGTTGCCCAATAAGCTGGAGGAAATCTGCGCTAGTGCCATTAAAAGATGGAGGGATGTAAGTGGTGCAAAGGGAAAAGGCCAGCTGAGGAAGGAAAATGCTGACTGCAACGGCTTGGAGCCTGGTAGTCGGGGAGATGGGTTGACTGTGAATATCATCCCAGATGAGCAGCACGATTCCCGTACGAGATGGAATGCTATCCTCAGGGGGAAGGTTGAAGCGGACTGGGACGAAATGCGACAGCTCAAACTGGTCGTGAGGGCGCAATTTTGTTTCCTGGAGGCAGAGTATAAGCAGACTTTACGACTCTGAGAGCAGCAGTAAGTCCTGTTTGTTGGATCTAAGGCCACAAACATTCCTGTGTAAGAGAGTCAATGAGGAAAAAATCTAGGGGTTTCACATCAGCAGATCCCGAGTGCCAGCCTTCGAAGACGCGCTGCTACGGGGAACAGAGGCAGGCGGATCCTGCTCCACGAGGTCTACAGAGGCGTCAGCATTCTGTTTCTGTCAATCCGCTGAGTCCAGGGCGCAAAAATGGTTGGTGGTGTGCACTGGCGACACGGAGGTTGGCCGGGTGACGGTATCACGTGCTGACACCGACGAAGAGGATTTCCGAGTTGGCGAATGAGAAGATCGTTTCCCTTTGTTTGACTTCTTGGAGCCTTTCCAGTTGGCAGAGGAAAACCCAGATGTTTGTTGGCTGGAGGGACATAGGAGTATTCCTTCTGTCCTTTCCAGCCTTCTGGATGTGAAGCAGGTGACTTCGCCCTGTGAGACGAAAGTTTGGCAGTTTGTTGCACAGCTGGAGGAGGAGACGGGGGTGCCGCGACGACACTGGGCATTTTCACAACTGTGGTGCTAGATTTGCGGTCACATGTCTGCATGGCTGTGTCCTTTGTGGCATGAGATTTACCAAGAACAGTACTGCAGATGCCAGATAGTAGAATACAGGGTTTCTGGCTAGCCAACAACTTGCGAGCGACCAGGTAATGCACTTTTTCCTCCACCCACATCTCATAGACAACCTGCTCAGAAGGTGGTGTAGCAGCCCTTTTTCTGTTTTCGTCTAATAGGTGAAAGTTTGATTTTTTGTTTTTTTACTGCCATTAAAGGGTTTTACTTTTATTTAATATTGTCCCGGCTAAGTATCAGTTTGATTACTTTTAAAACCCAATGTTAAATGTGGGTCACTACATGTAAAGTTTTCACAACTCTGAGAGAAAAAATCTGTAGTAGCTTTACTACCAATGTTTACAGACGATGATACTCTAACCTTTCATTCAATTGTTTTAGTTACAAATCGCTAGTTTGTTCTTGGCATACATCACGTAACCTTAATGCTTATTAATCTAAATTTAATTAATGTTCAAGACTTGTATTATGTTTCAAATTAACAACATCAGTTTATTGACAAGAATTATTAATAAATAGGTTCACTCATACGATCTCATTCAAAGAAGTTCTTTACTTAGATGTTTAAGTAGCATTCCCGCTATCATCAGAGATGTTAGAAAATATCCTGTCACTTCCAGTAAATAAGTTATTTCTATTTAATATCCGTCAGCTGTCATTAACTGTGATCACTAGTCGCGTAAAGTTAAAGTTTCCCACTATCACAATTCAAAGTCCAAATCCGGTTGAAACTCTCAATTCAGTAAAGCATTTAAATATTCACACAAATTGACATTAAAGCCAAAGAGATTATTATTCACCTTCCCATTTATCTAATCTGATAAATGTCCAAATTTAAGACTAGAATTGACAATCCTCAAAAACAATCTCATCACGATCTATTGTTGATCCCCGTTTAATGAAGTCCCAATTGTTGTTCTCTAAAGCTGTATGTCCTAAATAACTTCCGAACTGGAACAGACTAGAGACTCGAGTATAGTAATTACAATGTATGGCTATTTATACTTTAATAAAATTTTCTTACGAACTGGAATAACTAATATTTTAATATTTTCTACTGTTTTTCCCCTTTACCATGTTTCTCAAATTTATAATTAAATTTTCCTTTTCTTTTCTTTTGCTTTCTATACTAGATATTTCCCTCTATTTGATTTTTATTTATTTTTTGTAATTACTACTTGTGGAGAGACTTGGGTCATTTTGTGAATTGATATTTTAAGGACATGGGAGCTAATTTGGGAGCTATTTTTGTTTTTTCTTCACTGAGAGGCGCTGTAGGTGTTACAGTGGGATGGTCACCATTGCAGTTGATACAGAGGAGAGGACGAGGCGGACGATCGGCCTCGTGAGAATACCTACCACAGGTTACAAATTTGGCCGTGTGTCGACAGGACTTTAGGGTGTGATTGTAACAATGATAATGGTAGCAGCATATCGGGTTCTGAATGTACAGTTGTACTGCGATAACTTCATAGCTCGCTTTGATCTTTGATGGAAGAATCACTCTGTCGAAAGTGAGAAAAGGAGTGCATGTGGGCACTAAGGATGCATCCACTTTTTTCATCACCCGATGGACTGCAATAACACCCTGGTCAGAGAGGTACATTTGCATTTCTGCCTCAGTCAGACCATCAAGTAGCCTAGGTAGTGAAGGGAGACCAAAATTTAATAGTCGTAGGTGAATGGGATTCAACAGTAGGAAAAGGGAGAGAAGGAAACATAGTAGGTGAATATGGATTGGGGCAAAGAAATGAAAGAGGAAGCTGTTTGGTAGAATTTTGCACAGAGCATAACTTAATCATAGGCAACACTTGGTTCAAGAATCATAAAAGAAGGCTGTATACATGGAAGAAGCCTGGAAATACTGACAGGTTTCAGATAGATTATATAATGGTAAGACAGAGATTTAGGAAACAGGTTCTAAATTGTAAAACATTTCCAGGGGCAGATGTGGACTCTGACCACAATCTATTGGTTATGAACTGTAGATTAAAACTGAAGAAACTGCAAAAAGGTGGGAATTTAAGGAGATGGGACGTGGGTAAACTGACTAAACCAGAGGTTGTACAGAGTTTCAGGGACAGCATAAGGGAACAATTGACAGGAATGGGGGAAAGAAATACAGTAAAAGACGAATGGGTAGCTCTGTGGGATGAAGTAGTGAAGGCAGCAGAGGATCAAGTAGGTGAAAAGATGAGGGATAGTAGAAATCCTTGGGTAACAGAAGAATAATGAATTTAATTGATGAAAGGAGAAAATATAAAAATGCAATAAATGAAGCAGGAAGTGCAAAATGGCTAAGCAGGGATGGCTAGAGGACAAATGTAAGGACATAGAGGCTTATCTCACTAGGGGTAAGATAGATACTGCCTACAGGAAAATTAAAGAGACCTTGGGAGATAAGAGAACCACTTGTGTGAACATCAAGACATCAGATGGAAACCCAGTTCTAAAACCCAGTTCTAAGCAAAGAAGAGAAAGCAGAAAGGTGGAAGGAGTATATAGAGGGTCTATACAAGGGCGATGTACTTGAGGACAATATTATTGTAATGGAAGAGGATGTAGATGAAGATGAAATGCGAGATACGACAATGCGTGAAGAGTTTGAAAGAGCACTGAAAGACCCGAGTCGAAACAAGGCCCCCGGAGTAGACAACATTCCATTGGAACTACTGACGGCCTTGGGAGAGCCAGTCCTGACAAAACTCTACCATCTGGTGAGCAAGATGTATGAGACAGGCGAAATACCCTCAGACTTCAAGAAGAATATAATAATTCCAATCCCAAAGAAAGCAAGTGTTCACAGATGTGAAAAGTACCAAACTATCAGTGTAATAAGCCAGAGCTGCAAAATACTAACGCGAATTATTTACTGATGAATGGAACAACTGGTAGAAGCTGACCTCGGGGATGATCAGTTTGGATTCTGTAGAAACGTTGGAACATGTGATGCAATACTGCCCTTACGACTTATCTTCGAAGAAAGATTAAGGAATGGTAAACCTACGTTTCTAGCATTTGTAGACTTAGAGAAAGCTTTTGACAATGGTTAGTGGAATACTCTCTTTCAAATTCTAAAGGTGGGAGGGGTAAAATACAGGGAGCGAAAGGCTATTTACAATTTGTACAGAAAGCAGATGGCAGTTATAAGAGTCATGGGACATGAAAGGGAAGCAGTGGTTGGGAAGGGAGTGAGACAGGGTTGTAGCCTGTCCCCGATGTTATACAATCTGTATATTGAGCAAGCAGTAAAGGAGACAAAAGAACAATTTGGCGTAGGTATTAAAATCCAGGGAGAAGAAATAAAAACTTCGAGGTTCGCCGATGACATTGTAATTCTGTCAGAGACAGCAAAGGACTTGGAAGAGCAATTGAACGGAATGGACAGTGTCATGAAAGGAGGATATAAGCTGAACATCAACAAAAGCAAAATGAGGATAGTGGAATGTAGTCGAATTAAATCGGGTGATGCTGAGGGATTTAGATTAGGAAATGAGGCAGGTAAAGTAGTAAAGGAGTTTTGCTATTTGGGGAGAAAGATAACTGATGATGGTCGAAGTAGAGAGGATATAAAATGTAGACTGGAAATGGCAAGGAAAGCGTTCCCTGAGAAGAGGAATTTGTTAACATCGAGTATAGATTTAAATGTCAGGAAGTCGTTTCTGAAAGTATTTGTATGGACTGTAGTCATGTATGGAAGTGAATCATGAACAATAAATAGTTTGGACAAGAAGAGAACAGAAGCTTTCGAAATGTTGTGCTAGAGAAGAATGCTGAAGATTAGATGGGTAGATCACGTAACTAATGAGGAGGTATTGAATAGGATTGGGGAGAAGAGATGTTTGTGGCCGGACTTGACTAGAAGAAGGGATCGGTTGGTAGGACATGTTCTGAGGCATCAAGGGATTACCAATTTAGTATTGGAGGGCAGCGTGGAGGGTAAAAATCGTAGAGGGAGACCAAGAGATGAATACACTAAGCAGATTCAGAAGAATGTAGGTTGCAGTAGGTACTGGGAGATGAAGAAGCTTGCACAGGATAGAGTAGCATGGAGAGCTGCATAAAACCAGTCTCAGGACTGAAGGCAACAACAATAATAGTGTAAATAATACCACGGGAAGAATTGAGTGCTTGGTGGGCTTTGACAAGAACAGTATAGCTGTGGAGGAGTGAAGGGGCAAGGAGTTGGGATTGAGAATCAGTAGAAGTCTCAAAAACCAAAATGCCATTTCGTAAACGAGAGTGGGATTTCACTGGCCCAGTAATTGCATCAGTATCTTTCTGAATAATACACAATGTACCGTAGCAAAGGACTGACCATCTTCAGCACGTGAAACCACGTGTAACTGTGGAGCAGTTGGGAGGGTCTTTGAATCGTTAGCCTCATTCCGTTTACATTTAATAAACGTAAACTGAGATGAAGATGTTTGGCTCATTGCGAGAAAATCCCCCACAATTGCCAGTGTCTGCGATGGCATGCTCCTTCAAACTGGGGGCCCCACTCAGGAGGGGTGCACTCACCTTAGGTGATAGTTGACAACTCAGGTCACACCTCCCGAACACCTCACAGAGGGACCAATTGGCAATTTGGAAAGGTATCAGCTCAGGCTATCAAACCTCCCTGCACCTGGTCTGTACCAGGGGGTATGTGAGAACCTTCCTGTCGACCCAGCATGGGCTGGCCTTCAGAAGAGAACAAGGAGGAAGGCGAAAAAGAGCAACCTCAAATGCTGAAGCAGAGGAAGGAGAGGAGAAGGGGAACAAAAAAAGAAAGGAGGAACCGCAGACAGTGGGAAGACTGCTCTGATATCGGTGACTGAATATGCAGAACACATTTCCAACAACATCCCAGACGTGTTCCCCAAGGGAGGGGGAAAAGAAAAGCGAGAGGACAGAAATGCAGCACGGAAGGTAAAAGATGCTACAAAGGCTGTGGCCCCACGGTAGCCCAGCACGAACCAACCGAAGAGCGGCGAGCCCCCTGGGGGCACTATACTAGTTGTAGGCTGCTGAGGTTTGGAGAGTTGGGTGGAAGGTTGAGGAATTTGGCCACAGATGTTTAATTGTTCACAGTAAAAAGGAGGTTGATTGAGGGTGATAAGAAGTAGTTGGGAATTGAGTCTGCAGAAAATTCATTTGGGGACGACTGAAGAATTGGTGATTAGGAAAATGAGGTGGATGAGGGTGGATTCCTTTCTGTTTTTCTTTGGTTTCCCATGATGTTCAAAACGCCCTTCTGAAATTGCAGGAATTCCTCATCAGAAGAGCTTTGCATATGAGGCAAAAGACTTTCTAAGAAAGCCATTTTGCTACAAGATTTCTCTCGTCCTATTGTTTTTCAAATTCTCAGCTCAACCTCATCAGATTTATGACGAGGTTGGTACACTTGATTTTTCAGTCACTGGAGTCGAAACATGCAAAATATCTGTGAAAGCTTGCAATTGCGGTCCCGTGCCTCCTTCCCCTTCATTTTCTTGTTCCTTTCTCTGCTCTATACTAACAACAGTCTCTCGTTCATCGTAGATTTTAGTTCAGAAATGCAGTTTCTCAAAATGGACTTTTTTTCCAATTTTAACGTTTATGAACCACTTGTCTTGTTGACCTCGATCTTCTTGTACATTGAAAACAAATCTCGAAGTTCAGTCCAACTCCTTATTACTTCTTCACCTGAAACAAAACAATAATTAAGGCTGTCTGTTAACTGTTGGTTAAATTTCAAAGTTTTGTATACAATTTTTCTTTTCTAGGTATCTTGCAAGTAGTTGTACAGAGCAAGAATTACTGGAAGAAAAATCTCTTCCGGGACAGGAAGTCCAAATATAATTCACTTCTTACTTGGGGAAGAACCATTTGGATTACATTGGTATTTGTTGACACCCTTTGGAGGATCAAATCTGACAGTGGAGAAAAGAATACTTAATTATTGGCTGTGCAGAGCAAGAAGCTATGTCTTTGGAATCTTCACTTTTGAAAGAAACAGACATAGTGATGTAGATACAATGCCTATCACAAACAGGTTTGTAAAAGTTACCACAAGACTGAACAGTAAGAGGAGGACCAACTGCAAACTATCTGAGAAATGTGTTTTGTAAATATTTTGTTTCTGACGTCGGAAGTCTGCCATGGCAAAAATATAAACTTAAATTAATAAAGTAAAATAAGCATTAAAAAGCGTTTTTGTACAGTAGTCCTTTCTTTCAAGAATATAAATGCAAACCTATGAACAAATGATAGTATTAGTAAAAATTTACTTACCAGATACGTTTCTGTCCTCAAGATCAAGAGTACCAAATTCTGGGAGCAGCTCTACACAAAATTTATGCCAGCCACCTTTTGTAGCATTTTTACCTCTTTAGATGCCAAGAAAATTGCCTGACAGCACAGGTTGAGCTTCCGCAAGGGTAATCAAAACTTCTACATGTTATTTTGTTATTTAAACAACTAAAATAAATAACAAACAATGAAAATGCAACTAAACACTCTCGAAGGCAACTGACAGCTGATCATGCAGTTCAAAACCGTCAAATGTGAAAGTGTGTATTTGGCAACATACACCACTACGTTATCGGTCACTGTGATTGCGGTGGTACTAGATGGCTCCTATACGGCACAGCTGTGGCATTGTGCTTTCACTGTGCAATGTGAAAGGGGCTAGGGTGTTTTCCACTCCACTAAAAGACTGCTACCAGTCAGTTTTTTTCCCCACGTGGTCAAAACAATAACGTGTGAAAAGTGACTTCCTGTATTACTCCCTCTACAAATTTTAACCACCACACTTCCCTCCATTACCAAATTAATAATTTCTTCGTGTCTCTGCGTTTGACTTTTCAACTGACCAATTTTTTAAAAGTTGTGCAACAAATTTCTTTTTACCCCGATTCAGTTCAGTACCTACTCATTAGCTACTCAATCTATCTATCCAATATTCATCATTCTCCTGTTATAAACACATTTCAAAAGCTTTTATTCTCTTCTTGTATAGACTGCTTATTGCCCACATCTCATTTCCAGCCAAGGCTGCACTCAGGGACAAATACCTTCAGAAAAGACTTCTTAACATTTAAATCAATGTTAGATGTTGAGAGGGAGGAGAGAGAGGGAGAGGGAGAGAGAGAGAGAGAGGGGGAGAGAGAGAGAGAGAGAGAGAGAGAGAGAGAGAGAGAGAGAGAGAGAGAGAGAGAGAGAGAGAGGGGGGGAGAGGGAGGGAGGCGAGGGTTCCATGATGTGAGTAGGATTTTGGGTATGATATGCCTCACTGAAAGCCTCTATGAGGGGAAAGATTTGTCAGATGAAATAGAAGAAGAAACAGTAGTCGATTTAGAAGAGACAGGGTATCCAGTATTAGAATTAGAATTTGAAAGAGCTTTGGAGGACTTAAGATCAAATAAGGCAGGGATAGATAACATTCCATCAGACTTACTAAAATTATTGGGGGCAGTGGCAACAAAATGACTGTTCATGTTGGTGTGTAGAATGTATGAGTCTGGTTGACTTTCAGAAAAAAATCATCTGCATAATCCTGAAGACTGCAACAGCTTACAAGTGTGGCTTAACAGCTCATGCATCCAAGTTGCTGACAAGAATAATACATGTTGTTGTGGTCTTCAGTCCTGAGACTGGTTTGATGCAGCTCTCCATGCTACTCTATCCTGTGCAAGCTTCTTCACCTCCCAGTACCTACTGCAGCCTACATCCTTCTGAATCTGCTTAGTGTATTCATCTCTTGGTCTCCCTCTACGATTTTTACCCTCCACACTGCCCTCCAATACTAAATTGGTGACCCCTTGATGCCTCAGAACATGTCCTACCAACCGATCCCTCCTTCTGGTCAAGTTGCCACAAACTTCTCTTCTCCCCAATCCTATTCAACACTTCCTCATTAGTTATGTGATCTACCCATCTAATCTTCAGCATTTTTCTGTAGCACCACATTTCGAAAGCTTCTATTCTCTTCTTGTCCAAACTATTTATCGTCCACGTTTCACTTCCATACATGGCTACACTCCATACAAATACTTTCAGAAATGACTTCCTGTCATTTAAATCTATACTTGATGTTAATAAATTTCTCTTCTTCAGAAACGATTTCCTTGCCATTGCCAGTCTACATTTTATATCCTCTCTACTTTGACCATCATCAGTTATTTTGCTCCCCAAATAGCAAAACTCCTTTACTACTTTAAGTGTCTCATTTCCTAATCTAATCCCCTCAGCATCACCCAACTTTATTCGACTACATTCCATTATCCTCGTTTTGCTTTTGTTGATGTTCATCTTATATCCTCCTTTCAAGACCCTATCCATTCCGTTTAAGTACTCCTCCAAGTCCTTTGCTGTCTCTGACAGAATTACAATGTCATCAGCGAACCTCAAAATTTTTATTTCTTCTCCATGAATTTTAATACCTACTCCGAATTTTTCTTTTGTTTCCTTCACTGCTTGCTCAATATACAGATTGAATAACATCAGGGACAGGCTACAACCCTGTCTCACTCCCTTCCCAACCACTGCTTCCCTTTCATGTCCCACGACTCTTATAACTGCCATCTGCTTTCTGTACATATTGTAAATAGCCTTTCGCTCCCTGTATTTTACCCCTGCCACCTTCAGAATTTGAAAGAGAGTATTCCATTCAACATTGTCAAAAGCTTTCTCTAAGTCTACAAATGCTAGAAACGTAGGTTTGCCCTTCCTTAATCTAGCTTCTAAGATAAGTCGAATGGTCAGTATTTCCTCACGTGTTCTAATATTTCTAAGGAATCCAAATTGATCTTCCCCAAGGTCGGCTTCTACTAGTTTTTCCATTCATCTGTAAATAATTCGTGTTAGTATTTTGCAGCTGTGACTTATTAAACTGATAGTTCGGTCATTTTCACATCTGTCAACGCCTGCTTTCTTTGGGATTGGAATTATTATATTCTTCTTGAATTCTGAGGGTATCTTGCTCACCAGATGGTAGAGTTTTGTCAGGACTGGCTCTTCCAAGGCCGTCAGTAGTTCCAATGGAATGTTGTCTACTCCGGGGGCCTTGTTTCGACTCAGGTCTTTCAGTGTTCTGTCAAACTCTTCACGCAGTATCGTATCTCCCATTTCATCTTCATCTAGATCCTCTTCCATTTCCATAATATTGTCCTCACGTACTTCGCCCTTGTATAGACCCTCTATATACTCCTTCCACCTTTCTGCTTTCCCTTCTTTGCTTATAACTTGGTTTCCATCTGAGCTCTTGATATTCATACAAGTGGTTCTCGTATCTCCAAAGGTCTCCTTAATTTTCCTGTAGGCAGTATCTATCTTACCCCTAGTGAGATAAGCCTCTACATCCTTACATTTGTCCTCTAGCCATCCCTGCTTAGCCATTTTGCACTTCCTGTCAATCTCATTTTTGAGACGTTTGTATTCCTTTTTGCCTGCTTCATTTACTGCATTTTTATATTTTCCCCTTTCATCAATTAAATTCAATATTTCTTTTGTTACCCAAGGATTTCTACTAGCCCTCGTCTTTTTACCTACTTGATCCTCTGCTGCCTTCACTACTTCATCCCTCAAAGCTACCCATTCTTCTTCTATTGTATTTGTTTCTCCAATTCCTGTCAATTGTTCCCTTATGCTCTCCCTGAAACTGTGTACAACCTCTGGTTCTTTCAGTTTATCCAGGTCCCATCTCCTTAAATTCCCACCTTTTTGCAGTTACTTCAGTTTTAATTTACAGGTCATAACCAATAGATTGTGGTCAGAGTCCACATCTGCCCCTGGAAATGTTTTACAATTTAGAACCTGTTTCCTAAATCTCTGTCTTACCATTATATAATCTATCTGAAACCTGTCAGTATCTCCAGGCTTCTTCCATGTATACAGCCTTCTTTTATGATTCTTGAACCAAGTGTTAGCTATGACTAAGTTATGCTCTGTGCAAAACTCTACCAGGCGGCTTCCTCTTTCATTTCTTAGCCCCAATCCATATTCACCTACTATGTTTCCTTCTCCCCCTTTTCCTCCTACCGAATTCCAGTCACCCATGACTATTAAATTTTCGTCTCCCTTCACTATCTGAATAATTTCTTTTATTTCATCATACATTTCTTCATTTCTTCATCATCTGCAGAGCTAGTTGGCATAAAAACTTGTACTACTGTAGTAGGCATGGGCTTTGTGTCTATCTTGGCCACAATAATGAGTTCACTATGTTGTTTGTAGGAGCTTACCCGCATTCCTATTTTCTTATTCATTATTAAACCTACTCCTGCATTACCCCATAGAAGAATGGAAAAGAAAATTGAGGATGTCTTAGATGATGATTAGTTTGGCTTTCGGAAAGGTAAAAGCACGAGACAGGCAATTCTGATGTCGCGGTTAATAATGAAAGCAAGACAAAGAAAAATTGACATGTTCATACGATTTGTTGACCAGGAAAAAGTGTATGGCAATGTAAAATGGTGCAAGATGTTCAAAATTCTGAGAAAAGTAGGGTAAGCTATAGGAAGAGACAGGTCATAAACAATATGGACAAGGGCACAGAGGGAATAATAAGAGTGGATGACCAAGAACGAAGTGCTCGTATTAAAAAGGATGTACGACAAGGATGTAGCCTTTCACCCCTACTGTTCAATCTGCACATCAAGGAAGCAATGATGGATATAAAAGAAAGGTTCAGGAGCGGAATTAAAATTCAAGGTGAAAAGATATCAAAGATATGATTCGCTGATGACAATGCTATCCTGAATGAAAGACAAGAAGAATTACATGATCTGCTGAACATAATGAACAGTCTAATGAGTACAGAGCATGGATCAAGAGTAAATCAAAGAAAGACAAAGGTAATGAGAAGTAGTAGAAATGAGAACAGTGAGAAACTTAACATCAGGATTGATGGTCACGAAGTCAATGAAGTTAAGGAATTCTGCTACCTAGGCAGTAAAATAACCAATGACGGACGGAGCAAGGAGGACATCAAAAGCAGACTAGCAATGACAAAAAGGGCCTTCCTGGCCAAGAGAAGTCTACTAATATCAAATATCGGCCTTAATTAGAGGAAGAAATTTCTGAGAATGTACGTCTGGAGTACAGCATTGAATCATAGTGAAACATGGACTGTGGGAAAACTGGAACAGAAGAGAATCAAAGTATTTGAGATGTGGTGCTACAGAAGAATGTTGAGAATTAGGTGGACTGATAAGGTAAGGAATGAGGAGGTTCTGTGCAGAATTGGAGAGGACAGAGAAGGGACAGCATGATAGAGCATCTATTAAGACAAGAGAAAATAACTTTGATGGTACTAGAGGGAGCTGTAGGGGGCAGAAACTGTAGAGGAAGACAGAGGTTGGAATATATCCAGCAATAATTGTGGATGTAGGTTGTAAGTGCTACTCTGAGATGAAGAGGTTAGCACAGGAGAGGAATTTGTGGCAGAGTGCATCAAACCAGCCAGAAGACTGATTGGGGGAAAAAAAAAAAAAAAAAAAAGCCTCATCTCTGGACACGGCAAAAGCTAATTAAAACCCTGGCGGAAGATGTGGTTGAATTTTCAAGGCCAGCGCCACTCAGAACAATGTTGATAGCATGTACATGAGTTTTCAGTGCGTCTTTCTTCACTATTTGAATGCAGCATTTCCAAAAGTAGTAAAAACAGTAAAACCTAACAATAATAGGCAATGGGTAACTAAAGGCATAAAAATTTCCAGTGAGAGAAACAGATTTCTGCAGTACTCTTGTAAGAAATGTAGAGTTCACCCAAGAATTCGCGGATTATTCAAAAGCCTACAAGAGAATCTGTGGTAGAGCAGTCAAAGAGGCAAAAATTATGTGGAATGACAATTTGATAAGAAACTCATCTAACAAAATGAGATCCACATGGAGAGTTACAAAGAAAGAGACTTGTAGTTCAGTGGCAAAGAAAAAGAATGTATCATTAACACTAGAAGGCTCAAAAGTCACAGACCCAAATTCAGTTGTGGAAAAATTTAATGAATACTTCACCTCACTAGCTGAAGATCTCGTTCAAGTACACTGTCAAGGACCACTCCCAAGTTTCTCCAGCAAGTCAGTGATCTCGACTGCTTCTGTGTATGTGTATGAAACAAACCCCAATGAAATTATAAGTAAAATTAAATCATTAAGCAATAAAATGTCAAGTGGTCTTGATGAAGTGCCTGATTTCATATTAAAAGCATGTGCTCACCACATAGCAAACCCCATGGTAAAAATTTTCAACCTCTCTTTAAAAACTGGTGTATTTCCAGATGTTTTTAAAATAGCAAAAGTTTCACCACTGCTAAAAAAAGGTTGTTCTGAAAAAATATCAAACTACTGACCCATGTCACAGTTAAGTTCCTTCTCAAAAATTCTAGAAAAACTCGTCTATGACAGGCTTTTAAGTTTCATAAAGAAATATGCACCTCTTACAGTACAACAACATGGTTTTAGAAAGTCTAAATCTACACAAACAGCAATTTTCGAATTCTTAGACTGCATTTTAAAATCCCTCGATCAACACAAATTAGCTGCAGGTATTTTTCTAGATCTATCAAAAGCCTTCGACGTCCTGGACCATAACATTCTGCTCGAAAAATTAGAAAGACGAGGAGTAAGAGGTGTAGCACATAGCTGGTTGTGTTCATACCTAAAAAACTGCAGGCAGAAAGGATCACTTCAGTATGAATTCAACAAAATGAATAAAACAAGAAACACCTCCTTCCTTTCTAGGGAATTACCAATAAAATATGGTGTACCACAGGGCTCAATCTTAGGTCCACTACTCTTCTTGATTTATGTGGACGACTAAGTTGAATATAGGAGTCCCACAAAAACTATCCTGTTTGCTGATGACACCAGCATATTGCTCACTGGATCCAGTCCAGAAACTTTGCAGACCACAGCAGAAAGTTCTATGAAAAGACTTTCTGAGTGGTTCACCAAAAACAAACTCATTATAAATACTGAAAAAACTGTGTGTGTCGATTTTCATTTAATTCCTCCAACTAATCAAATGTCTATTCAATCCCAATTAAAAAATGATCCCCTAGAAAACGTGTCACAAAATTCTTTGGTCTTTGGGTTCAGCAAGACTTAAAGTTGTTGTTGTTGTGGTCTTCAGTCCCGAGACTGGTTTGATGCAGCTCTCCATGCTTCTCTATTCTGTGCAAGCTTCTTTATCTCCCAGTACCTACTGCAACCTACATTCTTCTGAATCTGCTTAGTGTATTCATCTCTTGGTCTCCCTCTACGATTTTTACCTTCCACGCTGCCCTCCAATACTAAATTGGTGATCCCTTGATGCCTCAGAACAGGTCCTACGAACTGATCCCTTCTTCTGGTCAAGTTGTGCCACAAACGTCTCTTCTCCCCAATCCTATTCAATACTTCCTCATTAGTTATGTGGTCTACTCATCTGATCTTAAGCATTCTTCTGTAGCACCACATTTCAAAAGCTTCTATTCTCTCCTTGTCCAAACTATTTATTGTCCTTGTTTCACTTCCATACATGGCTACACTCCATACAAATACTTTCAGAAACGACTTCACTACACTTAAATCAATACTCGATGTTAACAAATTTCTCTTGTTCAGAAGCGCTTTCCTTGCCATTGCCAGTCTACCTTTTATATCCTCTCTACTTCGACCATCATCAGTTATTTTGCTCCCCACATAGCAAAACTCCTTTACTACTTTAAGACTTAAAGTGGGACACACAAATAAATTTCTTGTGTAGAAAACTATCATCTGTGTGCTGTGGCCTAAGAATTTTAAATGCTACAACAAGCAAAACAACAGTACTGCAGGCATACTATGCACAGTTCCACTCACTAATCCGATATGGGATCATTTTCTGGTGATACTCAACTAACAGTGTAAAGGTTTTTAGATTGCAAAAAAGAGCTTTAAGAATAATTTGTGGCCTTAAAAAGATGGAGTCTTGTAAATCCCATTTTACTGAGCTTGGTGTTCTAAATGTTCAAAGTTTATTCATTTATGAAACTATCTGGTTCACCAGGGACTACCTCCTGAAAACAGGCAAACTGCTACAGAACAAAAGTGTACACAACTATAGTACCAGAAGGGAGTCAAATATACAGCAAAAATATCACAGAACAACCATCTATCAGAGGAGCATAATTAACATTGGTGTAATACTACACAATAAGATACCAGGGGGAAAAAAATACTACTCATCCAATATTTAAAGCACTGTTTCTATTCTGCCGGAGAATTTCTGAATAAGTAACAAAATTAATTGTAATAGGTACCTAATTGTTAATTGCTAATATTATTTATTATTGTAAATTATCTTTGACCTGTCCAATATCAATTGTACAATTTGTGCTGTATGATAAAACTGGACCAAAAAAATCAAATCAAATGACTGGTGAGAGGAGTGCTGGTCAGTGGCTGCTTTACAGGTGTCAGAGGAGGAGATGGCTCAGATCTCTTCATGGATGAGCTGGACGGGGTATTGCCTGTCAATAAAGGCGCTGGTAATGTTACATCCACATCTACACTCTGCAAACCACCATAAAGTGCATGGCAGATGTTATGTTCCATTGTACCAATTACTATGGTTTCTTCCCATTCCACTCATGTACGGAGTGTGGAAAGAATAATTGTCTGAATGCTTCTGTGTGACCTGTAATTATTCTGTTATCCTCGCAATCCCCATGTGAGCAACAATTAAGCAGATTGTAAAGTAAAATATGACGTTTATTGTAATTATTATCGCAACAATTTTAATTATTCCTTTGGCAGACCCCAAGTGGATGTGTGTTGTAAATGTGAAGAGCTTGAACTCAAACTGAAAAGCCCACTTTTAAATGAAAGAGACGAGCTTGTCACCAGAGTGGAACTAAATGTTCATAAATGTTGCAGTTCTAAATTTTACAGCTCACTTCGGGATGGTAAGAGAAGAGCCCAATCTATCGATACTATGGGAGCAATAGCATTTAATTATGTGAAAAACTTGCCACTTCCACATCTATCTATCCAACAGATATTCTGTCTGTTGTGTACTGTTTCAGCTTACATGATTTGAAAACTGCACACTGCACTGTGTAGTTGTACCATGAAGGCTCAGGAAGGAAAGATGCAAACGGAGTAGCATCTTTCATTTCTGATTACATAAAAAATGATCTCAGTAAAAATGTGACTGATCTTCTTTTGTTTTCTGATCGCTGTGTCGGCCAGAACAAAAATCACCCCTTTATACAAATATGTATGGGCATGGTTCAAGCAGGGATACTCAAGAGCATAATACACAAATTTACAGAGAGAGGAGGCTCATTCCTCCTGTGTGATCGTGATGTTGGACAATATAAGAGGAAAATAAAAACTCATTACTGCGTTTACACTCCTTATGTATACGTGGAACTCATAGTAAGCGGTAAAAGGAATGTGCCAGTAAAATTAGTTAATGGAGAGGAAATACCAGATTTCAACAACTGGTGGCCAAAATATTTTAGAAAAAGTGTTGTTTCATGTGGAACAGTGACAGAACAATGCAATCAAAAAAATCTTCTTCGCTCTGAGTAGCTTCAAAGAAATACAATATCTTGAGACCAGTGAGCCATGCGTGGCTCGTGTTCCCGCCATCATGTATTTTACAGCCTGTTTTTAACGTACTTCCACCTCACTACATTAATTTAAATTACTACTGTCATTGAGTTGCTGCTTTGGCTGACCGTGACCAGCACTCGCAGCGCATATCGATATATCCCCTCTCGTAGTCTCTGCTCGACTGCTATTACTTCCCAGTCGTTGTCGGTCGTAAGCCAGTTCGGGTCGCGAGTTCAGCCTGCCAGTCAGTAAGAACGCGTCTGTAGCACAGTACGGGCCTGCCAGTCGGGGAGTTGCAATGCGGCACCGGTGTAGTCGGGTTGGAGCAGCAGTGAGGTCTGTTTGACATGGCTCACCCGACCATTGCCGCCACACATCACTTGAGCCGGGCCACGGTCTCGGTGGATCGTCGGTCGGTCATCCTACCAGACGACGCGTTTTGGCCCGCCGATCGTTCGTGACGTGCCTAGTTACTGTTGAGTATCGTTCAGGTCTTCGTGCAAGTGTTTGTTAGGTTGTGTGTTGTGTGTGTAGTTGGCGTTTTTCCACTGACGACTATTTTAGATGTTGTCAGCATTCGGAGAGGAGTCAGTCGGTTGCTTGCGACCAGTGAAGTTATCTCCGCGCACTGCAGTCGGCTGGGTCTGCTGGTGGTCCCTGCGCAGTGTCGGAGCGTATGTGGAGCTGTCCGATCGCTACAAGCTTCATGGTTCACCGACCCAGGACGTCAAAGTTGAGTAGTGGTCTCAAATACCCAAGCCACGTCCATTCATGTTGCGTAGTTCATTTCAGTAGTTTGCTGTTGGCGAGGTTTTCCTGTGAGCAACACTTGAGTGTTTGTATTGCTGAAAGTTAGCCGCCATGCTGTGGAATTAACTATATTGGTTGACTACAATTCAAGTGCACCAGCGGAATTTTCTGCCTTGTGGCCGTTAGTGTTCCGGTTACCTGCCCTGGCCACTAATGTAATTTCAGGCAGTGTCCTTTCCTCACCTGTTGTCACTGTCCAACACAGTGTGTAGGTTTGACAGCTTTATACATATGCATATTTGATTGCAGATAATTAAGTCTGTAACATTTTGTGTTTGAGTTTTCATGTACCGATTGATGGCAAGCAAGTCGTTTGGTCAGTAGGTCTGTGGCTGTCCCTTGGTTGAGTTCCAACAGATCAAGTGTAGTTGGGCTTACCACCTGTCTCACCTAAGTGAACGAGGGCAGACCGACCCCCTGGAGGCTTCTGAGTGCTGTTATCTTTACTGCCTTTCCCACCAGTGTTTAATTGTCTGTTTATAATCTATCATAGTCAATTATAAAACAAAAATTATAGGTTTTACTATGTTTTATGTAAGTAAGTTTGAATTCCAGCAAGTGGATATTTGCTGAAAGATTATTGACGTTGTGTTGTCTTTTCTTTTAGTCCGGTTTCAGCTACTTGAAACTTAAGGCTTATGGCTATATTTTTTTTTAATTTTGGAATATTAATTGTGGACTTTCAGCCTTGGAACCTTATTTTTAAAATTACCTTTCAAGCTTAAACATTGCGGCTTGGAACATTCTTCTTAAAATTACCGTTCGAGCTTAAGGTTTGTGGCCTTCTGCCTTTGAAAGGTTATGGTACTTTATTTTAAAATCTTGAAAGTTTTATTGTGGGTCTTCAGCCGTTAGTATTGCATTTTGTTTATGTTTGTCTATCCACCCTTGCCATGATGTTTTCAGCCTAGCTGTCATACATAGTAATTATTTCATTTGTAATTGTAACTGCGTATTTTCAGTCTCTTGAAATCTACCTTGTTGATTTTTAAGGTTTCTTTTTTGAAGGCCTTCAGCTGTGAAATATTTAGAGTTTGAAACTCATAGTTGAAAGGGTTCAGCTGTGTGCCGCTTTGGTTGTAAATGTGTTATTAAATTACAATAAATTGCAATTTTTTAGGTGAAACTGACCCCAACCTTATTTGGCCCTTTCCACAATCCTAATCACCTGTTCTGGCCAGCTGGTTCAGTGGGCGCCTCAACAGGAGAGATGGTTGGCCTTCGATATATAAATGGTTTAATAAAGCATACTTTTCACTTGAGAAAAAGACATGAGACCATCGTTCCAAGATTAATGGACAGCATTACAATGGCCTACCCAACATAACAAGTACCTATTTCCAGGATGAAGATGGAAGATGTGAAGAAAGTCATTGAATATGTGCATGCTGCAAAGAGATCATTCTATGAAGAAGTTATTTCTTGGCCTGCGATTGACTAAAATTATAGCTAATGTACAGTTAATCATTATAGCTATTAAAATAATTCAGCCTGTTCTATTTTGTCAGACTATGCTAATGTATTATTATATTAAAAATAAAGATTCCAAGACTTACCAAGCGGGAAAGCGCCGGCAGACAGGCACATGAACAAAACACACAAACACACACACAGAATTACAAGCTTTCGCAACTGGCAGTTGCTTCGTCAGGAAGGAAGGAAGGAGAGGGAAAAATGAAAGGGTGTGGGTTTTAAGGGAGAGGGTAAGGAGTCATTCCAATCCCGGGAGCGGAAAGACTTCCCTTAGGGGAAAAAAAGGACAGGTATACACTCGCGCACACACATACACACACATATCCACACACATATCCATCCGCGGATGGATATGTGTGTGTGTGTGTGCGCGAGTGTATACCTGTCCTTTTTTTCCCCTAAGGGAAGTCTTTCCGCTCCCGGGATTGGAATGACTCCTTACCCTCTCCCTTAAAACCCACACCCTTTCATTTTTCCCTCTCCTTCCTTCCTTCCTGACGAAGCAACTGCCAGTTGCGAAAGCTTGTAATTCTGTGTGTGTGTTTGTGTGTTTTGTTCATGTGCCTGTCTGCCGGCGCTTTCCCGCTTGGTAAGTCTTGGAATCTTTATTTTTAATATATTTTTCCCATGTGGAAGTTTCTTTCTGTTTTATTTACATCGTCACTAATGTATTATTAAGTGTTCATACAATTAAATCCTAAAAAAACAAAAATAGTGTTGGTAAATTGTTGAAACCAAAGAAGTCAAAAACTTTGAAATCATTAAATATCAAAATAATGTACTGTAAGTTAACTATTTCTCTCTCAATAAAAGCGGAATGAAGTTACTTTCAGTTCTGAGAAATTCCAGTAATGTAGCAATAATACATACGGCAGTATTCAGTTTTTTGTTTCTCCTAAAAAGTGTAAAAAATGCCTTTTTTGTTTCAACAACTGACAATTCAAATGTGTAATATGATTTTTTTTACAGCTAAATAAGTGGTACTACGTACGACATTCACCACATACACACGACTGTTCAGTTCTGTCAGTGTACTGTCTACATGATAACTCCACACCAAGGAATTTGACACAG
Source organism: Schistocerca gregaria (assembly GCF_023897955.1). Classification (NCBI taxonomy): domain Eukaryota; kingdom Metazoa; phylum Arthropoda; class Insecta; order Orthoptera; family Acrididae; genus Schistocerca; species Schistocerca gregaria. The sequence continues at coordinate 75,411,112 of NC_064930.1, forward strand.
CTTGTCCATGGAGCTTACTTCACTTACACATTGTGTTGACTATTTCGAAAATGAACAGTATAAGTTTTTACAAAGTTTAATTTCACATTATTATTTTTGTCCCATGATGTCACTTTCCCAAGTGTCTACCCAATACGGTCAATTAAGTCTCCATTGATTTCACAGCAGACTATCAAGTGTTCAGTCATCTGCATAAAGGATGGTACCTGGTGTGTCATATCACTGATATACACTCCTGGAAATTGAAATAAGAACACCGTGAATTCATTGTCCCAGGAAGGGGAAACTTTATTGACACATTCCTGGGGTCAGATACATCACATGATCACACTGACAGAACCACAGGCACATAGACATAGGCAACAGAGCATGCACAATGTCGGCACTAGTACAGTGTATATCCACCTTTCGCAGCAATGCAGGCTGCTATTCTCCCATTGAGATGATCGTAGAGATGCTGGATGTAGTCCTGTGGAACGGCCTGCCATGCCATTTCCACCTGGCGCCTCAGTTGGACCAGCGTTCGTGCTGGACGTGCAGACCGCGTGAGACGACGCTTCATCCAGTCCCAAACATGCTCAATGGGGGACAGATCCGGAGATCTTGCTGGCCAGGGTAGTTGACTTACACCTTCTAGAGCACGTCGGGTGGCACGGGATACATGCGGACGTGCATTGTCCTGTTGGAACAGCAAGTTCCCTTGCCGGTCTAGGAATGGTAGAACGATGGGTTCGATGACGGTTTGGATGTACCGTGCACTATTCAGCGTCCCCTCGACGATCACCAGAGGTGTACGGCCAGTGTAGGAGATCGCTCCCCACACCATGATGCCGGGTGTAGGCCCTGTGTGCCTCGGTCGTATGCAGTCCTGATTGTGGCGCTCACCTGCACGGCGCCAAACATGCATACGACCATCATTGGCACCGAGGCAGAAGCGACTCTCATCGCTGAAGACGACACGTCTCCATTCGTCCCTCCATTCACGCCTGTCGCGACACCACTGGAGGTGGGCTGCACAATGTTGGGGCGTGAGCAGAAGACGGCCTAACGGTGTGCGGGACCGTAGCCCAGCTTCATGGAGACGGTTGCGAATGGTCCTCGACGATACCCCAGGAGCAACAGTGTCCCTAATTTGCTGGGAAGTGGCGGTGCGGTCCCCTACGGCACTGCGTAGGATCCTACGGTCTTGGCGTGCATCCGTGCGTCGCTGCGGTCCGGTCCCAGGTCGACGGGCACGTGCACCTTCCGCCGACCACTGGCGACAACATCGCTGTACTGTGGAGACCTCACGCCCCACGTGTTGAGCAATTCGGCGGTACGTCCACCCGGCCTCCCGCATGCCCACTATACGCCCTCGCTCAAAGTCCGTCAACTGCACATATGGTTCACGTCCACGCTGTCGCGGCATGCTACCAGTGTTAAAGACTGCGATGGAGCTCCGTATGCCACGGCAAACTGGCTGACACTGACGGCGGCGGTGCACAAATGCTGCGGAGCTAGCGCCATTCGACGGCCAACACCGCGGTTCCTGGTGTGTCCGCTGTGCCGTGCGTGTGATCATTGCTTGTACAGCCCTCTCGCAGTGTCCGGAGCAAGTATGGTGGGTCTGACACACCGGTGTCAATGTGTTCTTTTTTCCATTTCCAGGAGTGTAATACAAAAATATTTGTGGGCCTAATAATGACCCTTGAAGAACACCAAATTGTGTATTTTGAGCCAGAAAGGAGTTTATTGCCATTGTTATTAACAAATACTCTTTCTCTTCTGTTTGTCAATTATGACATTCAACTAAATGATTTACCTTGAAAACCACAGCTACTCAGCTTCTGAAGAAGCAGGTTGTGATTTACGGTATTGATAAGGTCAAAAAAGATCCCTGTCACACATATTCAATTATCGAGACAACTGGTGATTTTTGTTACAAATTCATTTATCGTGTGGATTGTGTTGCAGCCTTTCTCGAAACCATACTGATTACACAAAATTCTGGTGTCAGGATGAATTATAATTTTCTATTTGATCTCATGCAACTCTTTCAAATAGTTAAAAAAAATGGTGACACTGAGCTGGGCCTACAATTTCCTATTTCATCTCTTTTTCCCTTTTCATGAACTGACCAAATTTCACTATGTTTTAAGTGGTCTGGAAAACATGGCTCTTCGAAAGATTGGTTGATGAAGGAGAGTGGATGTGCAATACTATGACAGACTATTTTTATTATTCTATTTGGAACCTCATTCCAACCCACTGATATTATGTTTTGAATAATGCCAAATCTTGAAATGGCGGAAAACTTAAAACACAAGCAGTTTGTCTCGGCCATGCTAGGATTTGTACTTGGTGGCGAGCAACCACCAATTTTATTACAATCAATGAAGAAATAATTGCAGGCTTCATGCATAGCTCTACTATTTATCATTAGTCTAAAGAGAAACTTCTCTCCATTTCACTGGCAACTTCACTTATTATAACAGACCAAAAAACTTTGGATTTGTTTTTGCATTTGAAATGAGTGTAGTGTATTCTTAGCTAGTTTAACTACTTGTCAAATGTTTCTTTTTTTTGTGTGTACTCACATATTTAAGTAATTCAGGATTTCTATTAACTTCTGCCTCCATATGCAGTTTCCTCTTCTTGATACTAGACTCTTAATTCCTGCTACAAAGGGAAGCATTCGCTGAATATACTAATAAATTTGGTTGGAAAGTTATTGTTGTCATTTGTTGAATTGCATTGGCTGACTGACCATATGGTGAGGCTTAGTTTATTAATAAATACTTCCACATTTTCTTGACTGAATTTCCTACATCTTTTTGTTGTGCAGCCTGTATTTAATTTTCATAGTGATACAAATAGTGCTTCTTGGTCTCCTCAGTCTAGAATAAATTTTTCTTTACACAGTAATTATAACTACTTACAATATTAGTACTACATGCTGCAGTACTCACTCTAACTCTTGCGCATTGGTCAGAATTCAGATTTTATATTTATTCCATTTGTGGCTGTCAGATGCTTTAGATTAAAATTTTGTTGAGTGGTGGGCATAATACGGCATCCTGTGAAACTTTACTAAATGTCTTCTCTGAAAACTACTTACAACAGATAGTTAGGAACCACACTCATGACAGAAATATATTGGACGTAATAGCAACAAATAGTCCTGACCTCCTCTTTGGGGATGTCCACATCGAACTAGTATCAGTGACTATGATGCACTTGTGGGAACAAGTTGAAAAGAGTAGTTGACCACACACTGGGTAGATACGTACTCAGTAGAACAGTTCATAATAGGAGGGAACGTTCATAGTATACAGTCACTGTAACGAAACTTCTAAAGAAACAGACATTACTGCATAATAGGTGGTAAACAAAGAGCAGGACTACAATCAAACAATGGAAAATCCAGGATGGACTGTAACAATATTATGAAAAGGAAAGTTAGCACTCACCATATAGCAGAGATTCCGAGTCACAGATAGGTACAACACAAATAAAGCATCTCCGCTATATGGTGTGTGGCAACTTTCCTTTTTATAATATTGTTACATTCCATCCTGGATTTCCCATTGTTTGATTTTTGGCTGACTGTTTTTCTTCAATCTTAACCCAGTGTTGTTTCCGTTGTTAATATTTTCTAATGCATCACTATACTCAATGTCCGTTCTTCTTTCTCTTCTTGCGCGGCTCGTGTTCATGCCATTTCTCATTCCTTGCTTGACAGCTTGACTTTACGGAACTGTCACCTTGTTTCTTATTCGATTTACTGGCGTCACTAAGTTTCTGGCTTGCCTGCCCATGAGTGGCAGCAGCAGTACCTACTGATAAGAGCACTTTAGTATTACCTTTGAAGCGACCACTAGTATTTCTGGCTTGTCGTGAAGTCAGTCAGTATGGAGCTCCAGTGAGGTCTGCAAAGCCAGTACTTGCCCGACCGCTGGCTACACACATGCACTGTCCGACGGAAGGAGACTTGTGCAGGGACAACTGTCGGTTGGTTGTTCGGTCGGTCGTCTCATCTTCCGACCACTTCTGGGCCCGTTCAATTGGTCATCTTGTGGGACGTGGGTCACTTCCTTCCTTGTGCAGAGATGTCAGATGGCCAATGGGCAAGTGTTTCCTCTGCATGGTTGGGTCTGAGCCAATGTCTCCAGGTTGTCGTGTGTCCAAATTGCGAAAGGACATCAAGGGAGTCAGGATGGGGCAGCAGTAAAGTCCGGACAGCCATGACTCGAATGTGGACGACCTGGGTTGGTCATTCAGTCGGTCGTCTCACCGGATGATGTGTATTTGGTTGCCGACCGCTTCTGGGTTCTCTGCGTGTGTTGACTTGTGATTCGTTTTTAGTTCTTCCACAGTGACTGGTTTAAGTATTGTTCGAGTTGTTTGTGGAAATGTTTTCACGGAACTGTGTGCAGCTTATGTGGTTTTGACTCGGCAGTTATTTTAATGCTGTCTGTGTGCTGGATTTAGTCAGTCGGTTACGACATAGCAGCAAGTAAGTCTCCGCGGTGCGGGGCCAGGTGCTCTTCGTATTCTCTCCTCGGCCGATATTTTCCATTGCTGTGCCATTGGTCAGCAGAAGGGATTTGATTAAATTGTTGGTCTGTCCTTGGGCTGTCCCTAGTTTGGGTTGCCGTCCAATTAGCTAACTTTCTAACTCTTGGCTCCCTGTCTCACCTCACCTTACGTTTGTGCTACCTCCCCAGGCCGACCCTTGGGACATTTCTGAGCACCACTTGTTCTGTTGGTTTTAAATTGTGATTTTCATTTTAGTTGAAGTATTGTGCGAGGCCTTTGACTGTGTATTAATTCAGTTTTTTTTAGGTTTACTTAAAGGCCTTCAGCCGTTGTTTCAAATTTGTTTGTGGCCTTCAGCTGTGCAGCAAGTTAATATTTTCTTAATAGGGGTCCGGCCGTTCTGTTGTAAGTTCAAAAGGAAATTTCTTGGTGAGAAAAATTGTTTATTAATGTGTTTTAGTTATAGTTGTTCTTCAGACGTGTAGTATAGACCTTCAGCTGCTAATTGTTTTCACTGCATAATTTTTTAACAAAAATTTTACCTTCTACTTTCAATTGCCTATGATTTCTAAGCCAGGCCTTCAGCCGTTCTTGTGTTTGCTGTGTGGTTTTGGGCCTTCAGCCTGGAAAGCATCTCAAGTTTTCTTTAACTAGGTCTTCTGCTATATTGTTTAATTGTGATTTTTTAAGCCAATGTGTAAATAAGTGCCTTACGGGCTGAAAACTTTGTTTGTGAGAGTCTTTTTGTTGTGCCTATTTGTGACTTGGTATCTCCGCTATATGAGGAGTGGCAGCTTTCCTGTCCATAATAGAGTAGGGCTACAGATAGAGAGATGAAGAATGAAACACGTTTGGCTGTCAGAAGAGCAATGTGTGATGCGTTCCATGACTTCCGTAGCAGAATATTGTCAAATGGCATTTCACAAAATCCATATAAATCCTGGTCGTTTGTAAAGGTTGTTAGTGGCACCAAAGTAAGCGTCCAGCTCCTAGCAAATGAGACAGGAACTGAAATTGGGAATAGCAAAGCAAAAGCTGAACTCTGTTACCAAATGTTCCTTTTCAAAGGAAAAAACAGGAGAATTGTCCCAATTTAATCCTTGTACCATTGAAAAGCTGAATGAAATAAGTATTAGTGTTGGTGGTATTGAGAAACAGCTGATATCATTAAAACTGAACAAAGCTCCAGGCCTCTATGAAATCACTGTCAGATTCTATTTTGAATTTGTGGTTGAGTTATTCCACCTTCTCACTATAATCTTTCACAGATCCCTCGACCAACAAACCATGTCCAGTTTTTGGAAAAATGCACAGGTCTCACTCGTCTACAAGAAGGGTAGTAGAAGTGATCCACAAAACTACCATCCAATGTCCTCAACATCAATTTGTGGTAGAATCTTTGAACATATTCTGAGCTCAAATATAATGAAGTATCTTGAGCAGCGTGATCTCAGTGCCAACCAGCTTGTGAAACCCAACTCGCACATATCTCACATGACATACTGAAAGCTTTGGATTGAGGCAACCAGGTAGATGCAGTGTTTCTTGGTTTCCGAAAAGCATTTTACTCAGTAGTGTCAAAAGTAAGATCATATGGAGTATCAAGTGAAATTTGTGACTGGACTGAGGACTTTTTGGTAGGTAGGACACAACATGTTTCTTGGATGGGGAGTCATCATCAGATGTAGAAGTAAGTTCGGGTGTACCCCAGGGAAATTTGTTGGGATCCTCACTGTTCATGTTGTATGTTAATGAAGTTGCAGACAATATTAATAGTAAAACAGGCTTTTTGCGAATGATGCAGTTATCTATAATGAAGTACTATCTGAGAGAAGCTGCATAAATATTCAGTCAGATCTGGATAAGATTTCAATGTTGTGCAAAGACTGGCAATTTGCTCTGAATGCTCAGAGGTGTACAATTATCCACTTCACAAAGTGAAACTATGTAGCATCCTATAATATCAGTGAATCACTGTTGGAATCTGCCCATTCATACACATGACTGGGTGTAACACTTTGTAGGGATATGAAATGGAATGATCACATAGGTTCAGTTGTGGGTAAAGCAAGTGGTCAACGTTGGTTTATCGGTGGAATACTGGGAAGTGCAATCAGTGTACAAAAGAGATTGCTTACAAATCACTGGTGCGGTCCATCCTAGAATAGCGCTCAAGTGCGTGGGACTTGTGCCACATAGGTCCAACACAGGATATTAATCGTATAGGCTACAGAGAAGGGCAGCACAAATGGTCGTAGGTTTGTTTAATCCATGAGGGAGTGTCACAGAGATACTGAAGGAACTGAAATGACAGACTCTTGAAGACAACTGTGAACTGTCCCGAGAAAGCCTGTTACCAAAGTTTCAAGAATCGGCTTTAAATGATTATTCTAGGAATATACTACAACACCCTCATTGCTCAAATAGGAACTGTGGGGATGAGGTTAGAACAATTATTGCAAGCACATCATTCTTCCTGCACTCCATATGTGAATGGAACTGGAAGAAATCCTAATAACTGGTACAATGGAGCATACCCTCTGTTATGCACCTTACACTGGTTAACAGAGTATAGATGTAAATGTAGAAATATGAAGCAAATTTCTTGTCAGTTCTTACATCTATGATGAAATCAGCACATGTAGGTAGTTTCATACACAGGTTTTTTTGTTTTTCATTTATGTAACCATGTTTCAAATTTATCAAAGAATGCAGAACTTATACACTACCCAGGGATGAGATATATACTGATGATTAAGCTGTTATACTCTTTAAGTTCTGTACTACAAGTTTCAAATGTAAGCTCTTCATTGAGATGGCTACCATACTCAGGGTGTATATGCGGACAAGGAAAAAAAATTCCCAGATTTTTCCCAGTTAAAAATACCATTTCTGCTGGGTGAAGACACGCTTTTTCCGTGCTAAGTGACAATATATTTTCCTGTATCAATCCTTTGAATGGTTATGGTTTTATACAGGGGCATAGAATTTTCGGCACATTAGAAAACGAAATTCAGAGAAAAAGACACTTTTTGGAAATATCTTTGATGTGCAGCAGAAAGTATGCTGCGTATTTTCGTATAACGAAAGTATACATTGGAATTCAACCAAACACCGCATGTCACTTTCCGAATCATTGAAATTGAGATTGCGATGCGCTTCTGTAAGCCAGTCATAGCTCCTGTCAGGTGACGATGCCAGCTGATGACAGTGGATATTCAGAGCATAGGACACATGATGTAGTCAGCCAACAGCATCACTGTGAAGTAGCATGGACACACAAACAGGGAAAGTTAACAGTTTAATTAATATACAGAGTGTTGCTACAAGAAAAGCAAAGCTTTCATATATAATATTGGTCTCAAGCTACAAGAGAAGCTAAGCTTTCGCATATACTGTTGATCTTTTTTGCGCGTGTTACACTTGAAGATATATCACACAAATGTGCCAGTAATGATAATGACATAAATGTCTGATCTTCAGGGTTTGAAATTCTTCTAAATGGCTCGTCATCAAAGAGTTGAGTTTTAAATGAGTCAAAAGCTCTGTGGCTTAAGAAATCCACGTTACATTCTTGCACATAGTTCAACTTACATAAAAGGATATTTACTATGAAAGTAATGCTTTACAAACCATCATTCGCAATATTTTCCCGTGACCTGTAAAAAATAGGTTTGTTTCAGCAGTTGCCAGAGAGTGCAGATAACAGGCGACAGCGCGCATGCGCATCTACCATGATGTAGGAAGCCTATATATACGTACGTGTAAAACATTTAAATATCATACATTATGTCATAAAAGAAACAAGACATCACAGGATACTCCAAGAGCATTGGAATTTCGTGAACCATACTAAAATGTGCACATTTCAAGTGCACATTCATATGTTCAGATTCCCAATGAAGTAGACCTAGACCTGATATCAAGCTTTTGAGTGTGGTTTTCGGGATGTAAATTTTTCTTGGAGCGTCAGTACTGTATTATACTACTTTGGTTTTTTATTATGGCATAATGCCGTACATGCTAAAAGATGAAAATGTGCACTTGAAATGCAGTAAACGGCTGAAACTAGCCAGTACTGTGGAATTAAACATTTCGTTTTAAACACATTGACTGCGTCTGCACTAAAGGTTAATAAAAGTCAAATTTCTTTAGCAAACAAACTAAAATAACTTCATTGTTCTGCAAGGCGATTAATGCTTGACTGTTAGAAAGGTGGAAATAAAATAAAATCTGAAACTAATGACATATTTTAGCCTTCCGTAATTATGTGAATGTATTTTAATTCACTTGATAGCTCCCGGCCACAGATATTCGTTTTGTTTTCACTTGACGTGGGGGTAAACGAAGGGGAAACAGTAAAATCACTAAATGTAAACACGGGTCACGTGGAGACTACCCATTATAACTCAGACTGCTCTGTCATCAGCCCCGGATCTACAATATTTGCAAACCGAGTCAACACTAAAAAACAAAATCGTATTTTCAAAAATATGTTCATCTTGTAGACCACATCTTCCTGAAAAGCCTGAAACATAAAACATGTGTTCGAGGAAATGTAAGACATGTTATTTGGTCTTAAGTGTGCCAAAGTGCAGTGCCACACCTCTTCATAAAGCATTCTTCTATCGCACGTCGCTGTATTTCGCTCTGTGGAATTGAAACATGTATATTTTGTAATGGATCCCATCAAACTGTATTCAGAACAGTGGAAGTTGAAATGTCCTGTGGTGCCTCTCCTGCTCCCAGTCGGCCGGTTTGACAGCCTGTCTACCCCCCCCCCCCCCCCTCTCTCTCTCTTTTTAAATTTCACAATTAATAACGGATGGGATTATTTGTAATCGGGAGAACAAGAACTCTTCAGAAAATTTGCACTCTTTATTGCCTATTAGCTAATAACTTGCTGTTTTGTGTGACATAAAATTTAATATAGGATACATAAATCAATATAAACAAGAGACAAGCAAGAAAGTACACATTTCTTCAATCCTTACTTCCTAGAAATTTTTCTCTCTAATCTTGCTACAGCTTTACATGGCGTGCTTTCCTTTCTGCATAAGAATCTATTACCTCTTCAAAGTTCGTCAAACGTTTTGCTACATGAAAAATCGAATTGTCATTACCTAATACTGAAAAAGCTGTTAACACAAATAATATCCAAGACTGGTGTTGTTTCACAATCTGATAACGTCTATTTTGTTATTGTCTGCAAGATAAAACAAAATAGGCCTTTCTAATGTCGCACCAATTTTGTAACACACACCAAATAAACGAGACTGTTTTGGCATAAATGGCAATTTTTATAACACGACAGAATATAATTCACGAAGTACCAATACCAAATGCCTATTAGAAGCAAAAAGCTTTACGTTAGGAAATAGTTTCACATTTCATTGATAAGCACCAGCTTCTCAAGCATGAGATCGAAAAGTAGTATTAAGAAATTTTTACATAAATTTGGAATAGTCTTTTTCTTCCATAATTTGTGTGATGTCACTGTTTCTCCTCCTTCCTCGTTCTAACAAACAATCTTGTTATCACCAATTCTGTAGCTATTCCTACCACTGTCAAAATTTGTTCACGGATTACCTTCACTAACCCTGCCAGAATCACCGCGTTAGTTATCCCGTGATCATTCTCCGGTTAGGTGTTGTTACATGTTTGAACAACACGTTTTCCGCATACTTCCAGAACAGAACTTAAGCGGCTGCTAGCTGGCGACTGTACAACTGGTCCATACTAGTGCAGCGATCTCGCAAAAAATTTTCTTCAAAATTTCCATTTCTTGGATACACCGAGAAGATAATATGTAAGCTTTCTCACCTGTTACTTCCTGTCAGTCGTTTATTTCCATTCTGGTAATCTGAATCTACGGATTTTGCTAGTAATTATGACAACGCTCATCATTCACAAACCCAATCAACCACATAATCAGACAGCGACTGGCAATAATACGTTCAGCTTTACTCTGGTCAGCTCGTATGGCCCCGTCCCTTTTTGTCTGCGGAAAGTTTATTTCTAGATGCGACAAGGATTCTCCTGACAGAGACGTACACTATGCATTCATTCAGAAATCAACTTAAACTGTGTTTAAAAATGTTCAAAAACCAACAGGGAAGCGTTTCAAAATCATGTGAATAATCGATAGACAAATGTGCGCTGGATGCTAAGCGCTTTGTCCAACAAGTTTTGTTTCCCTAAAGCATATGAATTTGGTGCTCACTAATCCCGGTAGCATCTAGGTGCTTGCTGCGACTGCTTGCACAGCCAACAGCTAAATTCCTGTAGGCAGAAGCAGGAGAACCTACTGCTCAAACGCGACTAAAGTGCGCATGAGCCCGCTCGTAACTGCTAAAACAAATCTAATGTAAACAGTTGTGACTTCACACTTACAGGAGGCAAATTGTTGTAATGAAGCATTGCATGGTCTTCCTAAAGCCTTTGACACATTTTGCTATTGGCATACGCTTGCATGAGCACTGTGTGTCGTCGTCGTATGTGGTGCATTTCCTTTGCAATTTAAGTTATTTTCGTATTTTTCTCTCGTTTATGTTTTTTGTTGAAGTATTATTCTGCAGTAGCAGGACACAGTAATATCCTTTGTTAGAGTATTGGTTCTTACCAGTCAAAATTACAAAAATTTAACTGAAAACTAAAACAATGAAAAATTCTCGGAATTCTAAAAAATTCCTGGGTTTTTCCCGGGTCGTATACACTCCAATACAGTTTGATTTCATCTTTTACTGAGGAATGAACAAGTGTGCTATAGCCTGCATAAAAACTGGTGGCCAGTTTGTAGGTTGCAAGTTTATGCAGAAAATTATCCCCTCCTACAGTCACCCTTCAGTTTGCTTGTTCTTTTAGTAGTACCCAGGATACCACATGATTATGTAGACGTTTATATGGGTACTACTAAAAGAATGGTTGAAAGACAACTAGAAGAACAGAAGGGCAACTGTTGAAGAAGAGAAACTGACACATCAGCTGTTGCAGAACATGCTTTGCAGCCAGGTGACCACAGATTTCATTTGATAAGACTCGAGTACTGGCAGCTACAAGTGGATACTATGAAAGGCTATATAAAAGTGATATACTCACTTACTAAATGCTCCAACAATTATAATCAGGAGGAAGAAAAACAGGGCTCTGAGCACTTAACAGCTGAGGTCATCAGTCCCCTAGAACTTAGAACTACTTAAATCTAACTAATCTAAGGATATATCTAAAAACAAAGATGATGTGACTTACCAAACAAAAGTGCTGGCAGGTCGATAGACACACAAACATACACACAAAATTCAAGCTTTCGCAACCAACGGTAGCTTCTTCAGGAAAGAGGGAAGGGGAGGGAAAGACGAAAGGATGTGGGTTTTAAGGGAGAGGGTAAGGAGTCATTCCAATCCCGGGAGCGGAAAGATTTACCTTAGAGGGAAAAAAAGGACAGGTGTACACATACACACACACTTTCATAACCTAAGGATATCACACACATACGTGCCCGAAGCAGGATTCGAACCTGCGACCGTAGCAGTCGCGCGGTTCCGGACTGAAGTGCCTAGGAGGAGGAAGGTATGAAACTAAATGGTATCTGGATTCTGGTGCTTTAGAAGATGTGTGCCAATTCTCCACCAAGGAATGATAGCAATAGCAGATGATGGAAACTGACAAAAGCCAACTGCACTGTTCAAAATGGGTAAGTCATGTCTCTGCTCGGGAGCATGCAGAAATCGAATTTGCTTCAGTTAGTAGTGAGCCAGGATGTGCATCGGACATTCGAAAAAGCTAAGAGCCCTCTCGAAGATGTCCTCCGCTAATAGGGACAAACTGTCAGGTTTCAATAACAAAGCCATTCGAATGTGGCGTAAAAGTGTGGGACATTGAAGAGATTTCTGACTGTGAAGATTTACATTTTACAGTTACTGGGTGGAACGTCAATCACTAGATTTCTGTTTAAATTGCAAGGAGGTGCAATTTCTTGGAGCGCCACAGCACAGCCCTCATTACCCTATAAACTGCTGAGTCTGAATACTAGGCACACTGGCTGCAAAGTCTAGGAAGAGAAATCTCTTCATTCTCTGAAAGTGGCCCACTTAAACTTTTCTGTGATAACAGTGATGTGACTGATTTATACAATGTAAGTAGTTACAGTAGACAAATCACATATCAACACATCACCTGCAAAAAGTAGCAAAAGTCATTAAAAATGATAACACAAGTAGTCCACTTATTGTTGAAATAGTCAATGGGATATTTCAGTTAAATCTTGTTAACTATATGTGATAGGATAAAGAAATGAACAGAAACATGTACACACTGAATTTTCTTTATTAAGATGCTTCAATTTCCACAACACTATAAGAGGTACCGAACCTGAAGTGTCTCTCTCTCTCTCTCTCTCTCTCTCTCTCTCTTTTTTTAAACGGCGAGTTTCCCCAGAAGGCCTATAAACTGTGATAGACAGACATGCATGCACAAGAATTGAGGACAGATAAAGTCAGTTTTTATTTATACAATAAGTGTGATCAGAACAACTATTACAGTATGTGTGATCAGAACAACTGGTACAGTATGTATGGTCAGAATCAACACTCACAGTTAACACATCATTGTCATATTGCATCATTAGATCAGCAACAATAGACTTCTCAGCAAGAGTTGGTTTTCTTATAATGCTCTTTATATGGATTTTAATCTGATCAGGTATTTCCTGCACTTTCACTTTTCCTTTGCTAGCACAATGCACACCTTCCCTACTGAAACCAGAATTAGTGCACGACAGCCAATGGTCCACTTCTTTTTCCAGCGTACCCACGGTTTCCATATCCAACGAATCAATGCGATTTACGAGGACCTGTAATTTAGTTTTTAACTGTGTTTTCTGGGGAGCAGTTTCATGAGAAGCAGTTTCCTTATCGTTTTCTCTTTTAATAGGCGGCAAAATGACAGATGCCTCTCCAGTCACTGTAGGTTCCGTGTGGTATAACACCAATTCCGTATGCTTCGGAATAACCCCACGATTTAACCTATGCCGAGAGAAGTTTACAAAATCGGCTTGGAAAAAATGATTTTCACACACAGAATAAGAACCACAGTCAATGTCTTCAGCTATATTACAAATTAGTTTCCACTGTTTTAGCAGCTCACTCTTTGATGGAGCTGGGAATTTGTAAAAATGTCTATTTTGATGTTTTATGCTTGTGTTTATATTTGAAAAATAACCACTTCTACATCCAGGAAACTTACATGAGTATTTCAATCTTAAACCAGAATTTTTCTTTCCCGTATGATCCATCTTCACTTGTCTGTTATTATAATCAAAAATTCTGGAAAAAAAAAAAAATGCAAATTCAGACCACATGGATGACTAATTTCACACAGATTTCTTTAGTATACTTTCACAAATCAATTTAATTTTTGTTAAAATGTTGTGACTGTTCTGCTCCGGTTATTATTATGAAAGGCAAAACTTCTTTTAGGTATGATTTACCACCCTCTTTTCATATCTTAATGAAACAGTTTTTTGTACATATGGAAAAAGAATGTGCCATGTAAAGATATATTGATCACTGAGATGGAAGAAATGGAATGTCGAGGTTTTTTTTTCTTTAAAAAAAAAAAAAAAAATTAGGTGAGTGGGAGCTGCAGAGAATGGTGATACACTTAAACAGATAAATTTCAGCAGTGGTGGAGGGTAGTAATGAACAGGTAGTGGAAAAGTGGTTATGTATTTATTTAATACTACCGCATCTTAAGAATGAAGGTACATGCAACTCTCCCGTACTGACAAGATATTGGTTATTGTCACTAAATAGGCTTATGGCTCGTAATTTTGGTGACGTGCTATTACTACAAAGCAAGGTGAAAAAATAATTTAAAAATCTCATTTGTACTAAATCTCTGTACATTCTGCTAATAATTACAGTGTGAGCACACATTCAATATCACGGCATGTGGTTCCAGAACAGATCTGTAATACAAATCCATTGAACAGTACTCCTCAAATAGTGGAATTTTAAAACACTGATAATTGTAATATTTAAGCAAATATCACTACATATCATGTTATAGGCGAGATCCAAGTACATATTACGATAAAAAGTTAGTGCGATAAATCTATATTTTAAACCATAATACTAGATTATGCCAAGCATTACAGAGGGAGAAAATTTCAGTTGCACTTCATATTACCACAATGTTATGTGTAAATGTCATTTGAGTTGAAGGACCTGTGTTGTGTTACTTATTGGCAGAAGGGAGACAAGACGATCTAAATGTGCGCATTACAGAAGCATCCAATTCCACCCATCTGCTTTGACCCATGAAGTCCCAACGTGGCAGACACCCGTACTTTCAGCATATCCAATATGGCGACCATAATATCACTGCATACACACGCAATCAAAAATAAAAACGACATGTGAATATTTCACCTCAGCAACACATTGAAGCTAATGGGACAACTATGGGAAGTAGGGTGCTTAGGAAGGCTACAATCTAAATATACAATTAAAAAAGAACAGCACCAACCAAAAACACACATTATCCACAAAGTCTAACAAACAATTTTCAAATATATCTAAAAACAAAGATGCTGTAACTTACCAAACAAAAGTGTTCGTAGGTTGATAGAGACAATAAATATATAAACACATACAAATTTCAAGCTTTCGCAGCCCACGGTTGCTTCATCAGGAAAGAGGGAAGGAGAGGGAAAGACAAAAGGATGTTTCCCTCTATTATATTCATATCATTAATTTGAATGTTTCCCTCTATTATATTCAAACAATTTTCAAAGTACAACATAATGCTTAGAAACATAAAAAGCCACAGGAATTGCATATTCCACTTTACCTATACAGCTCAAACAAAGACCTCGATACCAAAAAACCAATGTACACTACTGCAAAATATGATATCACTGACTTTACTACACAATATTGCTAACTTCACTAGACCTACATAACTCAAATGAAGTACTCAAACTGTAGAACCCAAGAATAAATAAAAAATCCCAGTACCACAGATTCCACATAACCTATACAGCTTAAAAGCAACCAACGATACCAAAAACCAACACACAAATCGAGAAACCAGAACACCCATATTCATCAGACAAAGTACAGCACAAAAAAAAGTTATAAAGCTAAAGCAAACAAAGAATAAAGGGTGCATTAAAATCAAAATAAAAAAATTACTTACGAACCAAAGCCATCAACAAATAAAACTAGGTTGGTGTGAGCACTCACACACACACATAAAATCCTCCAAATACACCCCAGCCCTGAACCTACCTTCCTTAAAGCAACTGTGTCCCACCCAACGCCAGTCCTAATTAGAACACCTGCGGGGGTGGGGACACCACCACACACAGTGGTCCTAAACACACTATCTACCCAAAACCTGCCCCATTACCTCACAAACTATATGAACACCCCTCCAGCCCCCCCCCCCCCTCCCCAAATTTAACACCGCTGACCTGCACATCCCATCCACTGCTACAATGCTACAAGCAATACTCATAAATACCCTCAACATGCCATTTTGTCATATGATGTCATGGTTGGACACCGTTGGCTGTTATTTGAAGACAAATGTTGATGGTATAGAGACGGCAACCAGCTACAAATTTATTTTATATTCCTTTATTCAAAAGGTACCGTTACTAGTTTTGAATCATTACAATTCACCGTCAGATGGCTTTTGTGCTTTCATTAGAACTTGTGGTGCATTTTTTACTGATTAGTTGTCATGAAATGCCAGTTTGGATACTTGTTTTCATAATTTTCATCCAGCACACAATGTTCGTAGTTTTTACCACACTCCCATCATTGCACACATAAACTTGTATAATTGAACGCTTCAGATTTCCTATTGAATACATCTCCAGCCCATTCCTACCATTGCACACGTACATTTGTATCACTGAGCACTTCATATTAGTCGCAGAATATACTATCAAAACACGCGGTTCAAGTCTGCTCTGTGACTAATACAAAGTGCTCAGTGATACAAATTTACATGTGCAACGGTAGGAATGTGGTGGAGATGTATTGAATGAAATGCTCAATTATAAAAGTTTATGTGCGAATGATGGGAATGTGGCGAAAACTATGAACACCGTCTGCTGGATGAAAACTCTGAAAGCAAGTAGTGCAAACCAGCATTTCACAACAACTAATCAGTAAAAAATGCACCACACTTGCTAATGAAAGCCACCTGACAATGGACTGTAATGATTTGAAACTGGTAACGGCACCTCTCGAATAAAGGACCTTAAAATAAATTTGTCGCCGATTGCCATCTCAACGCCATCAACATTACTTCCAACATATTTCCCTACAGAAAAAACCAAACTACCACACTTTTCACAATCACTCCCATAATAAGTTAGTAAAATGATCTCCATCACGGCCTGCCTCTCGAAGTAGGTTCCACATTGAATTAATCTCCAAATATTTATCAAGGCAACATCTCCACGTGTATAAGCCTATGGCCCAAGAGGATGGGACTCTATCAACTTCATACTCTCACAACAAAAGTGACATGTCACGTAATCTGCACTCAGTCCGTACAGTTGGAAGAATTCAATCATAATCATCATGTCATCGCCCAATGCAACACTGAGAGAATAACCATTGGATTTATCAGTCATATCCATTGGTAGTGAGAAACATAAAACACTATTACATTTTGTTCCACAGAACACGCAAAACCAATCACATCTAATAAAAAAACACTTATAAACCACAGAAGAAATGAACTAAAATGGTGACAAAGCATTCTCTTCCGAAAACAAGTTTACACAATCATTACCCAGAGACAAATGACCGAATACCACACACGCCACAAACAACTTCAAATCTCAACATCTACAACAAGACGGCACCAACAAATACTACAACACAACATCACAAACACAGACAAATCCATAAACACCACACCAAAGTGACATCACATACCACACCACACCAGCAGTACATCACGAATCAAAGCAGGTGGCTGGAATTGGACACTTCTCGTGACCCCAACCACAGGCTACCATATTGTTAATAATCAAATAATTGAAATAGCCCTGAAATTGTACTATAGCATGTGCACTTCAATGTTATGAAGGATTAAATAATTTAAAAGCAACATATTCCTTTAAAATAATTTATTTCGAAAAACATTACAAAAATGCCAAACTTTTTCTTGAGTCAAAATACAGTCTACCTTCAAATTAAGAAGAATAATTTAAAGCACAAGCTTTTTGGAATAATCACAAATGTAAATGTCAATGTCTACCCCCAAAAGCTCAGTATGCACCCCCGTATGGCATTGGATACTTCAAATCCAAGTTTCTCCGCTGGTGTCCATTGAGAATGGGATGCCACCAGAATATCCATGTTCCACCTTTTCCAGAAGGCGACTATGCTAATCATCTATGGGAAGTCCATTATTGCACGATTCGACAGATGAAAACACTTACTTCTTTTTACACAGATTTTTTATTTCTTTTGCCCTTTTTACACGATTTTTCATTCTGCTTCACTTTTGGATCAGAAAAAAGCAGCCCTTTCTTCAGTGGTGTCGTCGAGTATCTCGAGAAGTATCGACCACCGCAGCGATACTGCACACACAGCATAGTGGTATCACGAGGTCCCAATGAGATGCTAGGAAGAAGCCGTGCCTCTCGTAATTTTGAGGCACCACTGCCCTGAAGCTGCATCTCAAGAGGCCCGGAGGACAGTTCTGTTCGAGGTCAGACCCTGCCCACTTCCAGGAAGCTCCTGTCAGAGTAACATCACTGTGCTATCTAATCGCAGTGACACAGCCCGCTCGACCGTCTGGAAGCGAAGAGACTCCCGTTTCCTGTGAATTGTGCCTATGCGCCAACACTGTCAGAACTTTATCAACAAGTGTCTAGGAACTTGCATCTTCTAGTGGCTGTAGTGAAGCTCCAGTACGGCTACTCTGAACTTGTGTCGATTCACCACTCAGTGATGGTGAGTCATTTAGTGCATTCTCAATTGCCAGTCTACACGTGCAGTTTCGTAGCCGCGGCCTGCGAGTTAACGAGCATTGCGCTCTCATTTAAATGTACAGCCGAAAGAGTCAGCCTACAGGAATTGTGAAATGAACCCAGTCGTCCAGGACTGCGAGTCACAAAAGGCACAGATTCACCACCAGATGAGGAAATTCACAGGCATCTATTGTCTACCGAGGCCTAAGTGCTGTCGTGTACGAGTGAGACAGAAGAGAACCTACATTGTAGGGTAACCCAGTAGAAGCCGTTTGTGGTTGAGGAGATGTAGCAGTGTTAAATATGGCGGACCTAAGATCGGCTATAAAGGGAAATACTTATGGAAACTCTATAGTAATGCAGGGAATTAAGCCACAGTTATTTTAATCTACCATCCTTCATAAATTTTCGTGGTGATGCCAATAAAACTTGAATATTGATCATATTTATAATAGTTTAGGATTTACTGTTAAAGTGAAATTAGAAAGTTTTGGAGAAAAAAAAAAAAAAAAAAACCTGAATGCTAAAATCTGACTGCGTTGGTCGATCGTAACGATCGACATTTCGTATAGAAGCTCACCATTAACATGACAAACATTGTAAATATCAACTCTGTAACTTTATTTGTTTAAAAGATATAATAAAATTATCTGTATTTTCAGTTAAGCATCAGAACATCATTTCTCCCACAAAACACAATGAACAGTGACAGCATGACACCTTACTGAATCATTAGGTAGTAGAATATTTTTTGCAAGGTTTAGTGAATAATAGTTACTTTTGTTTTTTATTTATTTATTTATCAGAAAGCACATTGGTAGAAGGCTACTAATCGTGGCATTCAAAGCTAAGAAGTAAACTGTATTGGTTTTATGTAAAAGAATTTAACGTTATTATGTAATGGATATTATTGTTACTTTATTCAGAACGTGAAAGTGGTCATGCTTTGATTATTTAAACATGTTAAAATGTAAAATAATGGAGAATAAGCTGTAGCCAATCGGATGGACGGCTTCAGGAAAGGGAACTGCCCTAGTCAGTTGAGCAAGGATATTTAGAGCGCAGGAAATGCAGCTGTGGACGGGCAGAGGGAGTACTGCGGCAGACGCGAAAGCAGACAGTTCGGCTGGAGACACCAAAGGGTACAGTTCGTATGCAGACGCAAAAGCGGACCGTTGCACTTTAGGCAGATAGGAAGTGAAACGACAGAAAATTTCGCGTTGTGTGTTATCACAGGACTTAGTCTCTGTGCAGTGAGCCTGGTGTGAAATTTTAACTTTCCATGTAGATAACTTGTATTTCGCAATGAGATTGTGAATGATTGAACTGTGTCAAATGGATATGCACTTGAATGTAACAGTAACTCTAAATACGACCACTTTCACTTTTAGTTTGCTTTCTGAATAAACATTTTTCTAACCAAATCGCAACTATGTGGCCTACTTCATTTATGGGTCATTAATTTAGTTCCTGATATTAGTATTACTGTTGTTATATGTTATGTTAACCTTGTATTTTGCAAACTTGCCATCAGCCAGACAATGTAACCAAAGGGCCACAAGTGTCTAATTTACAGAGTGTAATGCGACACGTGTGGTTCAACCCCTAGACGAGTTTGAGACAAAACATTTCGACGAAGAAGAACCGCACGTGAGCCCGAACATCTTTGGGATGTTAGCTCGCAGGCCAAGCCTGGCAAGCAAAGATAAGTTCCGCTGTAATTAATAAAGTATTATTTATTCGTAGTGATCTAATTAACTGTATTACTACTAGCCATCTCAAAGTCTGAGAAGTTGGACACACCATCTTCCTCTTCACTGGTCTATCCGATGCATGTGCGAATTGATTTACAGTGATCCTGTAATCGAACAAATTTTTAAAGCTTTCCGACCTCTGTCGGACATTTTCTTTCTGATGCAGCACAACTGCTTAAGTCTTTCATGTCTGAGGACAGGATAACTGAATACGGTGGGAGCGCTTGCTGCTAAAGGTCCTGGTTGATATGATAAAGTGAGAGAAGGCGCGTCAGCAGCGTTTGAAAGCACTAAGATAGAAAAAGGCAGTGAGCTTCCTGCACAGAAGCTAGAAAATCAGCATCAGTGAAAAGGTGTTTATTCAGTGGGTCAATACCAGTCACTTTAAAACCACTTACTGCATCTGACCAGTTTAAAACATTCAGATAAGCTTTCCTGAAAAGTTCCATTACCTCACACGGTATAACAGTTTTCTTGCTTCCTCGCTATAGTAGGCCTTAAATAATCCTAAGAAAGTTTCATCTAGGGGCTGGAGCTAGTTTCTTGGTTGAGGTGGCAATGACATTATGCAAATTTAGCTCGTCCTGGCCTTACGATTCATTTCCAGGTTGTGAACAAGGCGGTAAAGCTAGTCTAAAACGATGGGAATGGATGACTCTTTAATTGCCTTAACCATTTTGATGAAGTAGTCAGACAATTCTGGAAATATGTGATTCTGAATCCAACCAAATGAGTGGGCTCAGCCAATATGTACAGGAGAAGCTCCTTTTATCAACCAGTCTGACATTCTAAACCTGGGAAAAATAATATAAGTAGGACTACAGTATCCTGATGCACTCATACAAGCTATGAATGTGATAGCTGAACATCTTTCGGCAATGTAAAGGCTGCAACTTGAAATGTTCCTTTTTTTGCAATTACTTGATAAGGTTTCCTTCGCACGATACTCAAAACATGTATCATCAATGTTATATATGTGATCTGTTGGATAGTGCTGGTTATTGTAAGCCTCTTCTAATAGTTCATAAAAGCTGTGACATTTGTTCAAACCCAATGCTCTTGAAAAATACATGCCACAGGACTTACAAATTGATAGGCGCAATGAATGGCAATTCAGAAACAGATCTGCCCAATTACTACCAGCTTCGTTAGTGGTGAAAGGTGCATTAATGCTATTCCTCTCAGCTAAAACAAATTCCATTTGTTTTCAATCAGATAAAGTAAAACAAGAAAAAAACTTTTCTTCCTTGATAAACACGTAAGGAACAAGTTCTTACAGGCGTGATCACAGGACTAGGGGGGGGGGGGGGGGGGGGGGTGTTTTGCTTAAAGTTTGCAGAGTAGAGTGATGTACACTACAAACATTTTTAGAGTTTAAGAGTTCCCATTTTATTTGCCCTCTCAGCAGTGATCACATCATCCATCTCAAAAGGGTTCCAATGTCTTCCTTTTGCCTTTGGACTGGCATTTATGCTTGGGATATGCCATCTCAAAACAATGAAAAGGGTGTTTATTTATTTTTATTTAAACTAAAAATATAGGAATGCAAATTGGTCCAAATATATGGGAGTGTTCATAATTAGACTCATTATGGCATCCAGATTGGTGCCACACACTGATTATCAGAAAATGGTCATGACAATCATTACAAAATGTAGGTAAGAAAGTGGCCAACAGCTAATCCAGCCGTAAGTAAAACAGTTCTACAAACAAACTGCAAAAACAGTTTCTCAAATGTGGAAATCGACTGCACCCAAGCATTACAAGTTCCATCAATTAACTGTTTATAAGCAATATGTACTGATGGGAGCCCAGGCCTCTTAGCTCATATTTAGATCAGCACCCATATTTGAACCTTCTCCTCTAACATGTTACTGATTTTTTTTAACGTGTCATTTCAGCAGCAAGATTCTCTTTTAAACTAGAAATACGGTCATGCTAACTGCAGAAAAAAAAAACGCAGTTTGGACAACACCACTGCAGATCAACTGAGCAGCATGTAACGACATTCAGTGAAGCACAGTTCAGTTCCAACTTTCAAGTTCGATAGTGTACTACTGACTTATCATGCTCATGCAGTAGTGAATTATGTATAACTAAGAGTTTACTAAATGGAGAAGCATTCAGCATGGAGAAACACATCCACAGTAAACACCAAGTACAAGCTTGTACTTTGATGTAGAGTATGTCTGCTGTGCAATAGTTCCTGTCACAATAACTATTTATTTTATCATTAAGATAACACAGTGCACTCAGTGGTGAAAAAACAACGATATTCAATGCAAAGTTACATACTCATTCCGTGACAATACATAATAAAGTTGGATTCCAATTCTGTAAAACCTGTTAAAACATAGTTCTGCATTAAATTCAAGAAAAAGCGAAAAACTTGTGTTAACAATAATAATGTGTAATAACAGCAATATACAGTGTGTTTCAAAAATGACCGGTATATTTGAAACGGCAATACAAACTAAACGAGCAGCGATAGAAATACACCGTTTGTTGCAATATGCTCGGGACAACAGTACATTTTCAGGCAAACAAAACTTTCGAAATTACAGTAGTTACAATTGTCAACAACAGATGGCGCTGCGGTCTGGGAAACTCTATAGTACGATACTTTCCACATATCCACCATTGTTGTTGTCTTCAGTCCTGAGACTGGTTTGATGCAGCTCTCCATGCTACTCTATCCTGTGCAAGCTGCTTCATCTCCCAGTACCTACTGCAACCTACATCCTTCTGAATCTGCTTAGTGTACTCATCTCTCGGTCTCCCTCTACGATTTTTACCCTCCACGCTGCCCTCCAATGCTAAATTTGTGATCCCTTGATGCCTCAAAACATGTCCTACCAACCGATCCCTTCTTCTAGTCAAGTTGTGCCATAAACTTCTCTTCTCCCCAATCCTATTCAATACCTCCTCATTAGTTACGTGCACTATCCACCTTATCTTCAGTATTCTTCTGTAGCACCACATTTCGAAAGCTTCTATTCTCTTCTTGTCCAAACTAGTTATCGTCCATGTTTCACTTCCATACATGGCTACACTCCAAACAAATACTTTCAGAAACGACTTCCTGATACATAAATCTATATTCGATGTTAACAAATTTCTCTTCTTCAGAAACGCTTTCCTTGCCATTGCCAGTCTACATTTTATATATGCGTAGCAATAATATGGCGTAGTCTCTGAATGAAATTACCCGAAACCTTTGACAACGTGTCTGGCGGAATGGCTTCACATGCAGATGAGATGTACTGCTTCAGCTGTTCAATTGTTTCTGGATTCTAGCGGTACACCTGGTCTTTCAAGTGTCCCCACAGAAAGAAGTCACCGGGGTTCATGTCTGGCGAATAGGGAGGCCAATCTACGGGCCTCCTGTATGTTTCGGATAGCCCAAAGCAATCACACGATCATCGAAATATTCATTCATGAAATTAAAGACGTCGGTCGTGCGATGTAGCCGGGCACCATCTTGCATAAACCACGAAGTGTTCGCAGTGTCGTCTAAGGCACTTTGTACCGCCACAAATTCACGAAGAATGTCCAGATAGCGTGATGCAGTAATCGTTTCGGATCTGAAACGTGGGCCAATGATTCCTTTGAAAGAAATGGCGGCCCAGACCAGTACTTTTTGAGGATGCTGGGACGATGGGGCTGCAACATGGGGCTTTTCGGTTCCCCATATGCGCCAGTTCTGTTTATTAACGAAGCCGTCCAGGTAAAAATAAGCTTCGTCAGTAAACCAAATGCTGCCCACATGCATATCGCCGTTATCAATCCTGTGCACAATATCGTTAGCGAATGTCTCGTGCAGCAATGGTAGCGGCGCTGAGGGGTTGCCGCGTTTGAATTTTTTATGGATAGAGGTGTAGTAAACTCTGGCGCACGAGACGATACGTGGACGTTGGCGTCATTTGGACCGCAGCTGCAACACGGCGAACGGAAACCCGAGGCCGCTGTTGGATCACATGCTGCACTAGCTGCGCGTTGTCCTCTGTGGTTGCCGTACGCGGTCGCCCTACCTTTCCAGCACATTCATCCGTCACGTTCCCAGTCCGTTGAAATTTTTCAAACAGATCCTTTATTGTATCGCTTTTCGGTATCGGTTACATTAAACCTCCGTTGAAAACTTCGTCTTGTTGCAACAACACTGTGTTCTAGGCGGTGGAATTACAACACCAGAAAGATCCTATGTTCTAAGGAATAAACCATGTTGTCCATAGCACACTTGCACGTTGTGAACAGCACATGCTTACAGCAGAAAGGCGACGTACAGAATGGCGCACCCACGGACTGCGTTGTCTTCTATATCTTTCACATCACTTGCAGCGCCATCTGTTGTTGAAAATTATAACTACTGTAATTTCGAAAGTTTGTCCGCCTGAAAATGTACTGTTGTCCCAAGCATATTGCAACAAACGGTGTATTTCTATCGCTGCTCCTTTAGTTTTTATTGCCGTTTCAAGTATAACGGTCATTTTTGAAACACCCTGTACTTACAACACAATTAATTCGAGAAATACACAGAAACACACGTCTTCGGCACCAGGAACAAATACATGAGACTCCAAAAAAAGAGACAAACACAAACATGAGAATTATTTACATCACTCAACATCGTGCATTTAAAAAAATTAGCAGAATATCTGCAACACACTTAAAATGCAATTCAATAAAGACGATACACACAAGAAGCAGTTCACATTAGCAAATTTGCCCCTGTCCGTGGTGTATAAACTGTTGTCAGCTGTTATGAACGCAGCAAAAACAAATATTGAAATGCTTACAATATATCAACCAATAACAAATCGACATGACAAAACTTGCAGCGCTCCAAGTGGCGTGTCAGCAAATTTCAATTCCCTGCAAGAAATACTTTGGCTGCATTGGTAGCTATTTCCCATGTTGTCAAAATTTCACTGCGCTTTACACACAAAGCGAGAACTACTTCAACCGTGAGATTTTGTTTGACAAGCTGGGGTGGTACATTTGCACGTTTGTTTAAGAATCCCGTGGAAATCAGACGACGAATTTAACAAATAAATTTTAACGTTTACACGAGCCTTAAAACAGTTTGTACTGTCGTACGCTTTCATATATTTTATAAAACGTCATTTATGAAATAACTTTGAGGAAGTAATTCCTTTGAGGTCTACAAAAGAGTCACAGATAACCACTTTGATTTGTATAGTAGAATATCTTTGTGATGAAATGCATTGGATCGAATATTCGAGAACAAGAAGTAGGTCACTCGTAAGACATAGGGGGACATTACTCAGAGCTAGTAGGGAAAGAAAGGCAATTGGTATTTCCTCCTGCACTTTTGTGTATGAAAATTCTTAATATCTGCGAAGCGTCAGATACTATCTTATAATGTTCAGCTAATGTTTTGATTGGCTTTCATTTAAATTTGAGTACGTTCCTAGAGATTTAAGTGTATAGATTACTTTAGTCAATACCGTAAATTACTGACAAAAAGATGCCAGTGTGCTGTCCTTTACGTGTAGCCGTTATATGTTCGAGTAATATGAACAGAAGCATGGAAGCCCATGCGTTTTTGAGGTTTGTAATTTACAAATTAGGTATAATAGTAGCAAGATACGTCTCGTGATTTTGAGCCAATGTGTTTAATGGCGTCGATTGCGTAATAGTTCCTTTAAGGGATATGAGGTTGAAATAATAAATTTTAAAAAAATGTTAAGAAGTTGATTTCTACAGGCTCTTAATTTCGTTGCTCATGTGTATGTATAAATAGCCTATTTTTATGATATTGCTTTGATTTTGTACAGCAAAAAGGGCTTCTTGGTGAAATCGTTTGGCACTGGAGACAAAGTAAAGCTACCTGGAACAGCCCCAGACAAACCTAATTGTTATGAATTCGGAGTGACATACGAAGAAATATACCAAGATCTTCTCCTCAAAGATAAATCTTTGTATCCTTTGACATCTGTTAAAGAAACTAGGAAAATGAATACCACCTCGGATTTTTTAAAATTTCACTCATAAAATTTGCCAGTGATGTGTACTATTTTCACGAGTGATTGGTGACTGATCGTATGTTTCCTTTGCTCTCGCTCACATGTTTTGTTTTATAGGTCAAGGCTGCTGAAATGCGGTGGCTGGTTCGTGGGAACTTCGACACCACATTGGTCACAGTCATCCAGCTGTTCTGCCAGACGTTATAATTAAGTTTACCTATTTCTATTTTAAAATTTTATTCCTAGTATAATTTTTTACTTAGTATAGCATTACATGAGATCATGTATTGCATCAATAAAAAAAAAGTCTGTGAATAATATCTTATAATTTATTTTACAGAACACCTGTACTGCATTAAGAGGGGTGGGTGACTGCTGGTTTGTATGATACTACATACATACACATGGCAGAAATGTAGAGCTCAAAATTCCAATGCGACATTTTCTGTTAACATATTTACACTGCGATACACATAATCTGCCTGTGTATGCTCATGCATGAACTGTTCTCTTTGTGGGATTGGGATGAGGGTATCTCACGTGAAGTGACTTGCTTTTATGGGAAAATGCTTAAGTTTGAGCAAACTTAAAACAGTTGAGCAAGAAGACAGTTGACATTTAAGCATATAAAATTGGTAATCAACTGATATACATAACAAGGGAGAGTAATGTAATCTAAATGTGCACACAGATTAAACGTGAAAATACTGCTTATATAAGTGTGAACAGTATCAAACTTGGATACAAATCGACAATCATCTCGGTCATGTTTGAGATGCATTTAATTGGAATGCTAAAAACATAGGATTCTACAGTGTCGTTAATTGAAGGTGAAACTAGTTACAGAGAGCCTATATTCAGCAAACATATTAACACTTTCGGCATTTTTCTCAGTGGTGTGTGTGTGTGTGTGTGTGTGTGTGTGTGTGTGTGTGTGTGTGTACTACTACTACTATTAGTTACATGGTAACGATATTTTATAATCGGTGGAGGCTTTCGCTGTCTTCAGTTATCTATAGTAAGATAGGTGAGGTGCTGATCGGAGAGATTTTGGTTTTTATTGATGCTGCTAAATCTGATTTGGGCAGAGTATGCTGTACGGTGGAAAACTCCCAGCAGGTGGTACAGTAAAAACATAATTCAGCTGAATTCACCCACCTGAACATATTCTGCTTCTTCTGTTCATGTAGTCACTGCAAAGGATCAGATTGTGGTGCATGACTGCATAAGGCATATTCCCGGTTTAGTTGCATCCAAGAAAATCACTGTTTTGCTGTGGCAGTGTTTAGTGCTAAACACAGGTATTGAAGCTAACAACGTAATTTAGTTGACAAATATGAAAAGACCCACAGGGAGTTATTTTTGTTTATGGTACAGAGTGGCATGGCAGAAGCGTAGAAACTACTGGATTGAGGTTTGCCTTAAATTACAGTATCGTTCATGTGCAGGAAAGCATTTAAACTGTAGTAGTAACACCTTGTTAAGAAGAGGTAGAGATCCAGGTGAAAGTATTGAAGCTAAAGTATTATTTTTAAAATCCAGGGTGTTGTAATAGAGAACTGTTTTGTTGTATGTTGGGATTAGATTTTATCCTTTTAGGATGAAAATGTTATCTCAGTGCAAATGTATGAAAACTAGGTGCCATTATTTTGAAATATCTAGTGTATTCAAGGATGACATAGTTAATTGTTGCAAGGCAAAATTACTTTGTAGTATTTAGTGTCTCAAGAGGTTTTAGTGAGCAGTTGAATCAGTGTTACTTTAGGTCTTGTATTAGGAGGGAGCAGGATGAAAGCAAATAATGTGTTCAGTTTATTTATTAGTAGTTTGACAATGAAAAAAAAGTTAGCTTCAGGTAGAGGTGAAGATGGTCATACTTTTAGACACAAGTGGAATCCATGGTCTCCTGACACGAGTGTGAAAGATACATGTTAGTCATTGAATAAAAGAAATATTTTGTTGTTAAAAGTGCTTATAAGACTTTATTGTGGATGTGGTTAATGAGAAGTTTCCACATTTCTGGTAAAATGTAGTTGTAGCTGATGAGTGTGCAAGCAGTGTGATTATATGAACTGCTCAAATTGAAATTAGGTTGAACAGTTTAAACTATTTAAGCATTGGAAATGCAGTGAAGCAGCTACAAGCAGTAATTGAATAGGTGACACCCAACTCACACCTTATTTAGTGTTGTGCACTCATCCAATATGCCATTGGCGGTGATAGTGGTAACTAACATGGGAAGATTATTGTAAAAATGTTTTATCGAACATAGTTTTCTGTTTTGAAAGTCTTAATTGTCAGTACTGTTGTTTCATCACTAGGCAGTGTCTCTAAGATCAGATTTGTACTACATCCACAACTCCTGATAAACTTTGCAGAACCTGGTAGGACGGAGGCTATGAAAATAGAAGATATTTTTATATTTCTGAGTATTAGATGCCCCTAAAAAAATTGCTCATCTCAGGTTCTATACTGTGGTTACCAGTAACAATTGAATGGTTTAAAACATTGTTCAGAAAACTGAGCTGTAAAGATGATTGTGCACTCCTCTCCCAATGAGAATTAAAAGCTGATAAACTTTGTTTTTAGTAGTTGTGAAAATTGTTGGTTATGCAATTCGTCTACTGAGATGTGGAATATACGCTTTAATGGATGACTGCCTTTTCACTCGTACCATGCTGTTTTTAATCCCTGAATCATAATTGAGCTTAGTGAATGTAACACTCTTTTCATGTTGGTACCCCTTACAAACACATATACCAGTGAAATATTTGCAGCTCTGTGGCTTGTTAAAATTCTTTAGTAATATATTCTAAGCAACCAAGATTAACATAGTCCATAATTTAATGTGAAACAGTCTAATCAATGATATTGATCTGTTCTGAGTGTCTTGTGTGAAAAGTACAGATTTAACTTTAAGAATATGTACGTTATTTGAGAGGGAAAGAGAGGAAGTAACTCAGCCCTATTCAGAGATGAATCTGAATGGAATTAAGTCAAAAGTAACAATATACTGTTGTGTATGAAATGAGTACATGGATTAAAAGACAAGCGGCGAGGCAAGCAGTCTAAAATAAAGCAGGAGTAATGTCTGCATGAAAGTTGGCTTTTTTGTGAGGAAATGATGAGATTGTTGTTTGTGGATAGTAAGTGTTTAAAAAAGGAGTGATTGTCCTCAAAACAAATTTGCTAAGGCACCCAACCCCTTCTCCTGTATGTTAGAAATAGATGTAGACTTGACTGAAAATTGGTGTTAACGCTATTTGGTTAAGCATTTTAGAAGTGAATGTTATGAAGTATATTGCTGAATGGGAAATAGTTGCTGGAAATATGTTCACTAGGTTTAAGTGATTACTGCAGTGCAGACAGAAACATGTGTAGTAACTTTCATATGAGGCTGACCAGCTAAAGAATGTACAGAAGTATACCTGTCTTTCTGCCTTACAGGAAATGTGCTCTTTAGTGAGGTAGATTATTTGATTCTAGTGTTTCCGCTATATAGCTTTGGGAAAGGAAAGGGGGGGGGGAGGCTTGGTAATAAGTATCTCTCTTAGGTAGGTGTGAACCTGAAAACTCAGATGGATGTTGCTTTATTTGAAGTATTTGGGGCCATTTAGAAACTGATGGGATTAATATGTGGAAACTTTGGTGTGGTTGGCACAACTTGGGCAGCTCCATCCAGAATGGTGAGAGTTAGAGAATGCACCATAGCTATATAAATGAGAAATTATCATTGTCAGGCGATGCAGCTCCAGTGTTAGCACATCTAGGTTAATGATAAGAGGCAGATTGACTAAATCATCCAAGGGCTGAAGTTTGGAGGGTTGTATGACATGATGAAAGTGGGAAATTATGTGGTTGGAAAAAGTAGAGAACAGCAGCGAAGGAGACTGCAGAGAGGAAATTGTTCATGTATTTTAACACAATAGCTCACACGAGGCTGCCAGTAGTCTCAGCAGAACCTCACATCTGATTTCATGGCGTCTTGTGGTGGTAAAATGTCCATAACTATCCATGCGGCAGTCAGTGTGTGGGAGGCCTGGGGGATAGTGATGGAAGTGGATGCATTTGAGAACGTAAGAAATGGTTAACAAAAATGCAGTCTCAAGTGTAGAAATAGCAAACACAGATTCCCCCACTGATTCAGCTTTAACTAATGAATATAAAAGGTGAATGTGGCTATATAGTGAAAGTAATTTTCAGAAGGATCAGGAACTTTAATTTTGATGGCAGTTGACTAATTTAATGAGACAAGGTTAAAAATTCCCGAGGCATAAAGTAAAACTCTTTAAGTATGATTGCTGATGGGAATAAGTGGACTAGAAGAGGAAAAAGAGTTAAATATTATTAAATGCTGTGACTGAAGGAACAGTTATTACAAAGCATTAAACAAACCATATAGAAATGTTTGCCCAAGATGGCAACACATTTCAAGGTTATATTGAACTGTCAGCTTCTGAATCTCACGAAAACCACTAAAATTTCATAGCAGTTGTTGTATAAAATATATTGATCAAAGTTTTCATGCTTCAGTTTTCCATTTAACTTGCTGTTGCCCAGTTCCATACAATTGACACTGAATATGACCTGCTGTAAGTGGTGGTGTAGCTTTGGTGAAACAAATGGAGTTTTGACAGTTCAGTTTTTTTGTTTTTGTTTTTTTTGTTTTTTTTTGGGGGGGGGGGGGAG
This sequence comes from Schistocerca gregaria, assembly GCF_023897955.1. Classification (NCBI taxonomy): domain Eukaryota; kingdom Metazoa; phylum Arthropoda; class Insecta; order Orthoptera; family Acrididae; genus Schistocerca; species Schistocerca gregaria. The sequence continues at coordinate 75,442,062 of NC_064930.1, forward strand.
GGAGGGGTATGGCTTCAAAATGTTGCTTTGTTATTGGGGGGGGGGGGGGGGGGGAGGGCAGGGAGGTAGATGGACTGAAATAGTCCTGGTAGAAGGAACTGGCATAAAAACTAAACTTTTTAATGTGCTGTATATTTAGAGCTGGGTTAGCTACTTTTCAATATTTTGGTTGTCTTAAGGAACATGTCAACTTTCATTGCCCCCTCTTGTTCTAAAGTACCCTTTTTTTTTCTTTTTTTTTTCCCCACGGATAATGTGACTTTTGTTGCTTCAAATACTTATCTGACATGCTGTTAGTATTAACTAGTTCTTGGTGAGATAAGATTATTTATCTCCTAACATTACAAGTGCCTGAGTAAGTTTTTAGAAGTTGTACACACGAAATGAACGTTAGTTAGAAAGCAGCCTATCCATTGCGAACACTGACAAATACAAATGATGTAAGAGGATTGCAGTTTCAGAACCAAAGAATCCTTTTCTATTCCAACGAAGGAAAAGGTAGAGAGGGAAGGGAAATAAGTGATTATTTTAAAGCAAAAGCTAAACGTTAGTCTGTATGGAAAAAATGATTTGACAGAAGTGAAATTTGTAGTGGACTGCACAAGATAAGATTGAGAATGGGAGGAAGGGAAGGGGGGGGGGGGGGGGTGGGGTTGTCTAAACGAATACTTTGTGAGGTAACAATTAAGTTAGAGATAAGAATGGAAAAATTCTAAAAGGCATTCAACACTTAATAGGTGAATAATAACGAAGATGTGATCATGCAGAATATCTTTCCATAAGTGTTAGTTGATCTTTGACTGACAGAACCAAACACACGGCATATTTAACAGGCTGACATAACAATGGGTATGCCTCAGGAAAGTGAAATATGGCAATATGCCTAAACAGTTCATGAGATAGTGCCAACAGAACTCTCAGATTATACACTAGCAATGCTGTTTACAGGACAGAACCATCCGCAGATGGTCGTGAGGTAATGCAGAAATTTCCATTTGGTGTAGTCATTGTCAGCTGTCTTTAAATGTGGGTAAATGTAAGGTAATATCCGTGATTTTGAGTTAGAACCCTATAAAATTCAGTTACTAGATTAAAGATCAGGTGGTGTCGTGTTCTAAGTGGTATGGAATGAGCAACACACCCAATTGCCATGGAGGAAGGAGAATTGGAAGACTTGAGTTGATTGGACAGTACTGTACATTCATAAAGTAAATAGTATAGGGAAATTTAGTGTGGCCAATTTGAGAGTATTGGTAGTTTGTTAAAAGTCCTTATCAAGTGGTGGTGATAGACATGGAACAAATTTGTAGATGCACTCCTAAGATTGTGGCAGGTCAATATAGCTTCAGTGGGAGAGTATCAGAGATGCTCGGGGAACTTGAATGCAAGTTTTTAAATGAACACACTGTCACTCACCTGCATTGTTCTTTAATTGCGATACAGGTGTCAGGGTTTTATGCCATTGTTTGTCACAAGCTCAATCGCATGAAAATGGCATAGAAAGACTGAACCTGGGTCATAATTAAATGAAAGTTATGCTGCTGTCGCATATCTCAAGGATTTTCATATAAAGATAGTATGGGACACACCGAGGCACTGAATAGGACGAAATCGCCGATACCGGTGTAAAGTACCTACCTCCAGGCACTGTATCATTTCTTATGGATTATATTTGTAGAAGTAGAAAGTATAAGAAATGCAGATGGGGTGGAAAATTGAAACCTATCCAAACAGGAGCTGTGTCTAATGACCTCATTGTTGACAGTATGTTAAACCCTAATCCCTTCAGAGAAGGGAAAAAGAGGCAGTGGGGGAGTGCCAGAAATAGAAAAGGGATGGTAATGGGGAGGGAACATGATATTTGTCTTAGTTGGTAGGACACAGAGAAAAGAGGGCAAAGTGTGACCAGGTGAGGTTTTGAGCAAGAAAAATGAATTGCTGCAGTATTCAAATACGAAGCAGGAAATCTGTGTCCCTCTTGTTAAATAGTGGAGTGCATATATTTGCTAATACTGCATGCTTGTCAATTCCCTTTTACAAGCAGAGAACTTTACGGTCATTATGAACCACAAATGACTGAATGCAAGCAGTGTGTAGTTATAGTGCTTTGTAGTGTGTGCCCTGTGGTAAAACAGTTTTAGTGAGTGCTTCACGATACTAGGTGTCCAGACGATCACAGGTGAGAACTTGCTTCCCAGCATGGTTCATACCTTTAACATCTTGGTATTATCTTCTGAAGATCTCTCCACAATTGATACCACTGCTCAAGGTTGGCAGAGGTGTGTCAAATTGCTTAGTGGATGCACCAAGGTCATGCGTGTGAATGTGGACAAAATTTGAGAATGGTAACTGATTTTGTAGATTGTACCTGCCATCAGAAATGTTTATTTTTGACAGTTGGGTGCACAGGATGAGATTAAAAAAAAAGTACAGCAATAGAGTTAGAAATAAGAATATAAGTATTTGAGGAACTGCGAGGAGAAGTAATAGTAGGGTGACAAATTGAAACTGTGGGAGGAAAGGGGGTGATTGAAAAAAAGAGGTAGCCAGAAAAAAGGGATTTAACAAAAAGAGCAATAAGGCATTTCTATGCACAGTATACCAATACCATATGTGCATCGTAGGTAATTTAGTGGGTTTGATTATTTTAGGTGCTTACGATTAGAAGACCTTAGTTTTTAACTTTTCCACTAGGATCACTTGATAATGAGAAGGTGGGTTGAAATTCACTGTTTACATCAGGTAAAGAGAATAGCCTTAACAGAATCTTATTTCCTTTTGACTTGGTATTGCCCATGCTGTACACTACTCTGATGCCCATAGTTCCGAAATGATCTTTGCCACTTTGATCAATCATATTTTTTTTTAAAAAAAATGAGGAAATGGAGAAAGGTGTGTTTTGTGGCATAATGTTAACAAACACCTCAAGTCTTAGTAGCTGTCTTCAACTTGTGCACCACCTGTAGCATGCAGGATATCTGCGTTATTTGTTGCACTTGTTCTGCATCTGCATTACTCTTGTTTAGACACACAAAACTCATTCTCATTTTGACAACTCCAGTTTTCTTGAACCTCCTGTATCACCGTCTGGTAGTTTGAGGTGATAATGGCGTGCTTCTGTAAAGTGTCCAGTATCTCTGCTATACATGGGTGTAAAATTTTGTCTGCTGGGGACAGGCCAGTTTTATTGAATTACCCTGGAAAGAAAGAGAAAAAGAGAGAGCGAGAGCGCTAGCTTTAGATGTTTGATAACATTATGCTGCAAACACCACCTTTCTACCTATCCAATATCTAAAATATATTGATCAAAGTTGTGAAGATCATTTTGGAACACCCTGGTCTGCTTTGTTTTTCAATCCTGTTTGTTGTGTTGACAATATACAGAGAAAAAGGGGAGAACAGCTCAATAGAGGTGGTGCTCTTGGAAAACTGAGAAAGGAGAACTTTTTTCCTGTTGGCACATTTTTTCACATTTTGCTTTAAATATATGATATTATGTTTCATTGTTCATTAGGTAATTCATAATGTTCTGTCATTGTGTAATGGCTTATTTATTTTTGGTAGGAATTCTCGATTTTGAGTGAAAAAATTAAATTCCTATTTTTTAATTTTTTTTGTCTGTCAGGTTAAAAAAAAATGAGGATCCAACATGTCAAAATAAACTGACATACCCTCACATAATTAAACCAGAAGTGTCAGTTTGAAGCACTAGTTTTTTATTTTTATTCATATATATATATATATATATATATATATATATATATATATATATATATAATTCCTCTTCAAAGAAAGGATATCCTTTTGTGTCATAAGGTTCAGGAAGATATCTGTCGTAGAGTAATTGCCCCACCAATTGTAAGTGCTGAATGGAATTATATCACAATGACAGACTGCTGCTCACCTTATTGCTCTTGAATGTCATTAAAGGCAGGAGTTAACTTAAACTTGATAGTGAGCAAATGTGATGCAGTGATGAAGACACTTCTTTCTTAGAATGGAATGAGTCGGGAAAGGAGGATAATAGTATGGAAGTGGATGAAGGATTGTTGCATATTGTGGAATGTGCTGGATGGACACAATCGTCAGTTTGGAAACCTATGGATAGGTGACCCACAAGAGAGCCGTTAAATGTACTGAATGGCAAACATTCTTAATGTTTCAAGTAAACTCTTCCTTTCAAATTTATTGTGGCCATTGATTGAGATGACTTGGTAATGTCACACATTGCCCTTCATTTGCTGGAGTGAGATTCAATCATTCATGATATCTTCAATAAGCTGAATGACATGGTTATAACTCATGTTGATTAGGCTTGATGAGAGGATGAAGTCTTTAAGTGGTGTGTTACACTTAATGTGTGGTGGTTTCTCCATCCAGAGTAGTGTTTCCCCTCGAGCCAATCTGTATGATATGCTGGCCATTTACCACCACTCCTGATCCCCATCCCAGACGGTCTTAAACACCAGTGAATTGCAGGGCACATTGTGCAGTGTTGCTCGCACATTGCACTGCTGCAGCTGGCATGGGGGATACTCCAGTGCTATCTAGGTATTGCCAGATAAGCACTTGATGTTACTGAGCAATTCCTCCCGGAGGGCTGCAGTAACTGTGAGCACACGCAGCCACGCGATAATAATGACTGCAATCTTGTTAAAGTGGTGAACAGCTTCATTAAAAGAAAATATGACACCTACACATGTTAAATATGCAAATAAACTTAAGATGTGGCTCTGTATGTGTCAAGTAAAAAGTCGCTTTGGACTGAAGGTGTGATAGCTTACTGTAGAAAGTAGGACTGAGAAAGTGAATAGATCAGCCTGAAGATCAGCTTGAACACTACAGTGCTTTATGTACGTGGTTGTACTATAAAAGGTATACCATTGCCTTCCTCCAATCTTTAAACTGACTTACCCATGTAGTTACAGGTTAATCTACAGTTTAATATTGTCTCCAAACAATGGCGAAATGATGCATTTATCACATAAACAAATCTTATCGGAAGTGATAGGGGAGTGACAGATAAGTCATAGTCTGCCAATCCACAATTTGAGTATGGCATCGATTAAATTAGTGTTTGTTTATTGAAGACAAAATTACTAAGGATAACTGAAGGAAATATTTGTTCTCCTTGTGTTATTGGGTTTGTTTCTTGTATGCTCTGTAAAGCAAGTCCATAGGTTTCCATATGTCCTGCTTAATTTCTTAGATTGTATTTCTCCATCAGTATGGAAGCATTAATATTTTTTTATCTTTTATGTGATGGATCTTGTACTTTTTCGTTTCTTTGTTGGACATGTCTTATTTATGAGTGCAAAGTTGGTAACGAAGCACCACAAATAAACAATTGCTATCTGCATAAACTCAAAGTAATAATGATGAAAGTCCACAGAAGTGAAGAGGTAATCGAGTCAGCTGGTCTCAGAGGTGCAAAACATCATATCATTTTTCACTGTTGAAAAGAAGCTAACAATTTTGACACTTCTGTGCACTAGATGTGATACATGTCCCATACAGCATCTTCGCAAGCAAATCTCATAGGAGTCAACTTATACCAATTAAAGGATTGTGTGGACATGATATTGTCAACAATCGTTGTGCAGCTTTTTAAATGAACGTGGTAACCAAGTTGGCTTGTCCAGATGATAGCCAGTGCTATATGGTCACCAAGGGTAAAGTCGGATGTGGCACTTTAGCAGTAGTATCAAACCCGGATTTTTCAATCTGCATTTTAACTTACCATTCACCTCTCACTGCTGTGGAAATTAAATAGCACCTCAGTTGGAGGGACATGCAAGTCAGTGAAGTAGACTCCAAAAGTAATTTCTTTGACTACATCATCAGTGTGAGCAGTGGCATTTGCTTCATCACCACCTTTCCACAAAAACACAAATTTGTTCGATTCATGACTAGCATGCCCATTTTTTAATTCTTTTATAGAAAGGCCAATTTAGGTGAAACATTATTCTTAGCTTTAGGAATAGAAGGTGTCTTCTTTAGGAAAGAAAAAGGAACCTGTTATTCCCAAAACTTTGATGTACTATTTGTATCAGCAATACTGGGAGTTGTACCTACAATAACAAATCTGCATCTTTCCCTGACTTATAGGCCTTGTGTTCAGTTGTGACCAATTTCCAATGGTGATATGATGTTGAGCATTGGTACAGGAAAGTGAATTACATGTACTTTTAAAACAATGGAAAATCTAGGATGGAATGTAAAAATATCATGAAAAGGAAAGCTGCTACTCACCGTATAGCGGAGATGCTAAGTTGCAGATTGGCAGGACAAACACTGTCACAAATAAATAAAGCTTTCAGCCATTAATGTCTTTGTCAAAAAAACCACACACACACACACACACACACACACACACACACACACACACACACACACACACACACATTGTGGTTTCATATTTGTGACAGTCTTTTTGTTGTGCCTATCTGCGACTCAGCATCTCCACAATTTGGTGAGTAGTCCTTTTCATAATATTGTTACATGTACTTTTGAATGTCTGTGGGAACACACACACATGCACACCACCTCCCACAATTTCATTGTTCATCTCTTTCTTCTTCCTTTTAGCTTAATCAATCAATATAGTTTCATGAGTTTCTTCATTTCCCTTTTTGTTTTGCACAAAGTTTGTTTGATGTTCTTCTCTGGGCCACAGATAATAGTTTCAACATATTAAAGTGGAAGATAGTGAGGTTCTGGAGTGATGTTGGCTTCTGTAAGTCATTAGTTATGTATTTCAAATTTTTTTATTGATAGAAATAACTTAATTTCGTAACATAATGTGAGCCTTGGTAGATGTTTTGTTTGCCGTAATGTGATGCTATGTTTGAAAATGCCTTGTGCTTTTGTAAATTTAATGTGAGTGTAGAATGACTCAAACTGCTATGAATAGGGTTGACAGTGTTAGAATTTTTTACCCTGAATCCCTAGACCTTTATCAGACTCCACATTCCCCCTTTAAAGCAAGATATTATGGAAGGAGCCAATAATAGTTTACCGCAGGAAAAAAAGGCCCTATGAACATGTATTCGGAAATGGGTTTCTGCCACGTTAGGTGACACTGATGAATGACTGTTCCTCTGACCATGTGCCGCGTGTACCTTGTGTGATTGATGCTGTGTACTGTAAGCAGCAAAATGAAACTGTATTCATGCTGGGAACAAGCCGAGGTGATGATTGTGTATGGCCAAGCAGATGGAGACTTGAGAGGCAGCACGGCTATACCAAAACAAGTACCTACACACATCAACCACATCACACAACATTTCAAGCTGTTTTTGGGCATTGGTGTGATCATGGGTCCCTTCAGACAGATTAACATGCAGGGAGCAGCAGACTGTGCTTACACCAGATTTGGAAGACTGGGTTTTATAGGATATTGAGACAAACCCTAGTACAAGCTCTAGTCAGGTGTCCCACCAACATGGTGTAAGCTGCATGTGTGCTGCATGACAATTGCTACTATCCCTATCACCTGCAACCATTGCAAGGTCTAAAGGACTATAGCAGTGGACTTCACTATACGGGAAGGATCTTGTCAATTCTTTTTGCACCAGACCATCAAATTTATGGGATTTCTGTCATCAGTCCTCTTTACCAACAAGGTAATCTCTATCAGAAATGGCATCCTCAATCCTCATCTGCATGATGACCATCTGAGGTCTGTTGACAGTCTTCGAGGAATGGTTGAGGTGTCTCACATACTTGGGCCAATTGTTATTCCACATGGCTCAATGGAGGACCATACCTGGACTTCCTGTGGAATACTCCCTGTGGGCTGCTTGAGAATGTGCCTTTGGTGATATGACAGGTTATGTGGTTTCAGCATGATGGAGCACCACCCCATTTCTGCATTACAGCTCAACAACGTGTTCCCTGGATGTTGGATATGACGCAGAGGTCCTGAAGAATGGCCTGCTAGATCACCACACTTAAACCCCCCTGAATTTTTACTTCTGGGGGCAACTGACAAGCATGGTGTATGCTGAATGGGTTTCTGACATGTAAACACTTGAACAATGTGTTCACAACACCTGTGACACTATTCGGAGAGGGGCCAGAACGTGTGAAAGAGTGCGCCAATCCGTGATGCAACATGTGAATGCTTGCATGACGGCCACTTTGAACATCTGTTGTGACGTGGATGTGAGACAGGTCTGTACTGTGTTCCGGGATGATTTGTTGTTATTGCACGCACACTGTCCATTTCCAGAGACATGTTCATAGGACCTTTTTTCCTCCATTTCCAATCAGGAAACCAGCCCTGTAGTTTGTCAGTTTTAATAACGTTCTCCCTAGGTGCCTGCGTGAATTAAATAAGTCAGTCGGCAGGGAGCAGTTAGCGAGAGGTAATTTTGAAAACTTGCGAAGCAAGATATTTGGGAAATAGTTATCAGTTAACCAGAAGTAAAACTGTAACTGTGGTAAAGTTGGGCAAAATGGTGGAGTATAGTGGACAAACATTCTGGAGAAGAAATGGAAATAGTGCAGGCAAAACTTGTTTACTCAAGCAGGAGTCACACAATTGTTACTCTGTAATACTAGTTTCGGTCATGACAATAACCATGTTATAATCATATTTACTGCCAATTGAATTAACATATTTTTTAAATAAAACCTCAAATTTTAGTTTAGTTCATTATTGTGACAGAGTTGTGCTTTAAAACTATTTTTGTGCGGTTTCAATGTCTTCAGCAGTTGACCATCCTTAATATCATAAAAGTAAAGAACATTGCCTGCATTCAACTCTGTAGTAGTGCATGCTGACATTGAAAGCTAGACAGTAGCTGCATACCAGCTGGTATAAGTTGTGGGTACTCCCTTCATGCTCTGGCTTTGGGGGGTTTGTGTGTGTGTGTGTGTGTGTGTGTGTGTGTGTGTGTGTGTGTGTGTGTGTGTGTCATTTTGGTACATAACATTCGGAGATCATAGTTGCTGTGTGGAAGTCATTCTGTTCATTTATACTGATATGTTTTAAATTATTTCTCATCCTTGTTCTGGTAGTAGCTAAGATAGCATAGGAGGTTGTTTGTGTTCCCCCAGATCGAGTAATGGTAAGAAAGCAAGCAGAGTATCTGTGTAGCAAATTGGCATTGTATCCCACACGATTATGAAAAATGCCAATGCGATATGGATTCCTTTAGTAGGTCCAAATGGCAACTGTTGCAGTAATATTCTTTCTCAGTGGACAAGTACAAAAATATGGAGGGAGGTGCCATGTGACCCAAGAGGACCGAATGAAACAAGTCAGGTTGTTCCAGGAAATATCTACAGTGCCTTAAAAATCAGCACTAGGCAAAATGTCAACAGTTTTAGATTTAATAACGTTCATCCCAAGCTGCATATGAGGGAATTAAGGCAAAGGCTGCTGCTGTGAAAGATAAAAGTTATAGGTGTGAGGGAAATGGAGGTATAAGAGTAGGATTGCTTTTATGTTTGAGCTGATTGTGGACTGTTCAGCCAAGACCAAGCCGTACACGTCGAGAAAGCAAAGGGTTTCACATAACTGCTGATTACCCAGATGAGAATGCGGTTGAGATACAAGTTTTGTCAGACTTGGCAGTGCTTTGCCATAAGAATACAGCTTTTGGAGAATGAGTTGCAGCTGTTATTTCGTCTAACCTGTGGCACATTGAGTTCGCACTTTGACTCCTCCATCAGTAAAGCAAACAACACGGCTAGGTATGCTTATCTTATGAATAGACTCAGTAGGAAGACGTAGTAGTAGTAGTAAGTTCAGTGGATTCAGATGTGAGGTTCTGGAAGGAGCACATTAGTTTGAACCATGATACCAGACTGCATTTTCAGAAGTGTCAGTTTTTGTACAAATCTTGATTGTCGAGTTGGGTAACAGTGGTCCTTTTATCCAGTTCGAAAATATTGTCAGCTCTGTTGTAGTGCTTGCTTACAATTCTACAGTTATAGTTGAGGTCATATTGTGTAGGTACCTGTGGAAAAAAGCCCAGGAATTCTTAAAAAAAACACACACAATCCTGTAGTGTGTGTTAGGCTGAAGGTAAAAAAGTAGTTGTTTGGCTTCTTATTATGAATCCTCTAAAGCTGTTCATAAATGAAACCAGCTTCTTAAAACTAACAATGGAAACTCGAGTTTGAAATGTTGTTGTTGTTGTTGTTGTGTTCTTCAGTCCTGAGACTGGTTTGATGCAGCTCTCCATGCTACTCTATCCTGTGCAAGCTTCTTCATCTCCCAGTACCTACTGCAACATACATCCTTCTGAATCTGCTTAGTATATTCATCTCTTGGTCTCCCTCTATGATTTTTATCCTCCACGCTGCCCTCCAATGCAAAATTGGTGATCCCTTGATGCCTCAGAACATGTCCTACCAACCGATCCCTTCTTCTGGTCAAGTTGTGCCATAAACTTCTCTTCTCCCCAATCCTATTCAATACTTCCTCATTAGTTATGTGATCCACCCATCTAATCTTCAGCATTCTTCTGTAGCACCACATTTCGAAAGCTTCTATTCTCTTCTTGTCCAAACTATTTATCGTCCATGTTTCACTTCCATACATGGCTACACTCCATACAAATACTTTCAAAAACGACTTCCTGACACTTAAGTCTATGCTCGATGTTAACAAATTTCTCTTCTTCAGAAACGCTTTCCTTGCCATTGCCAGTCTACATTTTATATTGTCTCTACTTCGACTATCATCAGTTATTTTGCTCCCCAAATAGCAAAACTCCTTTACTGCTTTAACTGTCTCATTTCCTAATCTAATTCCCTCAGCATCACTCGACTTAATTTGACTACATTCCATTATCCTCGTTTTGCTTTTGTTGATGATCATGTTATACCCTCCTTTCAAGACACTATCCATTCCGTTCAATTGCTCTTCCAAGTCCTTTGCTGTCTCTGACAGAATTACGATGTCATCGGCAAACCTCGAAGTTTTTATTTCTTCTCCATGGATTTTAATACCTACTCCGAATTTTTCTTTTGTTTCCTTCACTGCTTGCTCAATATACAGATTGAATAACATCGGGGATAGACTACAGCCCTGTCTCACTCCCTTCCCCACCACTGCTTCCCTTTCATGTCCCTCGACTCTTATAACTGCCATCTGGTTTCTGTACAAATTGTAAATAGCCTTTCGCTCTCTGTATTTTACCCCTGCCACCTTTAAAATTTGAAAGAGATTATTCCAGTCAACATTGTCAAAAGCTTTCTCTAAGTCTACAAATGCTAGAAACATAGATTTGCCCTTCCTTAATCTAGATTCTAAGATAAGTCATAGAACATTTCTACGGAATGCAAACTGATCTTCCCCGAGGTCGGCTTCTACTAGTTTTTTCATTCGTCTGTAAAGAATTCGCGTTAGTATTTTGCAGCTGTGACTTATTAAACTGATAGTTCGGTAATTTTCACATCTGTCAACACCTGCTTTCTTTGGGATTGAAATAATTATATTCTTCTTGAAGTCTGAGGGTATTTCGCCTGTCTCATAAATCTTGCTCACCAGATGGTAGAGTTTTGTCAGGACTGGCTCTCCCAAGGCCGTCAGTAGTTCCAATGGAATGTTGTCTACTCCGGGGTCCTTGTTTTGATTCGGGTCTTTCAGTGCTCTGTCAAACTCTTCACGCAGTATTGTATCTCCCATTTCATCTTCATCTACATCCTCTTCTATTTCCATAATATTGTCCTGAAGTACATCGCCCTTGTATAGACCCTCTATATACTCCTTCCACCTTTCTGCTTTCCCCTCTTTGCTTAGATCTGGGTTTCCGTCTTGGAATATCAACAATATTAGCAAAAGGATAGATCGCTACACATCATAAAGGAGACATGTTGAGTTGTAGGCAGGTACAACAGGAACACTGTTGCACATTATAGCATTGATCAGAGCCACCTTCATCAAAGACCACATTCACATAAGCAAGTGGAATTCCCATTGGAGCTGCTGTTCATGTGTGTGACGTGTGGCTGGCTTGTGTGAATGTGTGCGTTTTTTCTTTGTGGAAGGTGGTTTTGGCTGAAAGCTATAATGTGTAACAGTCTATTCATTGTGCCCATCTGCAACTCAGCGGTTATCTTTATAGTGAGTTGCAATCTATCCTTTTCCAAGTATTGGTGATAAAGCAGCTGCTTAGTTAGGTCAAAGACTGATTGAATTTAGGATTATAACTACCATTAATGTCTTTAATTTTTTTTCATATAGCAGATGTGGCTGAGGAGAATTGACCTCACATAAGGAGATTCTTCTAACTGTAATGTTAATGTTGCTTGCTCTTGCTTTGGAAATCTGATGAGTAGGCTTCTGTTTAGTTTTGCTGAAGTGGTGTCTAGGAAGAAGGAATTGATGGGTTGGGCGGAAAACTGAACATGCTGAAACCTTCAGTCTGCTTTGACCCGTGTTACCATCAAAGTGATGGATGTAAAGCCTTGTCAGAATGTGTTGTTTGTAAAAGTTTTGGCATAACAAAAATTGTAGTTATACTCATGACATTATTTTTATTGGCTTTACCACCTTACAGCCAAACTGTCACCATTTATTCTGACCATGTAGATGGGCCACACTACACATCAGTAAGTCATTGCAAGATTTTGTGTTGACATTCCTCAGCTTGTGCAAAATGCAGCAAGATTGCCCTATTCCAATCTGAGGTAAACATTGGGCTACACAACAGAAGTCTGTTACTGCATCCTACATTCCAGAAAATAATATACAGGCAAAAAATTATCAATGTTCTGTTCTTGTTTGTGCCTGTCTGGTCTTTCACACCACATCATTAAAGTTACAGGTCAAAGCTGATGTTTAATTATTGGTAGGTTCAACCTACTCAGTAACATCATTGATTATGTAATCTATAAAGGCCTGCTACTTTTTTTTCAAATAATATATAATCTTTTGCTGTAATACATATTTAGTTCACGTTAAATGCAAACATAAGCATGATGAAGAAAATCATCTGTGTGAACAGTGACATACAACATACTCTTTGTAGCAGGTAGGGTGTGGACAGGTGAATTTTGTCCGTTGTCATTTGGAAAAATATGTAGAATGGGTTCATTCTAATTATGGTTGGTACTCCAAGAATGGGCAACTGCAGAGCAACAACATATGAGTGTAGCTACAGAAGTGGAAAACCATAATAGAAAAAGAAGTTAATGCATTATATAGTTAACTGTTGCAAGAAAGGGGAGAGACAGAAAGGTACAGTAGCAATTGCTGGCAAGAGTGGAAGAAATTTGGGAGTTATGTACTTGAGAGGAATGCAGCATGTATAGCAGATGATTTTACAAGAGACAGAGTAGATTGAATTGACATGATAAATGTGCAAACAACTGGGAAAAGTGGAAACAAAATTAAATTACCGGAAAGAGTCCATTCAACTTCATGTACCTGGCAGCTAGACTTACAAATGAATTTAACAAGAGGCAGATTAAACAGCAAACATGCAGAGTGGGTTTACAGTGACAGAACTAAAGCTGTGAAACCTTTGGAGGGATGAACTGACCGTAGTGAGGGCACTGGATTCACACTGGTAGGACCGGGTTCTAATTCTTGGCCAGCCATTCCTGTTTAAACTTCCTGTGCTTTAAATCACTGTAAGTATCCATTAATTGAGCATAGTTTCCTTGAATAGACTGGCGAAAATCCTTATTGATTCTTGTTTGCACGAGTTAGGGCTCATTCTAATGAATATGCCAGATACAAGACAAACTGATCCCTTTTAAATTGAAGTACTATATCAGTTGCAAGGGTTTTAAGATGAAGTATGTCTTCTGCCATTTCAAGTGGCAGATGTATGACAAAACGTAACAAACTGACACACCCTTCACTTTTGTCATTTTAACTTCTGATAGTCTCTTTTAGAACCCTGTTATTGACACTTTGTCACTTGTGGCAGCCGACTGTGATGGCAGTTGTTTTCCGAAATTGATGCAGTTGGCCCGGTGCCCGCACGGCTAAGTATGCTGTGCACCTTGCACCCGTGACCTGGCCCAGATCGTATATGTCACTATCGCACGTCTCATCCATCCACACTAGATTGTCAGTCTGGTGACCATTAAGAGATCAGATTTCGTCCCAGTTAAGTGACTTGTCCACCTGTTCCATTTGCCTTGGTGAGAGGACAACACAGTAGCTGTCTTTATACTGTTTGCAAGTGAAGTAAAGGTGGTAAAAGTTTTAGAAATATTAGTTCAGTTTGCAACTTTGATAGATGAAAAATATACATTTGAAAGTTAAGCACAGCACCATTTAAACTGTCAAATGTGTAATACCGATAGAACAAATCCAAACATTTGGCGTCAATCATGGTATTTATTCAGAATAGTAGAAACGTCAGGTCACTGACAGGCACTCGGGAAAGAATAGAGACTTCAATAACTTTCGGACACATTCCTTAATGAGCAGTAGTACATGCCTGTTGACAATTCAGTATGTCTGCTATCTAGCGATTTGTCTCCTTTACTTAAAAATTATTTACATTCTACCAGAATTCTCCTTATTGGGATTTTTCTGTTGCTTATTGCTTATTTCACCTCTATATTACCTGTTAATGTTACAAGTGGCATGCTGTACCCTGTTTAAAGTGTAGCTTTCCCTAAAAGTAGATTTTTAAGCCAGTTTGGAGCTGGGAGGAAGGCAAAGGTGTACCACTTCCAGTAGGACAGTGTCTAGTAAAGACCTGCAGAACCATCCTTCAGCTGGTTTAGTGTAGGGGAAACTTCCCTGTGTACATTGTAGTGGTCACAATGGGTAATTTTGTAGTTTATGCGTAGAAAATAAAATTTCGTCCCAGCATGGAATCCCATCTTGAACTTGGGGTATCTCAAATCTCTTTCTAATAAAGTTGGTTCTCTTCTGCCAAACTACAATTTTTTTTCTGTTTTCTGGAACTTGCATTTATATTTCTCAGTATTTTTCCATTCTCTCTCTCCCCCTCCCTCTTTTTTCCCAAGGGTATGCAAGAATTTAACATTTTTCTCTTGCTTGGACCAATCAGTCTTTTGGATATCCTGTATCTGATTTTTCCATGTTCAGTCTTGCTTCTTTTCATAAAATTTTGATTCCACGTAAATGCCATTTTGATATTAAATCCTCGTCAATGCCAGAAATTACTACTGACAGGAATTTCTTATTGAAAGTAGTGGTTTTAGTACTCTTATGTAGATCAAGGAGTAGCATTCCCCCATTTTTGCTTTATTCCAATTTTTTTATGTTACAGATACCTAGTCAATTACTGGGACAATTTTATTAAAAGGTGTAGATTGACAGGACACTTCCTGAAGCATCAAGAAAATTATTTAATACTGAGGAGAGGGATAAAAATTAAATTATAATAGTATATCAAGCCTTGAGTAATTTAAGCATGGTTGGTGGTTTAAAAGAGCAGGGAAGTGACCAAACTGTGTAAGCATGTCATGTGGGTGTAGGATGCAGTAGATATGGAAAATGAAGTAGTTTGGAGAGGATAGTCACTTGGAGATTTGGAGCAAACTGTTTTTTGGACTGTTAACAGGAATGTTCTACGCTTATTTGTAGTTTTTCTGTCATGTAGCAAATAATTTTAAAATATACAAATGATAAATTCAGTTTTTAATTTGTATGTCAGTCGAATATGATAGCTGCATTTTAGCATATGGGATGTAAAGGTCACTGTGACAAATATTTTTGGTTTATTTTTTCTTACTCTTTAATTTTAAATGTCTTGTTTTCTGTATGTAAGAGGACAGGCCTCTGCACACACATAGCTGGGACCTGTGGGTGAAACATAGGTTGATACACAGATCAGATGAACACTACGTATGTGTAATCTGTATATGCGCTCATGTTTCAGCTGCAGATGGATGGTTGCATGACGATATTTTTTTGTATCTTGTTTCCATCCTTAAATTTCTGTTGCGTTATACCTTTCCCCCCTTTTCATATCTGTTGTTATATGGTCAGTTTGCTGTCATTTTCTTTGCCGCTTTGTTGCTCCAAATTATCTATGCTGTTATAAATTCTTCACGAGTTTCTTGCTGCAGAAGATCGCAGTGTGAGCATGACATTTTGGAAAGTCTCCTCCTCCTTTCCACTGTCAGGTGAAATTCCAGTGTATCACAGATCATATCCTTATCTAGATATCAACAGTGGGAATTTAAATCTTGCACTGTAGTGAAGAGCAGATGGCGAATGTGGATTGCCAACTTTGTAAACAGTCAGATGGGTCACTTTTAAACTGTTGTGGAGTGGCTCTTATGAGAGTTAAATGACTGCAGACGATACATGGGTAAGGAAGCAGACTGTATTAGACCAGTGCTTTGCCAGAAGATATAAAGAGGGAGGAATCTTCCAGAAAATCAAACGGTCATTGTGATGTTACGTGTGAGAAACCCTTCAAGATTTTATTGCATTGACACACAGTGAAAACTTTTAGGTACATTATCTGTGTGGTGTCCAAACTCAAAGTACTTCCCAATCAGTATGGGAAAATTTTATTGATGCGAAAAATGAGCTTTGAGGCTGTGTTAGTTTGGAGGAAGTCTGATTGTAGGAGGAGCCACTGCCTGAAATGATTCAGGGTGGAATAACCAAATAAATTCATCTGATTTGATGGAAGATTGCCAGACTTAGATGTAGTGAAAGAATCTTCTAGGAAGTGTAATTCATAATTAATGTACAAGAGGTCACTTATGTAACCCTTGTTCATCACTCTAAGACATTTAGCAAGTTGGATGAGTGGAAGAGACTGAAAAGATAGACAGAAGAGCTGTTAAATTCGTGATAGGTTTGTTTAATTAGCATGTATCACGCAGGTGCTCTGTGAACTTCAATGGGAGACACTACAAAAAGGAATGTTACATGTCATGCAGGGTCTTACTCAAAAATATTCACAGAGCCCAAATTGCAAAAATGAGTGTAGAAATATACTATTTCCAGTATGCACACATGTTGTGGGGTGGGGATTTGCATCAGTACATAGCTGATTTTCTGCGAATGACAGTACGCAGTGAAGAATGATGAATGCGTTGGCCAGCTGACAACTTGTATCCGTGAGAACACTGCAGCTGTTGCTAAATTTATTTTCTTGTATGTTTCGCCTAGAGCAATGATGATTCCACAGGGTCCGATAGTGTGTCATCGCCACAAATGTAACTGGTATACAGAATGCTGAATAGGCCAGACCCTAAGACCGAAAAAACCTCAGATTTCCAAAATCGTCAATAACAATACTCTTCTTTGCATTAATATTAATGATTAGTGAAAAACAATGCCGCTGTCTTCATACATATTTAATGTGTTATGACTAGTTTCATTCTTTTAGAACTCCATCAGAATGCTGAGCCCAGACAGTAATGTGCTATAAAGGGTCTGGCTGTCATTCGTTCTGGAAACAAAGACCACAGAAGTATTCTGCTGATGACTAAGAAGAAGTAGGTGAGCAGTAAGTGCGTTCAGCACAGTATGCTGGGTGCACAAGAACTTAGACCTTTGCTGTCTTGATATTAGTTCAACTCAGCATCCTGGTGATTATCTGAAAAATATGACATAATAGGTATGTGTTAATACAGCTGTGGTGGTTTTCATTAGTCTCAATCAGCTTTAGAGCTCAACACAATCAAGAATATTGCAATGTTTGCATTGTTCACAAAGAATTCGAGCCCTCACAAAGTATTGTTATTAAGGAATTATACCAACAAGTGTTAAAATGCTTATTTTTCTTGAATCCAATAAATATTCATTTTTTTCTCTTCTCTCTCCATACTGTGCAGTAATTCCATACATATCTCAGCAAAATTGTATTATCAGCTCCTTTTTGAAAAGTAAGTTTGAACACAGTAGTGTCCACCTTATATACACAATTTCTCACCATTGTATTATTTCATCCTCCTGAAACTTAAAATGTAATATTCCCTCAGTAAATTAGACTCAACTGTGGCGATCGAGAAGGCTGTCGTCACCAAATTTTGTACAGTTTTGAAGAAAGACTGCTCGCAGTCTTGTGAATAATTTGTTGTACAAGCCACAGTGGAAGTACAATGAGAGGAAAGGCAAACCAAAAAATACATAGTTTCATCTGGCTGAAATGTTATGGAAAGTGTTTTCTGTGATAGCAGAGAGCTTAATTTCCTAGCATATGATAGAACAGCAGCTGGTAAAAACTACCCAAATCTTCTGGACAAACTGAATAAAAACATTTACACTGTGTTTTGGTGAAGTGGGAAGCATTTGTTATGAACAAAACTCTGCAAAATACATTAGTATGTGCATTTGGTTATCAATAACTTGTGAGAACGTGAAAGAAAAAGTCTCTGCCACAGTAAAACATAATAGGCTACCATTACAGGATAATGTATAAATGGTCTAACATAACCGTGTAATGTAAAATTAAGAATTGAATCAAGGAAGCCCACTTATGATGGCACAGATGTTGAAAAATATTTGGGTTACATGAAAAAAACAGTAGTTTGCATAATAGGCAAATCTTATATCAAATGAATTAAAAAGCTGTTCAGAGGCCTAGATTTGGACAGAACAAATAAAGTAGCACATATCGAGAATTATGTGCCCATTCATTGGTAATGTGAAAATCCAGTGAACAATATTATATGTGAACGGCCATAATTGTGTTATTGGTTCGAGAAGTGTGGTGATAACTTATAAAAGTACTAACCTCCTCATTTTCACGTCACTCTTGGGTTCTCTGTCTTTCAATCTCTTTAATTAAGTCATTTTCATGCACCGATGCTTTTCTTTTTAATTTTTTCCATGTGACGTAAATACCTTATTGGGAAGGATATTTGTGGATACGTTCCAAGCATTTTTGTGTAAGGGAAGGGTGATCTCCATTCCCTCATTAGAGAGTAATGATGTAATTGTGGTTTATTACATTTGTTTTTGTGATAAAAAAGCTAATCAAAGGCAGTGTGTTGCGGTCGTTATTTCTGTGGGAACAGCTCGTGCCACTCTTCCGTTGCATTGTGAATCCTCGCATGAGGTGCAAGTTGGCCAGCTCTTCACCAGTTAATCAGTGCATACTGCCTTGTACTGTTGGCAATGTATAACTAATACTTTTGGGAAAAAAACCGTAAGGCAGAACTGAGCAGTAATGAATGGAAGCTTGAGGGCAAAGCGTAAATTGGGCATTACTGTCGTCAACAGCAAGTACTGTGTGCAACTGGAACAAGTTCACTTGCTAACAAGACACAGTGTGTATCATTGACATTTACATTCCTGTGCAGGTAGTTTCAGTGTGATAGTCACAAAACTAAATGGGGATAAGAAATCGAAATGACATGCAATTACTCAGTAATGAGTCAATGGAGACCACTGGCTCCTTATACGAAAATACTCTGAAAATATCCCCGAACAACTTTGGGTTCAACTGTTGTATACGACCCTTGATTAAATAGCAATTCCTGTTCCATGTGGTCTGTTGATCTAAGGTGCCACTTAATGGTTATTAGACAAGAACGTGTAAAACCCTCACTGCAATTAGTTGCACTGGTGTCTGTGGGAATGGGAAGGGGTGAAGGATGAGGCAAGATGGGGCATTTGCCCCCTCCTGGAATGTGTGTGTAGAATTTTTATTCATTACAGAATTTTTGCTCATGTCAACCTATGATTGCCTGTGACTTTACTAAACTTTATGTTTAACATTGTTGTGTGCACTGTAAAATACTGTGACTTTACACTGGCATGACAAAAGTCACAGGTAGTGGTATGTACCTGTACAGAGAGAGGTGGTATGTACACAAGGTGTAAAAGGGCAGTGTATTGGTGGAGCTGTCGTATGTATTCTGGTGATTCCTGTAAAAAGGTTCCCCACACGGTTATTGCTGCACAGCGGGAAATTAAGACTTTTAATGCAGAATTTTATTTGGAGCTAGATGCACGGGACGTTCCATTTTGAAAATTGTTGGGGAATTCAGTGTTGCATGACCCACAGTTTCAAGGATGTGCAGTTAATACCACATTTCAGCGGTTAACTCTCTCACCTCTCACCATGGGCAACAACCGAGAGCAGTGGCATTTGCATAGAGTTGTCAGTGCTAACAAACAAGCAACACTGCATGAAATAACTACATAAATCAATGTGTGATATACAGCAGATGCTTCCGTCAGGGCAGTGCTGTGAATTTTGGAATTAATGGTCTATGGCAGCATTACTGATGTGAATGCCTTTGCTAACAGCATAACATTGCATGCAGTGCTTCTCCTGGGCTCGTGATAGTAAAGTTTGGACCTGAGACAATTGGAAAACTGTTGCTTTGTCAGATGAGTACCGATTTAAATAGGTAAGAGCTGGTGGTAGGGTTTGAGTGTGACGCAGACCCAGCGAAGCCTTGGACCCAAGTTTTCGACAAGGCACTGTGCAAGCTAGTAGTGGCTCCATAATTGTCTGGGCTGTGTTTACATGGAATGGATTGGGTCCTGGTTATGTTTGGCTATGTTGAGACCATTTTCAGCCATTCCAGAACATCATGTTCCCAAACAGCAATGGAATTTTTATGAGTGACAAGGCCACAGTTGTTAGAGATTGATTTGGAGAATGTTCTGGACAGTTCGAGTGAATAGTTTGGCCACCCAAACCATCTGATATGAATCCCATCGAACAATTATGGGTCATAATTGAGAGGTCAGTTCGTGCCCAAAATTATGCACTGACAACACTGTCGCAATTGTGGACAGCTGTAGAGGGAGCATGGCTCAGTATTTCTGCAGGGGACTTAAGGCAACTTGGTGAGTCCATACCACTTTGTGTTGCTGCACTGTGCCGGGCAACAGGAGGTCCGACACAATATTAGAATGTACTTCACGACTTTTGTTACATTTGTGTGGCAGTCACTATATATTTTGGATTTTATTTTTGCTGTGAAGCTGTTCATGGGAAATGGCACCAACTCCTTGGCCCAATGTTGGTTTTGGTGCTGTTCTGTGAACTTTCATAGAATTGGGCCAAAATAATGTTCTCAATATTTTCTGTGGCACTTCTTCAAAACACACATATCGAGCTGCAAAAATGGACCGATATGACACCGTGATGTGCAGAACCCCAGCACAACTTGAATATGGCAACCATATTTGTGGCTGTGGTCTGCACCAATACCCTTAAGCAAAAAATGTAAAAGGGCTGGAAACAACACACTATATCCAGTAATGTGATCATCTGTGAAGTTCTGTAGGAAACAGTTTGTTGTAGGATGGCATTAAGAGTTCGACAAGTCTCTTTTTTTTCCGAGGAGTACCTTCTGTTGGTTATTTCTGTTAGTGTTCGACACTATTTTGCCATTATTGTCTTTTTGGTGTTCAGCTGCAAACTAACTTTAAGAGGATATGAAAAAATATTTTTTGTAATTATTTTCTAGTTGTTTTCATAACTTGTTGGATACTGTGGGTTTAATCATAATTGCAATTAATTTCAGCTTTTTACACAAAAATGTGACATCAATTTTCATATTAATAATAAAAAAGATGCACTTCATACATAGTGTCTAAGTACAGTTATTAACTGTTGGTAAGTCTTTCAGGTTGTATGGCTGAGCTCCACCAGAGTTGCACTGGCCGAAATGTTAGGAACAGAAATGTTTTATGGTTCACGGCCATAAAATCCAGAAGACTTGCCAGCAGCTAAGACATCCACTAATGAAAACATTAATTTTATGAGTACCTTTGTTGTTTGTGTATCAAAGTAATTTACCACAAAATACTAAATGAATGTCATTCATTTGAGATGCAGTAGGATTTGTGCGTGTATTTTCATATTTCGTGGGCATGACATGTTTGCAAACTGACCAAATCAGTCATGCCAAAACTGATGATTTTAGAATCTGTACTTCTCTTTGCAAAATTTTTATAGTTGTCCATAGTTAGTTGTACACTTTATGTGTGCGAATGTGCAACTGTAATATTTTGGCTGGTCAGCATAGTTTTAAGACAACTTCGTTGGAAATACTGAAACTACACTCCTGGAAATTGAAATAAGAACACCGTGAATTCATTGTCCCAGGAAGGGGAAACTTTATTGACACATTCCTGGGGTCAGATACATCACATGATCACACTGACAGAACCACAGGCACATAGACACAGGCAACAGAGCATGCACAATATCGGTTTCTATATCCACCTTTCGCAGCAATGCAGGCTGCTATTCTCCCATGGAGACGATCGTAGAGATGCTGGATGTAGTCCTGTGGAACGGCTTGCCATGCCATTTCCACCTGGCGCCTCAGTTAGACCAGCGTTCGTGCTGGACGTGCAGACCGCGTGAGACGACGCTTCATCCAGTCCCAAACATGCTCAATGGGGGACAGATCCGGAGATCTTGCTGGCCAGTGTAGTTGACTTACATCTTCTAGAGCACGTTGGGTGGCACGGGATACATGGGGACGTACATTGTCCTGTTGGAAAAGCAAGTTCCCTTGCCGGTCTAGGAATGGTAGAACGATGGGTTCGATGACGGTTTGGATGTACTGTGCACTATTCAGTGTCCCCTCGACGACCACCAGAGGTGTACGGCCAGTGTAGGAGATCGCTCCCCACACCATGATGCCAGGTGTTGGCCCTGTGTGCCTCGGTCGTATGCAGTCCTGATTGTGGCGCTCACCTGCACGGCGCCAAACACGCATACGACCATCATTGGCACCAAGGCAGAAGCGACTCTCATCGCTGAAGACGACACGTCACCATTCGTCCCTCCATTCACGCCTGTCGCGACACCACTGGAGGCGGGCTGCACGATGTTGGGGCGTGAGGGTAAGACGGCCTAACGGTGTGCGGGACCGTAGCCCAGCTTCATGGAGACGGTTGCGAATGGTCCTCGCCGATACCCCAGGAGCAACAATGTCCCTAATTTGCTGGGAAGTGGCGGTGCGGTCCCGTACGGCACTGTTTAGGATCCTACGGTCTTGGCGTGCATCCGTGCGTCGCTGCGGTTTGGTCCCAGGTCGACGGGCACGTGCACCTTCCGCCGACCACTGGCGACAACATCGATGTACTGTGGAGACCTCACGCCCCACGTGTTGAGCAATTCAGCGGTACGTCCACCCGGCCTCCCGCATGCCCACTATACGCCCTCGCTCAAAGTCCGTCAACTGCACATACTGTTCACGTCCACGCTGTCGCGGCATGCTACCAGTGTTAAAGACTGCGATGGAGCTCCGTATGCCACGGCAAACTGGCTGACACTGACGGCGGAGGTGCACAAATGCTGCGCAGCTAGCGCCATTCGACGGCCAACACCGCGGTTCCTGGTGTGTCCGCTGTGCCGTGCGTGTGATCATTGCTTGTACAGCCCTCTCGCAGTGTCCGGGGCAAGTATGGTGGTCTGACACACCGGTGTCAATGTGTTCTTTTTTCCATTTCCAGGAGTGTATTTGCGCAACATGATAAAAAAGGGGAAATGGAATAGATGTTATCACTTATGACAAAACAGTGTTGTAATTCTAATCTGTGAATATAAATGTAGAGAAGTAATTTAGAGCCAGATGCAATGCATGTTAAGTTTTTGAGTAGGGCTGAAGCATCATGTGTGAGAAAGTTGATGACTGTTCCTGTTCTTTTCACAGAAGTTGTTAAAAGTTTTATATCAAAAGTATGGCCTATCAAAAACTTAAGTCTTTGCACTATTGGTCACTTCTTACCAAAGGATTTGCTTGCATTGTGATAATAGACTGCTTGTTGGGAAGAAGTGACTGAGTGAGGGGCCGCATTGCTTAAGACTCTCTGTTCTCGTTGAAGAGGATGGTGATTCATATTTCTGTACCGTCATCAGGATTTAGGTTTCTTGTGGTTTTCGTAAAAGGCTTAAGGCAAATGCCTGGGATAATTTCTCGGAAAAGGATAAGACTGATATGCTTCCTTGATTTGAGTTTAGGCCCTGTCTAATGACCTCTATGTTGCTGTGGGAGATGTATACTCGCCATTTTGCTTTTTTTTTTTTTTAGAAGTGGTGGTTTCTCACAGTGTTGAGCTGCAAAAGGGATTGCTAAAAAATTTCTGTACAGGCTTGCATCCTTGTCTAGTGTTTAGAATGTATTTTTGCATTCTGGTGCAGAACTCTGTAAAAGGTTGCCAGTGGACATCAGGCAGGAAGTTGAACATTCACCAGTATTTAAAAACCAAAGGAAGAGAATACCTCAGTTGCCCCTCCTACAATTTATCAGAATACTTGGGTCGGAAAGTGTAATTTTTGCATAACTCATTATCTACATTTGCACGATTCCTCTGCAGTTCATGAGTAAATGCTTGGCAGAAGGCTCATCAAACTACCTTCAAGTTATTTCTGTACTGTACCACTCTCAAACAGCGTGCAGGAGAAACAGACACTTAAATCTTTTCATGCGAGCTCTAATTTTATTATGATGACCATCGCCCCCTCCCTCCTATGTAGACGGGTACCAACAAAATATTTTAATGCTCTAAGGAGAAAGATGGTGATTGGAATTTCATGACAAGATCTTGCTGCAATCAAAAATGCCTTTGTTTTAATGATTGCCACCCCAATTTATGTATCATATCCACGGCACACTCTCCCTTGTTTCGCTACAATACAGAATGAGCTGCCCTTATTTGAACTTCTTTGATGTCCTCTGTCAGTCCTATCTGAAGCAGCTCTCACGCTGCACAGCAATATTCCAGAAACAGGTGGACAAGAGTAATGTAAGCAGTCTCTGTAGTAGCCATGTTGCATTGTCTAAGTGTTCTGCCAATAAATTACAGTCTGATTTGCTTTTTCCACAACATTATCCATGTGATTGTTCCAGTTTGTTATTTGTAATTATAATCCCTAAGTATTTAGTTGAATTTACAGCCTTTAGATTTGTGTTTTTTATCCTATAACCAAAATTTAGTGAATTACTTTCAGTAATCGTGTGGATGACTTTGCACGTTTCATTATTTAGCATCACAATCCACACAGACATCTGCAAACCATCTAAGAGTGCTGCTGAGGTTGTCTGCTAAACCATTTATGTAGATCAGAAACAACAAGGGAATATAACACTTCCTTGGGAATTGTCAGATATTGCTTCTGTTTTACTCAATGACTTCCTGTCAGTTACTACAAACTGTGACCTTTTCGACAGAAAATCATGAATCCAGTCAAATTGTGTGCCTACTCAAGAAAGCCAATTTTTGAGCCATATAATAACCTTCAAATTAAATTCTTTGATGAGAGTAATTGTATAAGTAATAAAAAGTAGAGCTACTGAGTTCTGTGTAAGCTCTGTTTGCATTTGCATGTAGCAGTTATTACAAGACTTGGAAAAGTTGCGTTGAAGCTACACTACAATTTTGTGAAAAAATTTTGGTTTATGATTTAAAGTGGTGAAAACCACAACTTTACACAAATTTACATTGCAGTGCTGTAATATGCCACTTCTGGTTTCTCTAAGCATCTGCCCAATGTTTCAAAAACAATACCAGAGAAGGAAATTTGCTACTCACCATATAGTGGAGATGCTGAGTTGTGATAGACACAACAGAAAGATTCGCACAATCATAGCTTTCGGCCAAGTTGTATGTGTGCCGCTATATGGTAATTAGCAACTTTCCTTCTCTGGTATTGTTACAGTCCATCCTGGATTTTTCCATTGTTTGATCAGTGTTTCAAAAATCTTTTTGTATGTATCAGTCCACAGTTACTGTAAATTTCTTAATAGTAGTAATTTTCTTTATTTTGAGAAATACACAATGGTTATCTGTTCAACATATTGACCACTGTGTGACAACCAGTGGCTACAGCATAACCGCACACGTGAAACAGTGTGTCCGCTAAAGGCAACAGCAGAGTCTCACAGCTAATGTGTGCTTGGGCTGGCGGGGCATTGAAATATGTCGCTAAGTGTGTGGCAGTGCACGTGTTAAAACACGATATGGGACATGTTAAATAACAGCAGTTAATTTTGTACAAGGCTTGATAAATCTATGATGATTGTAAGCAAAAAAAAAGGTGTAATTGCTATTTTGTATCGTGTAACCCATAGCATAATCATGGAGGCTGGAAAAAAATAAGACTTTGTGCAAAGTGTTTGTGTCAAAATTGTGGCATATTTGAAGAAAAGTAAATAATTTGGGTAAAATAACTATGAACAGGTCAAGAATAAAAAAAGGAGGCATCTCATCCATTACAAGATGACTCTTCTCAAAGTAATAAGCTAAAGTGTCTATAGCTAATATGCTACTGTTGCAGAGACAGGTGCTGAAACAATTGGGCAATGGCATAGTAGCCTGCAGTTTTCAATGAAGTGAGCACAGAGCACAGCAAGCCCAGAACAGGTGCCCATTCATATACCAGTAGCCATGTAGAGCATGTAGAGATTCAGCTGCACCAACTTTTTTAAAATTTTTGTCCATGGGCTGCAGCTGTTTGTATACCATAGTCGGGGAATATTAATGTTTCAGAGGCAGTTTTACAACTATTTTATCAGCCGATAGGGTTGTCATATTAAGAAGGAGCTCCTTTTGAATAGTGACCCTTACCAACTGAAAAATGACACTGAGTAATGCTTCCTTCTCGGGGGTCGATGGCAAAACAACTTTATCTTGAGAAATTAGTGAACACATTTATTAGATATTTCAGTTTGACATTAACCAGTTATGTTCAAAAGTACCAATTTGATCAACATATGAAATTCAGAACGAATTTTCACTTCACAGCAGAGTGTGCACTTGTTTGAAACATTGACTTATTAAAACTCTGTTGGACCTGGACCAGAACCGAGAATGTTTGCCTTCTGTGGGCAAATGCAGTACTGTGTGAACTATCTAAGCTTGACTCACTCTCAGAACTGTCATTGCACCGGTAACTATCTCTTACCTTCCAAAGTTCTCATACATGCCTAGCAGGTCTAGTGCTTCTGGAAAAAGGATGTTTCAGAGAAATGGTTTAGCCTCAATATAGGGAATTAATTTTCAGCCTGCAGCACAAAAAACCACTCCACAGCACAAAATTCAACGTTTTGTGCTAATTTTTTTTCGGAAATATTGTTCTTACACTTTTCATTCTCCCAAAATGCTGAAAGCTCCATCTCTTAAGAGGCCATCCCCTCCCCCAGATGTGATGATCAAATGATAAATTGTTCTCACTTGCATAGATGATTAATGGGTATCAGTATTTTGACTGACAAATTGTCATTATTTTGTAAAATAAAAATTGTTTGACCTACTTTTTGTTTTCAGAGATTGAAATTGCTTTTTGGATGTGATTTTTTTTTCTTGTACATGTTTACATTTCTCCTTGACTCATGTATTACAGCTACACTCAGAATGGATTGCTCCACATGTTGGACCGTAACAGGAGAATCAAACCGAGGCCCGAGCGCTTCCAGACGTCTAAGGACAAGTTTGACATCCTCGTCACTTGCGAGGAACGGGTCTATGACCAAGTTATTGAAGGTGAGAACCAATCACAACTTGACACTGTAATTATTGGAAAGGAATTCTCTAAGCAGATATTTTTTTTGACTTCATATTGCAAATTTTATTCTAAGTTACATCATTGCAGTCTTTCTATACATTACACCAGTTTCCATTATATGTGATTTATTATCTGATGTAATTGAATGGTTTTACTTTGTCTTAAAATTTTTGATTTGTGTATGCCTTTTGGCTGGAGGAAAGTTCATATGTGACAAATTTTCTAATTTTAAATTCTGTGAGTTAAACATGAATTTACTTTCAAATAAAATAGCGATTGAGAAGTAAAAGGCTTTCACCAAACCATCAGATATGGTTTTGAAGACAGAGGTAATTTTCAAATTCGGATATTGTTAAGCAGTATACATTTTTTTTGTTCTCTGGCAACAGACAGGAACATACATGGAAACAAAACATGTTAGTCACAGAGAACAGTGTTACTAAAAACTCACATGTAGAATAGATTCATATGGAAGGGAGAACTGGAAAGTGAATATGATGTAAAATACACTCCTGGAAATGGAAAAAAGAACACATTGACACCGGTGTGTCAGACCCACCATACTTGCTCTGGGCACTGCGAGAGGGCTGTACAAGCAATGATCACACGCACGGCACAGCGGACACACCAGGAACTGCGGTGTTGGCCGTCGAATGGCGCTAGCTGTGCAGCATTTGTGCACCGCCACCGTCAGTGTCAGCCAGTTTGCTGTGGCATATGGAGCTCCATCGCAGTCTTTAACACTGGTAGCATGCCCCGACAGCGTGGACGTGAACCGTATGTGCAGTTGATGGACTTTGAGCGAGGGTGTATAGTGGGCATGCGGGAGGCCGGGTGGACGTACCGCCGAATTGCTCAACACGTGGGGTGTGAGGTCTCCACAGTACATCGATGTTGTCGCCAGTGGTCGGCGGAAGCTGCACGTGCCCGTCGACCTGGGACCAGACCGCAGCAACGCACGGATGCACGCTAAGACCGTAGGATCCTACGCAGTGCCGTAGGGGACCACACCGCCACTTCCCAGCAAATTAGGTACACTGTTGCTCCTGGGGTATCGGCGAGGACCATTCGCAACCATCTCCATGAAGCTGGGCTACGGTCCCGCACACCATTAGGCCGTCTTCCACTCATGCCCCAACATCGTGCAGCCCGCCTCCAGTGGTGTCCCGACAGGCGTGTATGGAGGGACGAATGGAGACGTGTCGTCTTCAGCGATGAGAGTCGCTTCTGCCTTGGTGCCAATGATGGTCGTATGCGTGTTTGGCAGCGTGCAGGTGAGCGCCACAATCAGGACTGCATACGACCGAGGCACACAGGGCCAACACCCGGCATCATGGTGTGGGGAGCGAACTCCTACACTGGCGGTACACCTCTGGTGATTGTCGAGGGGACACTGAATAGTGCACGGTACATCCAAACCGTCATCGAACCCATCGTTCTACCATTCCTAGACCGGCAAGGGAACTTGCTTTTCCAACAGGACAATGCACGTCCGCATGTATCCCGTGCCACCCAATGTGCTCTAGAAGGTGTAAGTCAACTACCCTGGCCAGCAAGATCTCCGGATCTGTCCCCCATTGAGCATGTTTGGGACTGGATGAAGCGTCGTCTTACGTGGTCTGCACGTCCAACACGAACGCTGGTCCAACTGAGGCGCCAGGTGGAAATAGCATAGCAAGCCGTTCCACAGGACTACATCCAGCATCTCTACGATCATCTCCATGGGAGAATAGCACCCTGCATTGCTGCGAAAGGTGGATATACACTGTACTAGTGCCGACATTGTGCATGCTCTGTTGCCTGTGTCTATGTGCCTGTGGTTCTGTCAGTGTGATCATGTGATGTATCTGACCCCAGGAATGTGTCAATAAAGTTTCCCCTTCCTGGGACAATGAATTCACGGTGTTCTTATTTCAATTTCCAGGAGTGTAGCAATAATTGGGAGTCAATATAGTAAACTACTCATGAAACTGAAGTGTGGCACCAATTCTGGCATATCATTCTCTCATAATTTTAATGAATTTGTTCTCTTCCATTATTTGAGTTGAATAATTTCCCATTTTTCAGATAACGATAAACTTTACTATCATATTCATACCAATAGTTATGATGGTGGCAGCGAGGGGGGGGGGGGAGAGGAGAGAATTTTGTCATTCAGCAGATCAAAACTTTCTCTACATTTAGAATGATCCTTGTAAATTGTGTAGCACTATATGCTTTACTGAGAACTATGTTACATTAAATAGACTGGCCTTTTAAATATTTCCTGATTAGTTGGATGACACTTGTTGCCATTGCGCTGAAAGCCCTCACTTTCCTGTCACTTCTCAGAGGATGTGATGTATCCTGCCAATGCCTGTTTCAGCACTGGAGAGCAGAACACCGACTGACAACTCAGCAGTCCACGTCATCAACATTGACATCCAGGACAATCACGAGGAGGCGACGATAGGGGCCTTCCTCGTCTGTGAGCTGATTACGATGGTGAGTCTCCGACCATAAGATCTTGTGGGTCACTGATTAATAACCTATTGCTTCTGGTGAAATAAGTTTTGTTAGTGCTTTTTTCCTTTCTTTAGCATTTACACTTCATTAATAACAGAGATTAGACCAAAGTTAATTTTGAACTGTTGGTAAATATGGGATACTGATGTTTTGTAGCCACAGTTCAGACTATAAGGAAAGAATAAGTCATGTAATACACGGGAAAATTGAATTCAAAGGCAAAGTAAAGGAGTACCTACTTAGTTACTCCCATGATTTATGAGAATATTTGCACTTTGAGATCTTATTTATCATAAGGCTTCGTGACACACACAAATATGTAGAATGTAGAGCAATACACATTATAAATACAATATAAAATCTTTTAAACGAACATGTAGAGCATTTAAGCACTTCAGGGGTATCTGTTGAGAGGCCAGACAAATGTGAGATTCCTGAAGAGTGGCAGCAGCATTTTTAATATGTGCAGGGGCAGCAATCTGGATAACTGACTGATCTGGCCTTGTAAGATCAACTGAATTAGTGTTGCTGTGTTGTTACTGCAAGTGGCTGAAAGCAAGGGAGAACTACAACTGTAATTTTTTCCTGAGGGCACGTGGCCCTACTGTATGGTTAAATGATGACAGCTTCCTCTTAGATAAAGTATTCTAGAGGTGGAATAATTTCCCATTCAGATCTCAAAGCAGGGTCTACTCATGAGAATGTTATCAGGAGAAATAAAACCAGCGTTCTATGGATTGAATTGTTAGATTTCTTAATCATGCAGGTGGGTTAGAAAATTTAAAAAGGGAAGTGTATAGGTTGATGTTAGATATAGTGGGAATTAGTGAAGTTCAGTAGCAGAAGGAATAGTTCTTCTGGTCAGGTGAAAATACATGGTTATAAACACAAAATCTAACAGGGTCAGTGCAGGAGTAGGTTTAATAGTGAAGAAGAAAATATGAATGCAGGTAAGCTACTAAGAACAGAATAGCAAACACGTAGCCAAGCATAGTGAACGTGTAGCAAAGATAAACATAAAACCAACACCCACCACAGTAGCACAAGTTTATATGCCAACTAGCTCTGTAAATGAGGAGACTGAAGAAGTGTATAATGAGAAAGAAGAAAATATTCATATAGTTAAGGAAGACAAAAATTTAATTGTGTTGGAGGACTGGAATTGATAGTAGGTAAAGGGACAGAAGGAAAAATTTTAATTGAATGTGGACTGGGGGAAAGGAATGAAAGAGATGCCACTGGGTATAATTTTGTAAAGACCATAATTTAATCATTGCTGGTATTTGGTTTAAGAATCGCGAGAGAGACCTGAGGACACCATAAGGTTTCAGATTGATTATGTAATGTTACGGCTGAGTCTGGAACCAGATTTTAAACTGTAGGACATTTCCGGGGGCAGTTGTGGACTCTGACAACAATTGATTGGTTATGAACTGTGGATTAAAACTAAAGAAATTGCAAAAAAAGGTAGGAAATTAAGGAGATGGGACTGGGATAGGTTGAAAGAACCAGAGGTTGTTGATTGTTTCAGAGAGAACTTAGGCAATGACTGACTAGAACAGGGGAAAGGAATACAGTAGACGACAAATGGGAAGCTTTGAGAGATGAAACAGTGAAGGCAACAGAGGCCTTGGAAGAGCCAGAAATGACAAAATTCTTCAATTTAGTGTGCAACATGTATGAGACAGGTGAAATACCCTCAGACTTCAAGAAAAATATAATAATTCAAAGAAAGTAGATGCAGACAGATGTGAAAATTACCGAACTGTTAGTTTAATATGTCAGAGCTGCAAAATATTAACACACATTCTTTACAGAATGGAAAAACTAGTAGAAGCTGACCTCGTGGAAGATCAGTTTGGTTTCTGAAGAAATGTAGGAACACGCGAGACGATACTGACCCTGTGAGTTCTTGTAGAAGATGGGTTAAGGAAAGGCAAACCTAAGTTTTTAACATTTGTAGACTTAGAGAAAGATTTTGACGGTGTTGACTCGAATACTCTCATTCAATAATTAAAAGTGGCAGGGGTAAATTATAGGAAGTGAAAAGCTATTTACAACCTGCACACAAACAAGACAGCATTTGTAAGACTTGAGGGGCATGAAAGGGAAGCATTGGTTGCGAAGGGAGTGAGACAAGGTTGTAGCCTATATACAATGTTATTCAATGTATAGATTGAGCAAGCAATAAAAGTTACAATAGAAAAATTTGAAGTAGGAATTAAAGTTCGGGGAGAAGAAATAAAAACATTGAGGTTTGCCAATGACACTGTAATTCTGTCAGAGATAGCAAAGGACTTAGAGCAACTGAATCGAATGGACAGTGTCTTGAAAGAAGGATGTAAGATGAATGTCAACAAAAGCAAAATGAGGATAATGGAATGAAGTCAAACTAAATCAGATGATGCTGAATTAGGAAAGGAAACATTTAAAGTAGTAGGTGAGTTTTACTATTTTGGCAGTAAAATAACTTAATAATGGCGGAAGAAGGGAGGACATAAAATGTAGACTGGCAATGGCAAGAGAAGTGTTTCTGAAGAAGAGATATTTGTTAACATTGAATGTAGATTTAAGTGTTAGGGAGTTTTTTGTGTTAGGGAGTCTTTTGTGTTAGGGAGTCTTTTGTGTTAGGGAGTCTTTTGTGTTAGGGAGTCTTTTGTGTTAGGGAGTCTTTTGTGTTAGGGAGTCTTTTGTGTTAGGGAGTCTTTTGTGTTAGGGAGTTTTTTTTGTGTTAGGGAGTTTTTTTTGTGTTAGGGAGTCTT
Source organism: Schistocerca gregaria (assembly GCF_023897955.1). Classification (NCBI taxonomy): domain Eukaryota; kingdom Metazoa; phylum Arthropoda; class Insecta; order Orthoptera; family Acrididae; genus Schistocerca; species Schistocerca gregaria. The sequence continues at coordinate 75,474,727 of NC_064930.1, forward strand.
TTGTGTTAGGGAGTCTTTTGTGTTAGGGAGTCTTTTGTGTTAGGGAGTCTTTTGTGTTAGGGAGTCTTTTGTGTTAGGGAGTCTTTTGTGTTAGGGAGTCTTTTGTGTTAGGGAGTCTTTTCTGAAAGTATTTGTACGAGGTATAGCCATGTATGGAAGTGAAACATGGATGATAGGCAGACAAGAAGAGAATAGAAGCTTTCATAATGTGGTGCTAGAAAAGAATGCTGAAGATTAGGAGGGTAGATCACATAACTAATAAGGAGGTACTGAATAGAATTGGGGAGAAAAGAAATTATTTGTACCACCTGACTAGGGATCGGTTGATAGGACACATTCTGAGATATCAAGGGATCACCAGTTCAGTATTGGAGGTAAGTGTGGGGGATAAAAATTATAGAGGGAGACCAACAGAGGAATACAGTAAATAGTTTCCAAAGGATGTAAGTTGCAGTAGTTATGCGGGGATGAGAAGGCTTACACAGGATAGAGTAGCAGGGAGAGCTGCATCAAACCAGTCTTTGGGCTGAAGGTCACACACAAACTTTGGAGTTGCGAGAAGAAAGTCTTCTGGTATATCATTGTATGATCTTTTGGGCACTCGTCTGTGATGTGTCTGATGGTCTATGGTTTTCCACTGTCATAAAGTGGGGATGGTTGCGAACCCCATCTGTGAGAAGAAGAAGAAGAAGAAGAAGAAGAAGAGGAGGTGGGGGAATTGCACATCTGCCATGTTGGACTCTGATTCTGTATAGCATTAATGATATTTTCTGTGACAAGTCTAAACCTAATGGATTTTGTGTGGTACACAACATATTGGTATATTGTTATACTGTTGATTCTTGAGTCCATGCATTAGTAACTAATCTTCCACTGTGACCCTTGCTGTTATTGTTGGTGGTCTTCTAGAGTGGAATTGGTTATGGTTCATGTCATCAACATCTTGATGGATTGGTAGATTTTTATTACCCATGATCTTCTTGTACACATTCGTTAGAGCACTTAAGCAATGTAGGGGGAGGAATGTGGCTTATACTGGCAGCCATACCATAAATATTGATTTAATAATCCCAGCAGTTATTCTCATGACCTTATTTAGTTGGGAATCTTGTCTTTCATGCTTACTGGCTGTTTAGCCAAAGTGGGGCACAATATTCAGTGATTTTTTATGTTTATCTCTGACTGGTTGATTTAGCTATATCTTGTTGCAAGTACCTAGTCATCAGTGTAACCGAACTGCTTGAATTTGTTTTTGGCGTATGTGCAGTGTACAAGCTGAGAAGTGGAGCAAGGACTGATCCCTGTGGTAAACTATTTTTTAATTTACTATGGGAACTGATGTTGGATGTCGTGTCTATTCGGAACTCGATCTTTTAGCGTATATCTCAAGATTAGACAAAATTTTACATTATGCCTTCTCTCCATACTGTGTCACAGCTGCAGATTCAAGTTGCCATGTTTGAGGAAGCTTTGATGCAATTGTTCACTCTCTTGGGACCAACAAGAGATATAATGGGTTCCGTAGCCTCTTGGCACAAACTTTTTGGTGTTCCTAATTATGGCACTACAAATCTTTTGTAGTTTATGCTGGTAGGAATACCCAGCCTAAGCATTTGTCTAGTTGTATAGTGTGAAGGGCATACAAGATTAGAGGAATTTGTGTTCCTATTTTTGCTGGTTAACACTTACAGTTGTGTTATATAGATTCTTATAATACGGCGTATACAATGAGCCACCGTGGTATCAGAAATTAGCAAAGTTACACAAATGCTTAGAACGAAGGAGTAGATAAAAAAAAAGAACAGCTTAGTAGTATAAGAGGAGGAGCAGTGGTTCTTATCAAAGTAGCTGTTTTTCCGCTAATGTACATGTATATGAGGGCAGTCTAGCAATTGTTTCCCGATTTAAAAAAAAAAGCAATCATATTAAAAACTTTGTTGCAATGGATACAACAATGTTTGATCTGTTTAAGGATGTAATCACCACCTGAAATAAGACAGTTGTCATACCATGAGATGAGCTTTTGTATTTCTTTGTCATAGAAGTCTTGGGTAGGAGAGGGGGCATTGTTCAGGGACAATAAAGGCATTCTGCTTATTGACTTCTTGCCCAGAGGTGAAACAGTGAATGCTGAACCATAAATGTGAAATACTGTGGAAACTGCAATGGCTCATTTAGAACGAGAGGTGTGTAAAGCCTAGTGCAGGTAATCTGCTGATCTGTGACAATACCTGCCTATGTAAAATTGCACACAACCAGTGTTCTGAAGGAGTTTGTCTGGGCTGTTTGACCATCCACCGTACAGTTATGATCTTGTTCTCAATCAAGAAATTTTAGTCCTATACTCAGGACTGTCACTGGCAGAGTGCTGGATTACCACAACTTATTCGATTCCCGTGCGGCAGCCTTCTGTGACACGGGAATAGAAAAGTTGATCCCTTAATATAACAAGTACCTGAATTCTGGTGGTGATCGTGTCAATAAATAGCTCAAACATTACTGCATCTGAAGTCTATCAAGTTTTTTACATAACTACTACTTCCTGGTCTAATCTGGTGTCTTCACAAGGTCAGCCTGACATTTGTGGGTTTGGCATTGTTAAAGGTGGAGGGGGGTCTGATGCTCTTCACATTGGCAGTTTACACCAGTTGTCATATAATTCTTCTCTCAAAGAGAGCTGTCAAGGGTAGTGGAGCAAGTATAACAGGCAAAGCAGCCACTCCGGGCAATTCTGTAAAGTACACTAACAGTATATTATGACTACTGGTAATCTGCTCATACTGGTATTTATTGGAAATATTTCTAGAGTACGTCATTTATGCAGCTGTATAAAAGGATGGATCAAAAATCAATGTCTCATGTGTCGCGTAATAATGAACATATGACAGCGGAATTACTCTGTCCAGTCCCATTAATGAGACCACCTACTAAAAGTTAGTCTTTTGCAGCGCAGATCATTGAGAGACATGCAGGAGGAATGTCAGTGAGGCTCTGATCAGTAATGACAGGGATATGGAGCCATGCCACCTCCACCTGTGCTGTGTTTCACAGTTGAGGATCCATGTCACGTACACCTGATCGAGGTGTACGCATTGATTGGGTTTAAATCTGGCCAGTTTGGTGCCAGGGGTGCCCTTTGAACCACACCCGTAGACTGCGAGCAGTGTGACACGTTGCATTGTCATGCTGGTAGATGCCACTGTGTTGAGGAAAAAGAAACTGCATGTAGGGGTGGACATGGCCCCTAAGAATGGAGTTGAGTCGATCCATTGTACCTTCCAGAATGATTAGATCACCCGAGGAATGCCACGGAAACATTTCTTAGACCGTAACACTGCACCCCCAGACTGTATCATTCCGACAGTTGTTGTGGGGTGTTTGCTCTGATGTTTCGTGCCATACGTGCCAACAACCATCTGTCCGAAGGAGCATAAAACGTGATTCATCTAAAAAAGCCGACTGCCACCACTCGCGGATGTCCAGTTGCAGTATTGCAGTGCAAATTTCAGCCCTTGTCACCAATGAACAGCTGCCAGCACGGGTGCACAAAGCAGGTACCTGCTACGGAAGTGCATATGCAGAACATTTGCTGAACGGTTGTTGAGGGGATGCTGTCAGTAGCACCTCAGTTCATCTGGGCAGTCAGTTGCTCAACAGTTGTACATCTCCATTAATTAAAACTTCCAGGCTGCATTGCCATGGTCCATATATAAAAATACTTCTCCTTCATGATGTTTCATTGCCTACTGCAGGCAACACCTTCTGAGGTGAGTGGGCGACTGGCTGCTAGGCTCCGGTGGTCCCACTTATATCGAGGGCTTAGATGGCGCCACCACTTGTCACGTGCTTTCAACTTTAAAACTCTCTCTGGCTAGTGCCACCTCTCTCGATTACAGGTAGATTGTCACTTCGTTGGTACAAAGCTGACAGCCATATCTTGTTTAGTTTTAATTCTTCTGCTTTTCTATTAAAATTATTTCTGTGCTTGTAGATCTCTGTAGTTTCTCTATACATGTGAGTATAATAATATGAGGTCCTAGCTATCACGTTCGTCTCACTAAATTTTATTTCGTGATCACCGTCTTTGAAAACGTGTTCCGCTACAGCTGATTTGTGAATCCGTCCCAATCTACAGTTCCTTTTGTGTTCCATTAGGCGGGTATTATCACTCCTTTTATTTGTTCTAATATAAACCGTGCCACAGCTACACGGAATTTTATACACTCCTGGGGTAGCTAAGGGTTGTCTTGAGTCTTTCACCAATCTTAAACTTTCACTAATTTTCTTGGTAGGTCGAAAGATTGTCTGCACTTGAAACTTGGCCAAAACTTTACGAATACAGTCCGTGATGTTATGAATAAATCGAAGAAAAACTTTTCCAGCCGACGGTTGTTGTTGTCGTGTATTTTCGGACACTTTTCTTCTAGGGTGGAATGCTCGATCTATTTCCTTGTCAGTGTACCCATTTCTCTTGAAAACTGTTAGCAAATGGCTTAATTCATCTTGCAAGATAACATCACGGACCATATTGGTAAAGTTTTGTCCAAGTTTCAAGTGGAGACAATCTTTCGGCCTACCAAGAAAATTAGTGAAAGTTTAAGATCGGTAAAAGACGCATGACACCCTTTAGCTACCCCAGGTGTGTATAAAATTCCGTGTAGCTGTGGCATGCTTTATATTGGAACAACTAAAAGGAGTGTTAATACCCACCTAATGGAACACAAAAGGAACTGTAGATTGGGACAGATTGACAAATCAGCTGTAGCGGAACACATTTTCAAAGACGGTGATGACGAAATAAAATTTAGTGAGACAAACGTGATAGCTAGGACCTCACATTATTATACTCGCATGTATTGAGAAGCTATAGAGATATACAAGCACGGAAATAATTTAAACAGAAAAGGAGGAGGATTAAAACTAGACAAGATATGGCAGTCGACTCCGTACCAACGAAGTGACAGTTGATTACCTGTAATCGAGAGAGATGGCAATAGCCAGAGATAGTTTTAAAGTCGAAAGCACGTGACGAGTGGTGGTGCCATCTAAACGCTCTATGTAAGTGGGACAGCCAGCTGCCAACTCACTTCAGAAGATGTTGCCCGCAGTAGGCAATGAAATGTCAGAAAGGAGAAGTAGTTTTATATATGGACGCTGGCCGTGAAAGCTTACATGTAATGATGAGTTGTACATCTGTTCACCTCTGTCATATGTGGCCTGCGGTGCACTGCAGTTGCCTCGATGTCGGTTTTGGATAGCTCTGTTTTGTCACACACGGTATAGTTTAACCTTTGGAGCACACGAACAGTTTACAAACTTAGCCATTTCGCAAATCCTTCCACCCCAGGCCCTTTTGGACAGCAGATAAATCGCTTTGTTTCTGCATTACGACAATGGCTGCACAGTCTCCTGCAATCTCCGACACACTTTATATACCGTCAAGTGCTAGTACTGCCATCTGTTAGAGGTTCTTGCGTGCTGATTTTGAACATAGGTGGCTGTCACATTAATTTGACTGGATTGTGTAGAACAGATCATAGCCTAACTATCCATTCAGTATAGCCATTGTGCACTTGTGGGTTATGGGGCACTGTGATGGACAGCAGCAATCTATAGTGTTGGGTGAAGAAGTTTGCTAACAGAGAAACAGACATTGGAGATAAACCGTGTAGCGGCCGGCCAACATCTGCCAGTTGAGGACAGGCTGATCAAGTGATTTGAAGAGACACACATGCTAGATTTCACAATCGCAGTGAAATCTATGTAACCGTACTTAAGAAACTTACAAAGACATTATTGCTCACGTGGTTACAGATTCAGTGACTTGGGTGAGGTTAAAACAGCTTTAAGAATCGTAGGTCAAGAAGTAAAAACTGAATTGTTTTCATGATGGTTGTGATGTCTGCATTCAATGGTAGTGCAAATTTGTACAACTGTGTAGTGACTGTTGAATGGTACTGTTGTGTAGAAGACCATTCAGGCTGTGATCTGTACTAATTCTGGTGTTCCATGTTCATTATTCAATTTTTATGACACAAAAGGCATTACTTTTCGATCCACCCTTATACTAGGAGAAAAACTACTGCTTCAGGGGAGAGCTACTGCTCCTTCTCATACACTATGCAGCTGCTATTTTCATCCATACTTCATCCCAATAAGCATTTATGTAGATTTAGATGGAGCACTGTCACTTGTTTATACAGACTATATGATCAAAAGTATCCGGACACCCCCAAAAACATATGTTTGTGCTGCCACCTACTGCCAGGTACTCCATATCAGGGACCTCAGTAGTCATTAGACATCGTGAGGGAGCAGAATGGGGCACTCCACAGAACTCACGGACTTCAAACGTGGTCAGTTGGTTGGGTGTCACTTGTGTCATACGTCTGTATGCGAGATTTCCACCCTCCTAAACATCCCTAGGTCCACTGTTTGTGATGTGATAGTGAAGTGGAAACGTGGAGTGACACGTACAGCACAAAACATAAGGCCGACCTCATCTGTTAACTGACAGAGACCGCTGACATTTGAAGAGGGTTGTAATGTGCAATAGGCAGACATGGTCTATCCAGACCATCACACAGGAATTCCAAACTGCATCAGCATCCACTGCAAGTACCATGAGAGTTAGGCAGGAGGTGAGGAAACCTGGATTTCATGGTCAAGCGGCTGCTCATAAGCTCACACAAAAAAAAAAGCTAAAGGACACCTCACTTGGTGTAAGGAGCGTAAAAATTGGACGATTGAACAGTGGAAATACAATATGTGAATTGACTAATCACGGTACACAATGCGGTGATCTGATGGCATGGTGTGTGTATGGCGAATGCCCAGCAAACGTCATCTACCAGCGTGTGTAATGCCAACAGTAAAATTTGGAGGTGATGGTGTTATGGTGTGGTCGTTTTTTCATGGAGGGGGCTTGCACCCCTTGTTTTGTGTTGCACTATCAGAGCACAAGCGTACATTGATGTTTAAAGCACCATTTTGCTTCCCGCTGTTGAGCAATTCAGGGATGGCAATTGCATCTTTCAACATGATCAGGCATCTGTTCACATTGCACGGCCTGTGGCGGAGTGGTTACATGACAATAACATCCCTGTAACTTACCTGCACAGTCCTGACCTGAATCCTATATAAAATCTTTGGGATGTTTTGGAACACCAATTTTGTGCCAGGCCTCACCAATCGACATCGATATGTCTGCTCAGTGGAGCACTCCATGAAGAATGGGCTGCCATTCCCCTAGAGACCTTCCAGCTTGTGACTGTACGTATTCCTGTGAGAGTGGAAGCTGTCAACAAGGCTAAGGGTGGGCCAACACCATATTGAATTTCAGCATTACCGATGGAGGGTGCCACGAATTTGTCAGTCATTTTCAGCCAGGTGTCCAGATACTTTTGGTCACATAGTGTATTGGCAAAATCAAACCCCATTTAATATGAACATTAGAGTTGAGCAGAGTTATGGACATTAAGTCCAAATATTCTGGTAAATTATGGGAATAGCGGCTAATAAGATATTCTTTTACTTTGTCTTTGAGTGTTTTGCGGATTTCAGGTTTTCTGCCTTGTTTGGCATAATCTTTCATAGAATATAAAACTTCATTCTAAAATGTAGACAGGGACAATGTCAATCCTAAATTCATTCTTATTGTTACCTACAAATACTATTATACAACAAATGGGCTGTTTTGTAAGTATGTGAATCCTCAAGTGCATCTGAACTTCTCTGCATAGTACCTGGCTATCACCTTTACATTATTAATATTGTGCACGAATTAAGGGTAATTAAAAACTACAAATACCAAATGTGTCTGTGTGACACGTGACAATGAAGTTTTGGAATGTGACGTGTCCACAAATGGGGATGGACAAATCACTGGAAACATTCATTTTACTGCTACGTTACTTTTGTGGCAACACATCAATCTGTAGCATAACTCAAGGTCTAGATTACGTTGAAGTTGGTTTGAGAACTGAAACCAATGAATGTGATGTCATGAGAATAACTAAATTCTTGTTATATGTATCCTTTATTTTACGCATACGAATAGTTTATATTGTGGGTCAGAGCGTACAGGTGGTCTCAGTATAATCTGTCGATAAACTGAAGAGCGAACAGCACTTTCGGCGGGCAACTGGTCTTTCCTAGAAGAACGCTCTACCTGCTGTACAGAATTACAATGAATCAGTTTCCTCTTTAGCAGTGCGGTTGCAGTATGTGGCGAGCCACGTAGTTTCTATTGTGCATTACATTAGATACTGATGTAGGTGTTCATGCATTTATTGAGAAATAAACTGTCAGGAATATTTGAACACAACATTCCCACTCATTTAAAAGGTGGGCTGTGGAAGGGCTGGCAAAACATCATCAGCCTGTGGGTGGTCATCATAACATAGTTGGATAAAGACTGCGGGGACAGGCATGTTCGCTTTTCAGTTTAGATACAGACTGTAGATTCAGTATTTCCCAAATTAAGGGTATTTATGAAGATACGTGATTGGTACTATTCAATTTGAAACTAACATCCATTGTTATACGTACAGCAACTGCTTGTTCTTCAGCTGTAATTTGGTAAATGTGCCATTCTGTTTCAGATGGCACAGAGTGAAGACCTGGATAATGATATCGATGAAATGCTCCACGAATTTGAGTCGAAGTGCCAGCGTCCCATCCTCCACTGTGTCCTGTTCTACTGATGGAGACTGCATGCTACACGACCAGAGGACAGATAGAAGTTTCTACTGACACGCGCATGCACTTTGCGACGTCCGGTCCATCAGTGAGGGGACGTGAGAGGAGCGGTGGTGTGCTCGCACACCGATGCGTTTGTCTGTACCTCACTTTCTGTGCGAACCGGCGAAGAAATTTCTCTTCCCTTAGCAGGTTACCTTCTGGTGCTCCAGAAATGAGTGATATTTGTTAAGTTAGTTCGGATTGAGGAAGTCAGAATTCCTCTTATAAGTCTATAAACAGAAAGCTTTAATAAAAACTGATTTCAACAGTGGCACTGGATGAATTGGCCACTACAGCATTTGTACTATGACATTTTTATTTTGTTACATTTTTAAGAAAGAAAGAAGGAAAGAAATAATGTTTTTCTTGCAGTTCCGTGTAGTTATAGCTAGCAGTGTGCAAATGCCGGCGTATTAATCGGTTTCTGTATCCTCCAGCCTGTGTTGCACAGAATTGCAATTGGTTATTGTGGTCCGCGTATTCTGAGATGACTGCCACAACCTGTTCTTCGAAAGACTTACTGTAGAGCTTGAGACATAATACGTAGCATATTTAACTCTCATTTAAGCAAGCAGCCAGTAAGATTTCTCCGGGTTACCTTTATGTCCACCTTTCATATTGAAAATTAATTGTAATCCAATGACAGCTAAATGCACATGCTCAAATTATTGTAGGAATAAGCTTTCCAATTGCTAAAAGGCTGGCAGATATATACCGATTTGTTTTAAAATGTTCGGGAAAGTTTATAGGACACTTGGAACTGAAGTTATTTTCAGGATATTGATGGGGTAGGATACAACTTTGCAGCCATCAGTGCAAGGATTTCAAGAGAGATTGAGCTCTCAATTCAGAATTGTGTTATTACTGTGTTACTAAGTGTAGTGTCACTTCCTTTTTTTTTACTTTAATAGATGAAATGTAGCAAATATGAGATTATCTGGAACTATGTTGATAACTGAATACCTTGTATGAATGTTCCTGTGAAGACATTGTGCTACCTAATGTGTTTGTCTGTCCCACATACTTGTAGTTGCAGTTATATGAACTGATGCTGGACATGTGCTAATAACAAATGGTCTTGTCATCCTTTTGTTCGCTCAGTAGTGTACTGTGTGTCCAGCAAATGCAGCACAAATTGCTGATATGTTTTAATATCTTCTTAGTTCTAGATATTTGAAAGTCCTTTGTACATATGTTTATTGCACTATAAGGCTTACTAAGAAGTTGAATGCATAGAAAATGGTAACAGCAGGGGCAAGAATGCAGTTGGGTGAAAATGATGCAGAGATGACACACCTGTGATAGATTCTGGCAACAGTTTCAAAGAAGAAAAGAAATTAGGTAAGAGTGTTGTGGAAGTTACAGCATAGAGTGCTGTGGAAGTTACAGTGCCATGACTTCTACAGGAAGAAACTTTTGTAGCAGATTGAAGTATCTAAATCCCCTGCCCTACTTATGATCTGTATTTATTCATAGCATGTCAGGAATGTGAATATGTATTAGGTGGCCTTCTGTGACTGATGCAATTTTGTGCTTGCTTACCAGGGTGCTCGGATATTTATTTCTGGTTTTAATGGTACATGCTGTGCAAAATACACTTGTCGTCATTTACTCACTGCTATCAGTCCTACTCTGGAACAGTAGTGACTCTCAGTGGGTATTTTTACTGTTGGGCGTGTGCCATGTAGCTGTTGCACAAGAATTCCAGTTTCACTCCCAGCCTTTCTGGCTATCTGCTTATTATGCACTCGATGTCTGATTTTTCCTTACTCCTTTCTTCCTTATAAAACAAAAGTATGAAAGTGAAAATATAACTTTTGTCTCTCTTCTTAATCAGAAGATATAAATGGAAAAGAACTTCCTGACATACATTTCATTCGATTCTGCATGTGAAATGTATCTGTGTGATTTCTGCTATGAAGTATGACATAGCTGTTGTTTCCGTATCTGTAATTACCAGGAAATAGTGTAGTATAAACCTGAAGTAACCGTATATGTTTATCTTACAATGCTCAATCAATTCTACATATACCCACAGTGCAGTTTTAATATTAAGGAGAAATGTTGAAACTTTTGCTCAGTGCTTCCATAAAACAATCTCTCTTCCATTCTGATGTTGCGATATGTATGCATTGATAAACAGATTACATATATTAACATGTAGTATTTTACTTTTTGTAAACTATGTCAGTCTGAATGAAACTAAAATTGAAGCAATTACGGAGCTGTATTTGCACACTGCTAAATGTTTTCTGTTTTTTGTTATTCTATTTATATTGCAAAAGTATTATTTATGTCATGTGTTTAGAATTAATGTCAGATTTGTTCTGGAGGGATGAGGAAGAAGTGAACTGATTATTGTACTAGCATGTCTTTTGCTTGTCCCTCCGTTCTTAGATTTTTGCCAATTTTTTTACCTCAAGCTGAGAGACTACTGGATTGTGTGCAATTGCCTGTGTTCCATTAGTACCATGGGCGATATTGTGAGACATAGCGATTATATATATATATGTATACAAATAACTTTTTTGTGCTTATAATTATAAATCATTATTTCTGTAAACTGTTCTGGTATTTTATTGTATACAACACCTCAGATACGTTGAAGGTACCAAAGTTTCCTTCCTTTTCCCAGCCGAATGCCTATTTGTCCAGATTATAAATAAAACGACTGTAATTATAATATGGGAGATGATTCAGGTTTGATAGCATCACTGCTTGTTGTGGCATAGCTCAGGCAGGCACACATTACTGCTGAACTGCAATTTGCTTCCTAGATACTGAGTGGAGTGGTATTGTGTATAAGACACTTCACTCGTTTTTGGGAAGAAAGTGGTTAGCACCCTTTTTGGCTATTTGAATCTAGATTTTCTGTTTAGATAAATTGTTTAAAGCAAATGCTGAGATTTCCTTGTTCAGTCTGGAGCATGTGCTCTGTTATACTGATACCATTGTTGAGAGAGGATATTAAATCTTAATCTTCCTTATTCTGCCTTTGTGTCACTGGACATCTGTGGTTAGCGAACCACTCATTCAACCAGTAATGTTAGTGTTCATACCTGTGCATTGGCGCAGCCTCATTTGTATAGTGTTGTTAGCTGAGAAGAGCTGGCAACAGAGCACATGGGATTTATTCGTAAAAAAACACGAACACAAGTGTGTTCAACCTCGGGGCACATGGCATTAACTGTATCATCACTGTAAAGTGGATTAATTTTTCTTTTTCCTAGCTGGAACTACCAAATTAAAAAGTTCTTGAATGAAACCTCTGTTATAATACATAACTTTGAGTACACAATCCTAGAAATTAAAGCACAGAAATAATCAGTATGCTAATTTTTCCATATTTACAGATCTCCCTCCTCCACTGTTATGCAAAGAACCATACTTTTCATGTTTGTAAATACAGTCAATGTTTGGTGATTTTGATCACTTGCTCAAGGTTACTGTTATGACTGCACAGGCCACATGGTAATTATACTAAACATAGAAAATTTAAATGTCCACAAAAAAACTCAAAATATCTGTGTCATCCAAGATTAGCCACAAACTATTGTGGAGTAACATGACTTGCCATAAAGTATATTAACACTTCCTTAACAAAAGTGGTTAGCGCTCTGAGCTACACAACATTACATCACATGACCTAACCACAGACTCATTGAGACATTTGTAAAATCATCTCCATATACCAAAGCACAAGAAAGAACACCGACTGGTTGAATAAAACAGTTGCCAAAAGGCCTCCTGTTTAACTCGTACACCACAGTAATCTTCCCTCTGAAGAGTGCCATTAACAAAATCAATTTACACAAAAACTCCAAAAACCCAATAAAATAAACCCCATCTTTATTCATCTGAAGGACCAAAGTAAGCATTACATTACAGACTACCGCGAAAACTGGGTACTTTACAATTGTCATATCCCCCCCCCCCCCCCCTTTCCACCATCTATGTGGACAATTTCAATCACTTGTACTTTACATACAAGTCACATTTATTGGTTGAGTACTGGGGAAGTGCAGTCAGTCTACAAAAGAGATTGCTTACTACTCACTTGTGTGACCATTCTGTAATATTGCCCAAGTGTGTGGGACTCGTGCCACACAGGACTAACAGAGGATAATCTGTGGGAGAGTGACACAGATACACTGAAGGAACTGAACTGGCAGACTCTTGAAGACGGAAGTAAACTATCCCGAGAGAGTCTATTAACAAAGTTCCAAGAACTGGCTTTAAATGACTACTCCTGGGATTTATACAATCCCATACATGTTGCTCACACAGGGATAGTGACAATAAGATTAGAATAATTACTGCAAGCACAGAGGCATTCGAACAGTCATTCTTCCTGTGCTCCGTATGTGAATGAAAGAAACACTAATAACTGGTACAATGGGATGTATCCTCTGCCATGCACATCATGGTCGCTTGCAGAGTATAGATGTAGATTAACACCCCTCCCCCGTCCTCTTAGGCAGTGCAATGAATGGAAGTGATAGTACAGTATGCAACTAATAAAAAATTGTGGTTGTCTGAAACTGAAAATATTGTGTGAATGTTAGCGTTTTAACCAAAATGCTGTTTAACACAGTGACTCCCACAGTCATAGTCACAGGCACATGACATCAGATGTGAGGTTCTGCTGCAGCAGCCAGTGGGCACACGGTGTCGGACGTGAGGCTCTGCTGTTGTGGCTGGGGAGCAAATGGTGTCAGATGTGAGGTTCTGCTGTGGTGGCTACAGGGCACAAGGTATCAGATGTGAGGCTCTGCTTTGGCGGCTACTGGGCACATGGCATCAGATGTGAGGCTGTGCTGTGGTGGCTACTGGGCACATGGTGTCCGATGTGAGGCTCTGCTGTGGTGGCTAGTGGGCACATGGCACATGGCATCAGGCATGAGTCTGCTGTGGTGGCCAGTGGGCACATGCCATCAGACGTGAGGCTCTGCTGTGGTGGCTACTCGCCACATGGTGTCAGATGTGAGGCTCTGCTGTGGTGGCTAGTGGGCACAAGCCATCAGACGTGAGGCTCTGCTGTGGTAGCTACTCGCCACATGGTGTCAGATGTGAGGCTCTGCTTTGGTGGCTAGTGGGCACACGGCGTCAGACGTGAGGCTCTGCTGTGGCAGCTACTGGGCACATGGCGTCAGACGTGAGGCTCTGCTGTGGCGGCTACTGGGCACATGGTGTCAGACGTGAGGCTCTGCTGTGGTGGCTAGTGGGCACATGGCATCAGGCATGAGTCTGCTGTGGTGGCCAGTGGGCACATGCCATCAGACGTGAGGCTCTGCTGTGGTGGCTACTCGCCACATGGTGTCAGATGTGAGGCTCTGCTGTGGTGGCCAGTGGGCACATGCCATCAGACGTGAGGCTCTGCTGTGGTGGCTACTCGCCACATGGTGTCAGATGTGAGGCTCTGCTGTGGTGGCTAGTGGGCACATGGCATCAGGCATGAGTCTGCTGTGGTGGCCAGTGGGCACATGCCATCAGACGTGAGGCTCTGCTGTGGTGGCTACTCGCCACATGGTGTCAGATGTGAGGCTCTGCTGTGGTGGCTAGTGGGCACAAGCCATCAGACGTGAGGCTCTGCTGTGGTAGCTACTCGCCACATGGTGTCAGATGTGAGGCTCTGCTTTGGTGGCTAGTGGGCACACGGCGTCAGACGTGAGGCTCTGCTGTGGCAGCTACTGGGCACATGGCGTCAGACGTGAGGCTCTGCTGTGGCGGCTACTGGGCACATGGTGTCAGACGTGAGGCTCTGCTGTGGTGGCTAGTGGGCACATGGCATCAGGCATGAGTCTGCTGTGGTGGCCAGTGGGCACATGCCATCAGACGTGAGGCTCTGCTGTGGTGGCTACTCGCCACATGGTGTCAGATGTGAGGCTCTGCTGTGGTGGCCAGTGGGCACATGCCATCAGACGTGAGGCTCTGCTGTGGTGGCTACTCGCCACATGGTGTCAGATGTGAGGCTCTGCTGTGGTGGCTAGTGGGCACATGGCATCAGGCATGAGTCTGCTGTGGTGGCCAGTGGGCACATGCCATCAGACGTGAGGCTCTGCTGTGGTGGCTACTCGCCACATGGTGTCAGATGTGAGGCTCTGCTGTGGTGGCTAGTGGGCACAAGCCATCAGACGTGAGGCTCTGCTGTGGTAGCTACTCGCCACATGGTGTCAGATGTGAGGCTCTGCTTTGGTGGCTAGTGGGCACACGGCGTCAGACGTGAGGCTCTGCTGTGGCAGCTACTGGGCACATGGCGTCAGACGTGAGGCTCTGCTGTGGCGGCTACTGGGCACATGGTGTCAGACGTGAGGCTCTGCTGTGGTGGCTAGTGGGCACATGGCATCAGGCATGAGTCTGCTGTGGTGGCCAGTGGGCACATGCCATCAGACGTGAGGCTCTGCTGTGGTGGCTACTCGCCACATGGTGTCAGATGTGAGGCTCTGGTGTGGTGGCCAGTGGGCACATGCCATCAGACGTGAGGCTCTGCTGTGGTGGCTACTCGCCACATGGTGTCAGATGTGAGGCTCTGCTGTGGTGGCTAGTGGGCACATGGCATCAGGCATGAGTCTGCTGTGGTGGCCAGTGGGCACATGCCATCAGACGTGAGGCTCTGCTGTGGTGGCTACTCGCCACATGGTGTCAGATGTGAGGCTCTGCTGTGGTGGCTAGTGGGCACATGCCATCAGACGTGAGGCTCTGCTGTGGTGGCTACTCGCCACATGGTGTCAGATGTGAGGCTCTGCTGTGGTGGCTAGTGGGCACAAGCCATCAGACGTGAGGCTCTGCTGTGGTAGCTACTCGCCACATGGTGTCAGATGTGAGGCTCTGCTTTGGTGGCTAGTGGGCACACGGCGTCAGACGTGAGGCTCTGCTGTGGCGGCTACTGGGCACATGGTGTCAGACGTGAGGCTCTGCTGTGGTGGCTAGTGGGCACATGGCATCAGGCATGAGTCTGCTGTGGTGGCCAGTGGGCACATGCCATCAGACGTGAGGCTCTGCTGTGGTGGCTACTCGCCACATGGTGTCAGATGTGAGGCTCTGCTGTGGTGGCTAGTGGGCACATGGCATCAGGCATGAGTCTGCTGTGGTGGCCAGTGGGCACAAGCCATCAGACGTGAGGCTCTGCTGTGGTAGCTACTCGCCACATGGTGTCAGATGTGAGGCTCTGCTTTGGTGGCTAGTGGGCACACGGCGTCAGACGTGAGGCTCTGCTGTGGCAGCTACTGGGCACATGGCGTCAGACGTGAGGCTCTGCTGTGGCGGCTACTGGGCACATGGTGTCAGACGTGAGGCTCTGCTGTGGTGGCTAGTGGGCACATGGCATCAGGCATGAGTCTGCTGTGGTGGCCAGTGGGCACATGCCATCAGACGTGAGGCTCTGCTGTGGTGGCTACTCGCCACATGGTGTCAGATGTGAGGCTCTGCTGTGGTGGCCAGTGGGCACATGCCATCAGACGTGAGGCTCTGCTGTGGTGGCTACTCGCCACATGGTGTCAGATGTGAGGCTCTGCTGTGGTGGCTAGTGGGCACATGGCATCAGGCATGAGTCTGCTGTGGTGGCCAGTGGGCACATGCCATCAGACGTGAGGCTCTGCTGTGGTGGCTACTCGCCACATGGTGTCAGATGTGAGGCTCTGCTGTGGTGGCTAGTGGGCACAAGCCATCAGACGTGAGGCTCTGCTGTGGTAGCTACTCGCCACATGGTGTCAGATGTGAGGCTCTGCTTTGGTGGCTAGTGGGCACACGGCGTCAGACGTGAGGCTCTGCTGTGGCAGCTACTGGGCACATGGCGTCAGACGTGAGGCTCTGCTGTGGCGGCTACTGGGCACATGGTGTCAGACGTGAGGCTCTGCTGTGGTGGCTAGTGGGCACATGGCATCAGGCATGAGTCTGCTGTGGTGGCCAGTGGGCACATGCCATCAGACGTGAGGCTCTGCTGTGGTGGCTACTCGCCACATGGTGTCAGATGTGAGGCTCTGCTGTGGTGGCCAGTGGGCACATGCCATCAGACGTGAGGCTCTGCTGTGGTGGCTACTCGCCACATGGTGTCAGATGTGAGGCTCTGCTGTGGTGGCTAGTGGGCACATGGCATCAGGCATGAGTCTGCTGTGGTGGCCAGTGGGCACATGCCATCAGACGTGAGGCTCTGCTGTGGTGGCTACTCGCCACATGGTGTCAGATGTGAGGCTCTGCTGTGGTGGCTAGTGGGCACAAGCCATCAGACGTGAGGCTCTGCTGTGGTAGCTACTCGCCACATGGTGTCAGATGTGAGGCTCTGCTTTGGTGGCTAGTGGGCACACGGCGTCAGACGTGAGGCTCTGCTGTGGCAGCTACTGGGCACATGGCGTCAGACGTGAGGCTCTGCTGTGGCGGCTACTGGGCACATGGTGTCAGACGTGAGGCTCTGCTGTGGTGGCTAGTGGGCACATGGCATCAGGCATGAGTCTGCTGTGGTGGCCAGTGGGCACATGCCATCAGACGTGAGGCTCTGCTGTGGTGGCTACTCGCCACATGGTGTCAGATGTGAGGCTCTGCTGTGGTGGCCAGTGGGCACATGCCATCAGACGTGAGGCTCTGCTGTGGTGGCTACTCGCCACATGGTGTCAGATGTGAGGCTCTGCTGTGGTGGCTAGTGGGCACATGGCATCAGGCATGAGTCTGCTGTGGTGGCCAGTGGGCACATGCCATCAGACGTGAGGCTCTGCTGTGGTGGCTACTCGCCACATGGTGTCAGATGTGAGGCTCTGCTGTGGTGGCTAGTGGGCACATGCCATCAGACGTGAGGCTCTGCTGTGGTGGCTACTCGCCACATGGTGTCAGATGTGAGGCTCTGCTGTGGTGGCTAGTGGGCACAAGCCATCAGACGTGAGGCTCTGCTGTGGTAGCTACTCGCCACATGGTGTCAGATGTGAGGCTCTGCTTTGGTGGCTAGTGGGCACACGGCGTCAGACGTGAGGCTCTGCTGTGGCGGCTACTGGGCACATGGTGTCAGACGTGAGGTTCTGCTGTGGTGGCTAGTGGGCACATGGCATCAGGCATGAGTCTGCTGTGGTGGCCAGTGGGCACATGCCATCAGACGTGAGGCTCTGCTGTGGTGGCTACTCGCCACATGGTGTCAGATGTGAGGCTCTGCTGTGGTGGCTAGTGGGCACATGGCATCAGGCATGAGTCTGCTGTGGTGGCCAGTGGGCACATGCCATCAGACGTGAGGCTCTGCTGTGGTGGCTACTCGCCACATGGTGTCAGATGTGAGGCTCTGCTGTGGTGGCTAGTGGGCACATGCCATCAGACGTGAGGCTCTGCTGTGGTGGCTACTCGCCACATGGTGTCAGACGTGAGGCTCTGCTGTGGTGGCTAGTGGGCACAAGCCATCAGACGTGAGGCTCTGCTGTGGTAGCTACTCGCCACATGGTGTCAGATGTGAGGCTCTGCTTTGGTGGCTAGTGGGCACACGGCGTCAGACGTGAGGCTCTGCTGTGGCAGCTACTGGGCACATGGCGTCAGACGTGAGGCTCTGCTGTGGCTGCTACTGGGCACATGGTGTCAGACGTGAGGCTCTGCTGTGGTGGCTAGTGGGCACATGGCATCAGGCATGAGTCTGCTGTGGTGGCCAGTGGGCACATGCCATCAGACGTGAGGCTCTGCTGTGGTGGCTACTCGCCACATGGTGTCAGATGTGAGGCTCTGCTGTGGTGGCCAGTGGGCACATGCCATCAGACGTGAGGCTCTGCTGTGGTGGCTACTCGCCACATGGTGTCAGATGTGAGGCTCTGCTGTGGTGGCTAGTGGGCACATGGCATCAGGCATGAGTCTGCTGTGGTGGCCAGTGGGCACATGCCATCAGACGTGAGGCTCTGCTGTGGTGGCTACTCGCCACATGGTGTCAGATGTGAGGCTCTGCTGTGGTGGCTAGTGGGCACATGCCATCAGACGTGAGGCTCTGCTGTGGTGGCTACTCGCCACATGGTGTCAGATGTGAGGCTCTGCTGTGGTGGCTAGTGGGCACAAGCCATCAGACGTGAGGCTCTGCTGTGGTAGCTACTCGCCACATGGTGTCAGATGTGAGGCTCTGCTTTGGTGGCTAGTGGGCACACGGCGTCAGACGTGAGGCTCTGCTGTGGCGGCTACTGGGCACATGGTGTCAGACGTGAGGCTCTGCTGTGGTGGCTAGTGGGCACATGGCATCAGGCATGAGTCTGCTGTGGTGGCCAGTGGGCACATGCCATCAGACGTGAGGCTCTGCTGTGGTGGCTACTCGCCACATGGTGTCAGATGTGAGGCTCTGCTGTGGTGGCTAGTGGGCACATGGCATCAGGCATGAGTCTGCTGTGGTGGCCAGTGGGCACATGCCATCAGACGTGAGGCTCTGCTGTGGTGGCTAGTGGGCACATGGTGTCAGATGTGAGGCTCTGCTGTGGTGGCCAGTGGGCACATGCCATCAGACGTGAGGCTCTGCTGTGGTGGCTACTCGCCACATGGTGTCAGATGTGAGGCTCTGCTGTGGTGGCTAGTGGGCACATGGCATCAGGCATGAGTCTGCTGTGGTGGCCAGTGGGCACATGCCATCAGACGTGAGGCTCTGCTGTGGTGGCTACTCGCCACATGGTGTCAGATGTGAGGCTCTGCTGTGGTGGCTAGTGGGCACATGCCATCAGACGTGAGGCTCTGCTGTGGTGGCTACTCGCCACATGGTGTCAGATGTGAGGCTCTGCTGTGGTGGCTAGTGGGCACAAGCCATCAGACGTGAGGCTCTGCTGTGGTAGCTACTCGCCACATGGTGTCAGATGTGAGGCTCTGCTTTGGTGGCTAGTGGGCACACGGCGTCAGACGTGAGGCTCTGCTGTGGCAGCTACTGGGCACATGGCATCAGACGTGAGGCTCTGCTGTGGCGGCTACTGGGCACATGGTGTCAGACGTGAGGCTCTGCTGTGGTGGCTAGTGGGCACATGGCGTCATACATGAGTCTGCTGTGGTGGCTACTGGGCATATGGCATCAGATGTGAGTCTGCTGTGGTGGCTAGTGGGCGCAAGGCGTCAGACATAAGTCTTTGCTGTGGTGGCTACTGGGCACATGGCATCAGACGTGAGGCTGTGCAGTGGTGGCTACTGGGCGCATGGCATCAGATGTGAGGCTCTGCTGTGGCTACTAGCTGCCTTGTGGCAATTGATGTGCTAGTAATTTAGTGATCAGTTATTTAGTAGGAGTTCTTAACTGACTTTTAATCAGTACATATTAGCATTTGGGGAATGTATTTATCAAAATCCTAATTTTGTGTTTTAGAAGAATTCAGTTATTTTGGGAGTTACTTCATGTATTACATTGAAATTCACACAGTGGTTAACTGTTGTCACTACAAAAGATTATACCAAGCTTCACATAACGGTTTGCTAGAAATTCCTTTAATAATCCATAGTGAGGTGTGTGATATTTGTTAGCTGTAAAATACACGCACACAGCTTGGCTAGACGATCTAGTCGGCTCTCAGATATGGTGCACCCAGCAGGAGAAAGCATTATCTCGGTCACCGAGTTATTGATTTTTCCGGAGAGATTCTGACAGATTCCCTGTTGGCAATGCATGTTGCTGTACCTCTCTCAAGCCATAACAACTCCTCTTTGTCCTTAAAGTTTAGGGCAACACATTTTAGTACTTCCAGCTCTGAATGCCTACACAGAAATAACTTTTGTTTGTCAGTGTAAAACATAACCAGCTTTGATGGCTACATTTCGATTACTGAACTTGCCAATAGTCGAAGAGGTGTCAAGGTATGTAACTCAGTTTTAATATAGTTCTTCCATTTAAAATACTGTCTGGGCTGAGTTGTTACACATTAACAGGCACTTTGCGATGTGTTCACCAACAAATAACACAGGTGAAATGCAGAAGGAGAGTTTAAAGATATTTTTTATTGCATCACATGACAGATAAAACTGGTACGTATACAGTTCTCACAAAACTGATTCAAGACTGGCACCATACTAACGCATTGTGGCTACCACCACTGTTCCTTACATAGTATGCACCAATTACAAAACCTTTCTGCATATTGTTTAAATTGAACATAGTTAAATTTATGTGCTTTTATAGTACTGGTTTCCGATTTTGGTGAGGCAGATGGTGGCAATATGCGTGATATATAATTAGTATGTTCAAATAATTTGGTTTTTACATTGAAATTTCTTGAAATATACAATGATAACAATAACTGACTATTTTTGTTAATTGCTTCATAATTACACCATGACTCTTGGTCCTAACATGACTTTGGTGTTTTTACATTGAGTCTGATCGTTATTACAGTTTCTCTTTTGTATGTTGTTCCTCCAAAGAATGTGTGCATGTGTAGATTTAACATATTATTGGCTATGTAGTACAGTCATCCTATAAATTGATCAAGACTGAATACTAGGGGTTTAATTTCATCATACGTTAATTAGTTTTCATAGATACAGTAAGAAAGCAATAATACAATTGACACTTCTGCATGTATATAACTTTGCATAAAGAGTTAGTGATAGTATCACAGTCTACAAAATGTACATCCTATTTCTCTGCATTTTATACTGTTCTATACTGCTCTGCTACATTACAGGTGAATACTTTCACATTTCATTTTAAAAATTTGTGGACATGTAAAGAGGTGATACGCATGACACATATAACCACACTTCAACTTTGATGGAGTTAACAGACTACTACCCTCCTTCAAGAGGAAATGTTAATTGGAAAACTGACACATATAAAGAGGAGCCAATTACTTAGTCTTTCGAAACGAAAATTTGAAACAAGCAAATTACACACACTTCTGGTGCCATAACTACAGAGGCACTCAGTCAATGTTTAGTACTACAGTATTGTGTCGTCATCCCATTTTTAAACAGAAACGCTATTATCTAAACAGAAGGCAGAGGGGAGGGGAACGGAAAGGGAAGGAACTAATGATACCAGTGGCGGTGTGTGAAAATGTGTGCCAAATTGGGATCTGAACCTGAGATCTCCTGCTTACTACGAAGTTTCATTAAGCACTATGCATTCGGGCACAGTGTTAATTTCAAATGTGCAGACTATCTCAGCATGCTCCATGGCCAACTCTCACTCTCACCTAACGCCACCAGTTATCTGCAGTCTCCCATTGGATGTCAAACACAAATCTCAATCCACACTGGAAGTTGGGGATTCGTAGCCCATCGAGGTGTACCAATAACGTGATTGTGTTCTGTCTGTTGTTTTGGAAATGTCTGAAAGAACTGGCACTATGTGCAACTTTAGCTGTGATACATATTACGTACATTGAAGGTGAAGGGGGGAGAAAGGAACTAACCATAGCAGTTGCACTGGGAATTTATGCACACTCAGTTGTGATGAGCAAAAATGCAACATTCAGGACCAGGACTTGCACCCGGGATCTTCTGCTTAGTGTGTTGTAGCAGTAACCTCTGCGCCTTTGGAGACGGTGTTAATTGCAAATACACAGACTATCGTGGCGTGCTCCTCAGTTGACTCACAATTTCACATAGTGCCACCACTTATCCACCATCCCCTTCCACGTTCTCGGTGCTCACTAATTTTAGACACCTGTTGGAGGTTCAACATAAACGTGTACCCACATCGACGGTTGCAGCTTCATAGTCCATCGAGGTGTATCGATTATACAAATGCTCGGCTTCTGTTCTTTCGGACGTGTCTGAAAGAACAGCACTTGTTTAGAATCCGTACATTTTCACTTTTCTCCACTGATTCTGTATAAAGTCCTGATGCAGCTGCTATAATTAGTCCCTTCATTTTCCTTTTCTTTCTCCCACCTCCACCTTCCATTTACATAATATGTATCACTGCTGTGAACCCTGCACCGCGTCTGTTCTTTTGGACACGTCCGAAGGAACAGACACCGTGCATCCATTCCTATAACTGATACACCTTGATGGGGTATGAATCCACGACAACCTGTGCAGATGCACATTTACATTTGACCTCCAGTGGGAATCTAAAATTATCTAACATGGAGGATATGGACAAGGACTGTGGGTAAGTGGTGGCACTAGGTGAAATTGTGTCAGCCAAGGAGTGTACTGAGACAGACTGTGCATTTGCAATTAACACTGTGTCAGTGTGGTGCAGTGCTTAGTGCAACTGCCTGGTAAGCAGATCAAGGGTTCGAGTCCTGGTCCAGCACATATTTTTATTTGTCGCTGTTGATTCCACACGAAGTCCCAATGCAGCTGATATTAATTCATTCCCTTTCTCCCTCCTCCACTTTCACTTTGCATAATATTTTTCATAGCTGCAGATTTTGTGGGGTCTCTCTTCTTTTGGACATGTCAAAAAAGAACAGACATCATGCATTCACATAAAAAATCCTGTTGCTTCAATGCAGCATTTTACCCATTTAAAAATTGTTATTTGAATATTTATTGCATGTTTATAGCAGTTTGTTTGGTAGATGGCCAAAATTTGGTTACTGTAGGGGAATTTGTAATATTTTTAGTTACTTACTGGTGAGAATTCAAAGAAAGAATATATATATATATATATATATATATATAATAGAAAGAAACTTCCACATGGGAAAAATATATTAAAAACAAAGATTCCAAGACTTACCAAGCGGGAAACTGCCGGCAGACAGGCACAATGAACAAAACACACAAACATACACACAGAATTACTGACAGGATACTTCCCGGGAGTGGATCAGACTCTGAATGTGGCTCTCCAGCAGGGATACGACTTCCTAAAATCCTGCCCCGAAATGAGATCCATCCTTCATGAAATCCTCCCCACTCCACCAAGAGTGTCTTTCCGCCGTCCACCTAACCTTCGTAACCTCTTGGTTCATCCCTATGAAATCCCCAAACCACCTTCCCTACCCTCTGGCTCCTACCCTTGCAACCGCCCTCGGTGTAAAACCTGTCCTATGCACCCTCCCACCACCACCTACTCCAGTCCTGTAACCCGGAAGGTTACACGATCAAAGGGAGAGCCATGTGTGAAAGCACCCACGTGATTTACCAACTGACCTGCCTACACTGTGACGCTTTCTATGTGGGAATGACCAGCAACAAACTGTCCATTCGCATGAATGGACACAGGCAGACAGTGTTTGTTGGTAATGAGGATCACCCTGTGGCTAAACATGCCTTGGTGCACGGCCAGCACATCTTGGCACAGTGTTACACCGTCCAAGTTATCTGGATACTTCTCACCAACACCAACCTATCCAAACTCCGGAGATGGGAACTCGCCCTTCAGTATATCCTCTCTTCTCGATATCCGCCAGGCTTCAACCTCCACTAATTTCAAGTTGCCGCCGCTCATACCTCACCTGTCTTTCAACAACTTCTTTGCCTCTGTACTTCCGCCTCGACTGACATCTCTGCCGT
Organism: Schistocerca gregaria; assembly: GCF_023897955.1. NCBI lineage: Eukaryota > Metazoa > Arthropoda > Insecta > Orthoptera > Acrididae > Schistocerca > Schistocerca gregaria. The sequence goes on from NC_064930.1 coordinate 75,498,853, forward strand.
TACTCTTTGCCTTTAAATATGTCTGCTTGTGCCTGTGTATGTGCGCATGGATATGTGTGTGTGTGCGAGTGTACACCTGTCCTTTTTTCCCCCTAAGGGAAGTCTTTCCGCTCCCGGGATTGGAATGACTCCTTACCCTCTCCCTTAAAACACACATCCTTTCGTCTTTCCCTCTCCTTCCCTCTTTCCTGAAGAAGCAACCATCGGTTGCGAAAGCTAGTAATTCTGTGTGTGTGTTTTGTTCATTGTGCCTGTCTGCCGGCGCTTTCCCGCTTGGTAAGTCTTGGAATCTTTGTTTTTAATATATGGGTTTATGGAATCATCATCTTCTACAGTTTCCTGCCCCTCTTCCCCTGCCCTTCCATCACATTTTTCTCTTCTCTCTGCATTACACATTCCTTCATTCTGACAGTCCCTCAGGCTTCCTCTAGGTCTCTTACCTCCACCTGCCATTTCATGAGCCTGCCTCAGTATCCTGCTAACTCTAAAGCTTTTGAGATGCCCAGGTAATTTTAATGTTGTCTTTTCTTTGGTCTTGTGTATGGGCTTTTCTCTCATTATTTCTCTCACCATCTCATTGCTTGCCCTATCCATTCTAGTAAGTCCCATTCTAATTCTCTGAAATTTCAACTCTCAACCCTATATCCTTCCTTCCCTTCATGACTCTCATTTTTGATAATGTGCTTGGCATAACATTTGCTGGCATTCTGGTGGTACATCGTTTTGCCATCCTGGCTTCTTACATTGTGCAGAAAACCATGTCTTTACTTTCTGCCTTTCAGTAATCTATTTCTCATTACATTATGCAGCAACTAATATTTAAGAAAGTAAGTTTTCATAGCCCAAAACTGTGCAGCAAGACTTACATGCTGTACTCATATAGCAGAACAACTCTGCACAAGACATGTTACAGTGGATAGGTAGTCACATGCTCACTCACAGCTTTGGGATTGAATGTGCATATGTGGGGGAGGGTGGTGGGGTTCAGTACAATGAAACTTCATTCATTACATTCTGTGTTCCTTAAATTGCATTTTATGGGTGTGAAACAAGCCAAATACACATGAGTTGGCAGAGATCCAAATACCACATAGCAGAATGTTCATGAAAATTCATATCTGTCTGGTTTGCTACAGATGAATAGTATGTTTCAAAATTTTTCATTCACAGAAGTTAAACCACCTATTGCATTACAATATTTTTCACATAGAGGGTTATGTGCTCTTAGAATGTAAAACTGACATCCAAATATTTAAATATTTGTGCCAGAACAATCATATTACAAATCTGAACTGTATAACTGGCTATGCTCACACATCCCATATCAACTTAACGATTTTATAGGTAGGGTGTATGAGCAAGCACGGCAGTTGATTTCAAGTGACAGAGGTAGGTGCTAGATGAGTATTTGATACATTTCTTTTGTAACAATATATTAGGTACACTTTTATTTTTTCCCTTTATCTTGCACTTTTTAATTTTTATATTTAATAAAAAAATTCTTTTTTGTATTTTTAATTCTGATGATAACTCATGTAAGGATTAAAAATGGTATAAATCCACCACATGCGATTGAAATAGTTTTGAATGCAGTATTATGTTAACATAATTGTTTACACTTACAGCATTTACAACATAAATTACATATTTAAAAAGAAGTGTATTCACTAGAATAGTTTAGGCCAGGAGTGGGCAATGTCAGTTGCATTCAGAGCGTCGAGAAGAGGTCCTTGAGACCACTGGATGGTACACTTGGGCAGGAATACGTGTGTTAGGTTGTCTGTACCTCACCACAGTGTCACAGGTTGGACTGTAGAGGCTAACCCCATTTTAGAAAACTTGCTTTAAAGTCTTGTTCCTTTCTGCAGTCTGTCTAAGGAGTCTCCAGACTTCCCATGAGCTAGCTCTTAAGCCAGACCCATCCAGCAACACTCTTATGAAGTTGACATCATCTCCACTTCTGTCTGAGTTTGGCATTCGTGCATCTCATTTGCTCCGAGATGTTCTCACTTTCAGTTTTTGGGTAGCCAGTTGAATACTGTTTAATGGTTTCTGTACGGATGTAAGGACTTCATTCTTTCTTTGTAGCAGAATCTGACGGAATGCTCTCTTTAAAAAAACACAAAGAAATTCTGGTCATACATAAAGGCTGTCAGTGGTGCTACAATTAGTGTCCAGACATTCATGGACGACACTGGAACTAAAATCGATGATAGCAAAGCAAAGACAGACATGTTTTACTCAATTTCCAAATGATCCTCTACTAAGGGAGGTATAGAAGTACTGCCATAGGGTGAGTGGTATATAAGGGGGTGTTCAAAAAGAAATGAGCTAGAGGCATACTTACAGAAACCAGTACCTGTATGTTACAAATATTGGCCCTGACTGTTGAGACACTTGTCCCACTGTGACACAAGGCATTTCTTTTTGTACGCCCCTTATCGTTACTAGTGGCAGTTGCTCTGAGGAACAGTTGAAACCACTAAAATTCGACATGGCTCCAGGGCTCCACAGAATTAAAATTTGTGGGAATAGGAAATGGAATGATCACACAGGCTTAGTCATAGGTAATGTATATGGGAGATTTTGGTTCATCAGCAAGACACTATGAAAATGTAGTGGGACTGCTTACGTATCAAATGTGTATCCCTTCTTAGAATATTGCTGAAGTGTGTGGGACCCATAACATGTAGGACCAACAGAGGACACAAAATGTGTACACAGAAGGGCAGCACAAATACTCACAGGTTTGTTTCAGTCACAGGAGAGTGTCACGGAGATGCTGAAAAACGTGAAACGGTAGACACAGTCACCTGACAGCTTCGAGAACTATTGTTAAGTGAGCTGTATAAGAATATGCCACAGGATCTTACGAATTGCTACTGTAGGAACTGTGTAGACAAGGTTGGTCTAATTAAATCATCACAGAGGCAATTAGTCATTCTTCCTGCACTCCGTATGCAAATGAAGCAGGAAAAAATACTGTGAGGTACAACGGAAAATACCCACTGACAGCCACTTTACAATGGTTTGCAGATTATGGAAGTAAATGCAAGTTCTCTTTCTTGAGAAGATCTATGATACACAATGATTCACAGTGAGTGAGTGGAGGAAACATTCCACATGAAAAAGATGCAAAATATCAAAGTGCAAGTTTCTGTGTACATTGATCAGCCAGAACATTCTGACGATCTACTATCGATGCAAAACCGTCCAGGCAATAGCAGCATTACCTGGTGAGGTATGACTGCTAGTCAAACACAAGCACACTGCATGTGGTACCAGTAAGCACGCTGTCTGTGTGTAGAATGGTGAAGGCGTGTGACCTATCTGAATCTGTCCGAGGACACATTGTGATGGCACAGAGGCTCGGCACGAGCATTTTGTAAACAGCACGATTTCTCGGGTGTTGAGTGTCTTCACCATGTGGTGAAACCCAGGTGAAATCACACCCAGATGCTGTAGGATTCGGCGGCCGTCCCTCATCACAGATACGAGACATTGTAGGGTGTGCAGGCTGGTAAAACACGACAGGCGGTAAACTGTGGTGGAACTATCATCGATTTTAATGCTGGGCAGAGTACAAGCGTGTCTGAACACACAGTGCACCGAACACTCCTAACGAAGGGCCTCCACAGCCGGCAACCGTGCCGTGTGCCACTGTTGACACCACGACATCAGCAACTATGACTGAAATGGGCATGTGACCATCAGCACTGGACGTTGATGTAGTGGCAGAGCATTGTACAGTCTGATGAATCCTGATACCTTCTCCACCATCCTGAAGGAAGGGTGCAAATCCATTGTTTTCCAGTGGAAAAGCTCCTCAGCACCTGTATTGTGGGACAGGGGCAAGCCAGTGGTAGCTCCATTGTACTCTGAAGAACATTCACATGGGCATCTATGGCTCAAGTGGAGTTTGTGCAAGGCACCGTGATGTCCACGGAGTTTCGTACACTTATTGCCCATCACATACACCCCTTCATGACAATTACGAAGTGCATTCAAGTTCTAAGGCCTCCGATTTTTTTTCTAATTAACTACTCACCCGAAATCGATGAAACTAGCGTTACTTCTCGACGTAATCGCCCTGCAGACGTACAAATTTTTCACAACGCTGACGCCACGATTCCATGGCAGCGGCGAAGGCTTCTTTAGGAGTCTGTTTTGACCACTGGAAAATCGCTGAGGCAATAGCAGCACAGCTGGTGAATGTGCGGCCACGGAGACTGTCTTTCATTGTTGGAAAAAGCCAAAAGTCACTAGGAGCCAGGTCAGGTGAGTAGGGAGCACAAGGAATCACTTCAAAGTTGTTATCACGAAGAAACTGTTGCGTAATGTTAGCTCGATGTGCGGGTGCATTGTCTTGGTGAAACAGCACACGCGCAACCATTCCCGGATGTTTTTGATGCAGTGCAGGAAGGAATTTGTTCTTCAAAACATTTTTGTAGGATGCACCTGTTACCGTAGTGCCCTTTGGAATGCAATGGTTAAGGATTACGCCCTCGCTGTCCCAGAAGGTGGACACCATTATTTTTTCAGCACTGGCGGTTACCCGAAATTTTTTGGTGGTACTGAATCTGTGTGCTTCCATTGAGCTGACTGGCACTTTGTTTCTGGATTGAAAAATGACATCCACATCTCATCCATTGTCACAACCGATGAAAAGAAAGTCCCATTTGTGCTGTCGTTGCGCGTCAACATTGCTCGGCAACATGCCACACGGGCAGCTGTGTGGTCGTCCTTCAGCATTCGTGGCACCCACCTGGATGACACTTTTCGCATTTTCAGGCTGTCGTGCAGGATTGTGTGCACAGAACCCACAGAAATGCCAACTCTGGAGGCAATCTGTTCAACAGTCATCCCCCAAAACAATTCTCTCCACTTTCTCGACCATATCGTCAGACCGGCTTGTGTGAGCCCGAGGTTGTTTTGGTTTGTTGTCACACGAGGTTCTGCCTTCATTAAACTGTCACACCCACAAACGCACATTCGACACATCCATAACTCCATCATCACATGTTTCCTTCAACTGTCGATAAATTTCAATTGGTTTCACACCACGCAAATTCAGAAAACGAATGATTGCACGCTGTTCAAGTAAAGAAACCGTCATCATTTTAAGTATTTAAAACAGTTCTCATTCTCGCCACTGGCGGTAAAATTCCATCTGCCGTACGGTGCTGCCATCTCTAGGACGTATTGACAATGAACGCGGCCTCATTTTAAAACAATGCGCATATTTCTATCTCTTTCCAGTCCGGAGAAAAAAAATCGGAGGCCTTAGAACTTGAATGCACCTCGTACATTTCCCACTGTCAGTGGCATTTTTCAACAAGACAATGCACCATGTCGTAAGGCCAAGAATGTGATACGGTAGTTTGAGAAACACAGTGGCAAGTTCCAATTGGTGTGATGGTCTCCAACTCTCCAGATCTGAACCCGAATGAACACATCTGGGATGCGATTGAACGTGACGTCAGAACTCATCACCCCCTCCCCGGAATTGACAGGGATTAGGTGACATGTATGTATGCGCACATTTGTTGCCTCTTCCCTCCAGTGGCCGAGCAAGGTCTCATTGCTTTCATGCTGTGACACCTCACTGCTGTTATCTGTGCCAAAGGTGGACACTCCTATTAGGTAGGTAGTCATCACGTTCTGGCTGATCGGTGTAATTGGATAGATAAAAAATCTACTCACCAAGCGGTACCAGGAGAACACACATATAAAGGTATTTAAATTTGCAAGCTGTCAGAGCCAGTGGCTCCTCCTGGCTGTGTGGTTGATGGGAAGGAAGAGAGGTGAAGGAAAAAGGACTGGTGAGGTTTAGGAAATGGGGAGTGTTTGGAAAAGTCACCCACGACCTGGCACAGGGGATATTTGTCAGATGGGATGAGAAGGAAAGACTGACTGTTGGGGCAACTTTCCCAAAATATCGCCATTCCCTCAACCTCACCAGCCCTTTGCTTTCACTGCTCCTCCTTCCGCTTCAACGCTTCTGCCAAAAGGAGGGAGCCACTGGCTCCAAAAGCTTGCGAATTTAAATATCTTTATGTGTGTTCTCCTTCCACGACTTGGCGAGTAAATTTTTTTATCCATCCAATTATATTTTATTTTGAAAAAAAAAAATGCAAGTACTGATGGTAGTTGATGGATATAAAACAGAACTGAATAGAACAGAATATTTATTTGCCTTTAAACATGTTTACATGCAAACGGCACCATCAAATAAAGTTTGTATACATCTATAACTACAACATTAAAGTGTTCTTACATGGCTCTTTTTTATTGCTTAGCTATAACTGTGGTAGGGGGGACATGCTCTCCCTTATTCCTTGGTACTGTAGCTTTCTTATTAGGATGTTGCAGTCACCTGTATCAAAGGGTTTTCTTTGTTCCAACAGTGTCACACAGTTTATTGGCTTATTCTTAAAGCACTGTACGCTTTTGTTATAATGTTGTCAACTGCTTTCACAGAAAGACGATACATCTGAAGCCATATTGCCCATGGCAGGTTATGTTAAATAACACATATAGTATATAGTCAAAATATTGTTTTATCTGTCAGTTAATATAGTACTCTGTTACTTTACAAATTATTGGAACATGTGAAAAGTATTGATAATAGTGAGATGATTATGCATTATCTTCCTTATGGATAGGCTTGATTACAGACAGTTTTCGGCATTCTGGATGGGCACCTTCATGTAATGTTTTGTTTATTATTTTTGTTAAAGACATTATTGTCTATTTTGTCATGTGTTTAATAACAGAATTAGAAAAAGCAAATTAGTCTTTAAGTCAGGAATGAGTGAGTTTGGATATTAATATTATGAAAAGGATAGTTGCTACTCACCATATATGCTGAGTCACAGATAGGCGCAACAAAAAGACTATCACAAAATAAGCTTTCGGTCAACAAGGCCTTCATCAAAAATAGGCAACAGACACACATGCACACTGATGCAGCTGAAGCCAGAGTCAGTTTGGCTTAGCTGCCAGAGAATGTGGTCATGTGTTTGTGAGAGTTGTGTTTGTAGCAGTGAGCGTGTGTGTCTGTTGCCTATTTTTGAGAAAGTTCTTGTTGGCCGAAAGCTTATTTTGTGAGAGCCTTGTTGTTGTGCCTACCTGCGACTCAGCATCTCCACTATACGGTGAGTAGCAACAATCCTTTTCTTAATATTGTTACATTCCATCCTGGATTTTCCATTGTCTGAGTTTCGCTATTGCTTCACTGATCTTACATAACATGTATTGACCTAAGGTACCAGCTATGAGTAAGTAGGAACTCAGTGTTTAGGAAGAAATGAATTAGATGTATGCTGAAGGTGAAAAAAAGTGTTATATAAACTTTAGTAGTTGTGGCCCTTGTGCATTTGCTATGGTGCAACTAACATGAAATGATGGAAGACAGAAAATCACTGCAGGGAATTTATTTTCTCAGTGTTCACTATTGTCCTGTATTTATTTTCCAAAAATGGAGATGAAATATCACAGGCAGGCCTACACCACATTCTGAATGAAGAAACAGTCATTTTGCTCATGAAAACAAGTGCGGGGTATAAAAGTTGTACAGGGAGACTAATTGCTGAATACAGTGTGCAGATTTGGGTTCAAACTGATGTAGATTGCAGTAGTTATTCAAAGATGAAAAGGATTACACAAGATAGTGTGGAGAGCTGTATCAAGCCAGTCTTTGCACTTACATCAACAAAACAACAGCATTACTGTGTGGCATAAACTACTCTTGAATTATTCTGGATAATCTAGATTACGTAAATTAAGATATCTGCACACTAGTCTTAAAACCAGATCCTGGTCGATAGCAAACCAGTTTTATTTGTGCAGCACTACAATTAATTGTGTATAACGTTATCTGACGTATGTTTTCTTTGTCAGTTGTAAATTTATTTATTTGTGAACATGAGATAGCATTCAAACCAAATTACATAAAGGATTATGACTCGCAATTTATTTTAACGCGGGCGTACGGTAGAGCCATTAACCCAATGCATTCGCCTTTGAATAAATTAGTAAAAAAATTACATGCGATGAGATAAATTATCAAGTATTAGTGAAAATAATTAGCATTTCCTAGTTAATCATGTCAATTACAATAGTTTTGTTTACACGTCATTTCATTAGTACTCCTTCGATGCGACAGTGGCGCAAATCCCAATGACAAAACTTATTTTATTTCTAAAACTCTAACATTGGCTCATGGCTTAGTCTGTTGTATAAAGCGTAAGGCTATGTCAAACTAAGATATTTCTGCCATAAGAACCAACAACTTTTATACACTTTAAAAATATGCGCACGAAATCATCCGGCGTTAATCAAAATGAACATCATACATCATTCTTACGGTTTTACTTGCCCACACATGTAGTTTACGGGAAGTTCTGAATATTTATGTTACTGTGCGTAGATTATTTTATTTATGGTGAAAAGCTTGTACAATGCATTTCCATCTCTTCTTTCCGTTCATTATCCAAACATAAACACATACAACACGAAGGCGCTGCAGAACGCAGCAGTGCCAGTGTTTTGTCCTGTCAATCGATTAGTTTCCCGCAGCGAAGCTCTCGAACGTCCTCATAAAAATGGCCGTCTTGTGGTCTGGTGCGGACCAACCTAACGTGATTTGTGCACTATAAGGCAGCTGACATGTAACAAATTCAGCTTTAGTATCAAAAATTGGAGCCGTCGTCCGAAACGACGTGGCTAAAATGGAGTTACACGACGATAATTCCGCTGTTAAGGATCGCATCTTGGAAGACATCAGGAAGGCGATCAAGTTGGTGCGTAATAGAGCAGAAAAACCACCTTCACATAAGCGCTTTCGTGTCCATTTTTGGATTTGTAAATCGTCATCAGAGTGGCTTTATATTGGAAGATAGTTCTGTATAAACCATTGTGAGTCTGGCTTATTGCGTATTAGCTGTTACGAATGCGGTCGATTGAGGAAGGGAAAAGAGACAGAGAAAAAGTGTGATGATGATAGCAGACAGGATGACGTCTTTGTTTGGCGCAGCTGATGCTAAGTTTCCGATGACTAATGCTCCAGTTGTGTCATGCTTAGCGTGGGTGGGGATCATCACTAGTTAGTCGCGGATTTGAAGTCTGCGTGTACTGTAAACCGATATTAATGAGAAGACATTCGCACCGACGCGATAAAGCTAAATACCGTTTGAAGGTGCAATTGGTAGTGAACGTAAATAGACTGGGATTTAACAGAGAAAAGTAAGATCATCTAAGACGGGGCTCCACTCTTTCATTGATCGAGACTGGGTGTTCTGTAAGTACACATAATGTTCATGCAACGGCTTTGCAGAGTTGAAATATCCTCTCAGAAGTATTGACGTTGCGGGATGTCAGTAAATAGAATGGCTGTGTACCTGTTAGATATTTTTATTTCGCCTGACTGCGTGTGTTAGCGTGAGCTGCCGAGAGTACAAGCAGCACGACGAACCATCGGCTTAACAGATTACCAACGCTAGATTTACGTGTTGGCACAAACTTTAATCTCACGCATCCTTTGTTTTGACTGCAACTGTTGAATCAGTAAAACGCTTTTCCCAACAAGAGCTTTCGTTTACACCTGGTATGTTGCTCTGATCAATATATAAGCCGTTATCCTCTCATTTTAGTGCGGTCAAAACTGTTAAAAGGGTGTTTTGTTTCTCGAAACAATAAATATGACGTGCAGTTCTCAGCTGATATTGACTCAAGTCAGGTTATCTTCTCTCTGGGTTTTTTTTCTCTTTTTTTCATAATTGTTAAGAGTGTTGTGACTTCGCCTTATTGATGAAGTGCTTTAAGTTTTCGAGCCAAGTAGCTTTATTAAACTATGCTACCCTGCTGGAAATCTGAGAGCTTTCTGTCAGCAATATATCAAGGCAATACAAGATACAGTTACTTTGCCTTGTCTCCACTTGTACCATATATTTTAGATAGCTTGGAAGTACTGCATTGGGAGCAAGGCAGTTAAATTACCTGAACAATCACTGAACATAACAAATAAAATGAGGGTATCATAGGCCTACGTGAACAATCATAATTCAGTTATATAAATGGGTACCAATTGCTAGTTTCATTCAGTTACTTGTCCATATTTTTCACTGATGAGACTGGGTACAAACTTGTGTACTGCACCATATGTTGTTCAGTTTTATTTATTGTATCATTTTGTTCTGTTTGCTATACATTTTGGATGAAAATAGAATTCAGAAAATGCTATTAAAAATCTACAATATGCGTGAGACTTCTTGATCCAGCAGAATCTGACAAATATTGACTCAAATGAGATGCTCATATGAACTCTACTCTTGGATTCAGTAATCTGCTGGTTGTGACAAAAAAGTTAATATTTACCCCATGTGCTCACATTTATTGTATTAGGTCAGATGTAAGAGGAAACTGTAATCTGAGTGTGGACTGGGTATTTATTTGCCAGCAGGGATAACCATAAACTAACATTGTTCTACGACTTATGAACCGCCAACTTGTAATAAAAAAATCCAAAATGAACCATTCTGAACTGAATTTATCAAATAACATTAAGACTAAGATAGTTGGTACCACACTTCTTGTCAGCTGCAATTTGCATGAAAGTGCCATTTGGATGCAGATGTCTTGACCTCACTTTTTTATTATTTCCAGAATCGCCTTACACTTTTGACTGTTCCATCATTTTCAAAGGCTATAAAATACAGTACAAAACACACATCAAAAGATATGAAAATATGTTATGTTTCACCATTGATTAGAGACATAGTACAGCGAGTAGAATATGCTTTTTAACTTGTCACTGTTTCAGCAATTACAGAAAAATCTTCAGTAGTTGCAGTGTATCTGGTCAACATTAGTAACCTAGAGACAAGTGCAAACTGCTACAAAGGAACAAATTAGAAACCAACTGGACCAAACCACTAGGCGGTGCTAGATATGTGACCACATACGTACCAGCGCATGATGCATTTGTTTATTCACTGCTACCTTATCTCATCATTACCTGGTATAAAACAATTTCATCAGTAAAAAATTCACAGAAATCATTTTACAATGACTTACAAAGAGGCATGTTTACAAAATGGTGCATAACTGTTTTAGATCAGTTGAAAATATCACAGTGGAAGAGGCCACTGGGCAGTGCTAGTGTAGATAAGGCAAATTGTTAACAAGCAATTTTTGTTTTTTAATTCTTTAAATTTTTATTTTTGCTACTTACAGAATATCATCAGTGAAACTTCATAAATGCTTTAAATACTTTACAAAACATAGAAATAGTTGAGGGCCAAGTGGCTCCCACACATTTTCGTTTCCACAAATGAAACAAATGCATGAACGCCATACAGGAAATTCAAACAATTTGAGATGATGTACTTTTGAATCGCCCCATGTCAGTGTCATCAATAGCGTACGCCAGCATCCACATTGCCTTGCATAATAAAACTACTTAGCCACCAAACATCAGATTAACTAAAACACAATCCGGAATTAAAATAATATAAAAACCACTCCAGTATTAGTGTTAATGGTACACTGGAAATTGTGCAACCTTACATTACTTGTTCCTATTTTATCATATAGCATACCAAATTTTCTTATAATTCCAAGATAACTCTTAGACATATAAAACTCTTATTCATTCATTTCATTTATTTATTCATCCAGAAATCTTGTTGTGTTATTACTCATAGATGTAGGATAAGTTACATTTAACTTGCTTTGATACATAAATATACTTATTTTGTAGGTATGCAGCTACATGCATAAGTGTAGACATTCATAAGATATACATCTATATAAATTATATGCTGTACATAGTGAATCATAACGTTTTTGGTATGTTACATACTGTCATGAAGAATGCTGAATATTAGATGGGTAGAATACATAACTAATGAGGAGGTGTTTAATAGGATTGGGGAGAAGAGAAGTTTGTGGCACAACTTGACTAGAAGAAGGGATCGGTTGGTAGGACACGTTCTGAGGCATCAAGGGATCACCAACTTAGTATTGGAGGGGAGTGTGGAGGGTAAAAATCGTAGAGGGAGACCAAGAGATGAATACAGTAAGCAGATTCAGAAGGATGTAGGTTGCAGTAAGTACTGGGAGGTGAAGAAGCTTGCACAGGATAGAGTAGCATGGAGAGCTGCATCAAACCAGTCTCAGGACTGAAGACAACAACAACAACACGTACTGTCACCAGATAATGATTACTGAATAACACTATTTACATTGTGTTATCATAAGTGCAGATGAGCCATAACAAGGAACAGTTATATCTGTGAATAGAGTCAAATAAGTCAGTTGAAAGTAATATTTTAACACATGCAGTAAAATACATTACAAAAATTGTTTTAGATTACTATTCATAAATTCTTCCACTGAATAGAAGCAGTGCTTCTGTAGGATTGACTTTATTTTGGATCTGAACCCTTTCTGGCACGACCTGAGATTTTCAGGTAGCTTCGTATACAGAAGTACTCCCCTGTGCCTTACACTGCTGTGCCCTTTATGTAGCCGTTGATCAGCTATAAATGTGTCATTGGAATGACGAGTATTATGATAATGAACATCTCAATTTTTTGTAAATGTATGGAGGTTTTCATGAATAACACACACTGTTTCATGAATATAGATACAAGGCACTGGCAAAACACTGAGCTCCTTAAAGAGATGCTTAGTGGTGGAAGACAGGGATACTTGTTTCATTGTCTTCCTTATTTGCTTCTGCATAATAAATACATTCTTATGGGAGAAGCCCCAAAAAAGGAATGCAATATGTAATTATTGAGTGTACTAATGCAAAGTAGGCACATTTTAGTGTTTTGATATCACAGATTTTACTTAAAATACTAAAAGCATAGCACAAACTGTTCATTTTACTTAATAATTTATCTTTGTGTATGTCCCACTGTAGTGTCATGAGGCAATTAAGAGGTTGGGGGGGGGGGGGGGGGGGAGATAGGAGCAATGGGATGGGATTAATGGAGGGAAGGGAGAGAGGAATGAAGGAGTAAACAGGATTAATCTTTTAGAGATTTTTGTAAAACTGTTTGTTGTCCTGTGCTACAAATGTTTTATATAATGATAACTTCTATTAAAATAAAATGAAAGCTTTGGGGAACAGCTGTAGTAGTGCTGCTGTAAGGAATTTTCGGGGAAAAAAAGGATTGAAATTCTAGATGTTGTTATTGTTAAACTCTTTGAGTATGGAAGGGTTTTAATTAGATAAGGCAATCTGGCTGGGTGCCATATACAGTTGACGACACTGAAATGTGGCGTTTAGGCATTTTCTGCCATGCAAGGGCACCAGTAGAAAACTGTTCCGTAGATATGTTGTATCTTGTCAACATTCTTCAGAGACACACATGCATAGCTGCCAAGAAACCAAGTGGACTAAACCATTAGGCAGTGCTAGGCACATGGTACGCAACACTTTTTTGTTAACAACAAGCTTTTAGATTATTACATTGTATATAATGCTCTCATCAGTAAACGATTCATGGAAATTATTTCACAGTGTTTTACAGACACACATTTTTTTTTTCTACAAAACAATGTGTAACTGTATTTTTGAATGACCATGAGAACAATACATGGTACATGGAAGGGGCTGCTGGGTGGCGATGCACTTGTTAACAGACAATTTGCCTGATTTACACTAGTGTCACCAAGTGACCTCGTCGACATATTGTTTTTGACCATTCAAAAATACAGTTGCACAGTTTTTTTTATGATTTCCAGGAATTGCTTACTGACGATATGGTTTTATACAATCCAGTGATGAAAAAGGTTATTGCAAACAAACAAATGTATTGTATTCAACGTATCTAGTGCTGACTAACAGTTTAGTCTGTTTGGTTTCTAATTTGTTCCTTGGTAGTAGTTTGCACTTGTCTCATGGTGAAGAATGTTGATGTGATAAAATGTACCTATTGAACGGTTTTCTATGATTGACGTAACACTGGTAAGCTAAAAAAAAAAAAAAAAAAAAAAAAATCATCTTCTTCTCACAGTATTAATTCTCCAATAAATGGTGAAATGTAACATATTTTCATATCATTTGATACCACCTTTCTATTGTATTTTATAGACTTTGAAAGTGGTAGAATGTTGAAAGCACGTAAGGCTATTTTGGAAATAAGAAAAATTGTGGTGGAGACATCTGAAAGTTGTTAAAAATACTCCTTATCAGAACACACAAATGTGTGGCTAAGATTTTTCTCGATTTATTTGAGCAGGGTTAGACACAAATTCGTCCAGAGAGTGTAGTCTTTCAGATAAAATACCTCTGCAAGCATACTGAATGAATATTATTTTGTACACCTGTTTCCACTAATTGTAGACCGATATGGCTAGCATTTCCATCAAATATTGAAATGACACTTTGGCTGTGTATTTGATTATTTGTATGTGAGGTATAAAAGCTGTAGTGAAGCACTGATAAAACTTAGGCTCCTCCAGCCACCCATTTGTTAAAGCAGCATAATGTCACTGTGTACACATTATACAAAGCCAATAGACTCCAGACCATTCCACCCTGATTTGTGATAAATGGTATCAATAAGAGTCATCTGCAGCAACACAGGACAAAACAGCTGTAATCTCCATACCTGATCCAGCAGAGACTTTTTTTCAGTGGCTTTTCATCTTCTGCAAGAGCTCTTACCCTACTTGAGTCACTGCAAAACACTGATTCATCTCAGTTGCGGACAAAGCACGAATTCTCGTAGTCTTTTGGACCACATATTTAATACGTATTATTAGTTCACGTAGAAGTTATAAACTGCAAATGAGTCTCGAGCAGTGTTTGGGAACTGTTGCAGGTGCTAAAGTTTCTTCAAAGAAATAAAGGCCTGATACCAATCCTCACCAGGATGACCATCTCTAAATGGAGTTTTCAATGATTTTTGTTTAACATTCTGTTGTGCCAATGACTTTAAGTTCCTCTTTGTCACATGGATATACCATTTCTGCACGAGCAGTTAAACAGTTGGCCATTGCAGCTTCAATATGTGGAGGAAGAGCTTAAAGATGCCCAAGATCTGATTTATCCAGTGGTACCCTCTTACCTGAAGGAATCAGAATAAAATTGTGCAAATCATATATAAGGGGTCAGATTTAATTTCTTCCTTTCATTCTGGACTCTCAGAAAAATATAGTTTCCATCCTTTAATTTGGAGGCATTATGACTGATTTTGTGACACCTTAAGGTGGTGCTGCTGCTTCCGTAAATAATTTAACTTTAATTTTATAACATCATGAGCATCCTTTGGCATATCATTTACAGCATAAGTGCTTTCTGCATAGATTTTAATGTAGGTCTGTGGTGTTTTTTCAAAGCTTGATTTGGAGAAACATAAATTATTTTGCAATTGCCACTCAGTTTCTGTACCCAGTTTGTAATTTTTAGGGGGTTAATGTAAGTATGCAGTGGTTATTATTTAGCATGAAAGCAAGTAATTTTGTTATTATAATCTCATTTGGAAAAGATAAAATACAGGGTGTAAGGGGTATAAGGTGCCAAAATTGTACAGATGGTACATCTCGGTGTGCTTGACAAAAAAGTCTAATTACATTTCCTTGTATTGTGTACTTTATTTTTGCGTTATTAAAACCTAATGTTCGTAGGATAGATAGTATATGCATTTCTGTTTACGTATTCAACCGACAGTACTCGGCGGGTCGGCCAGAGAAAGGCAACGAGCCGACCAGAGGATTGAAATCATTAGACGTGTACAATGAAGTGGTGTGTTAATCAAGTGCTACCGAAAAAAGAAATGTAAACAGTTTTTGCGTTGTCAGGAATGTGTAATTCGCTTTACGTGAATTGAATACAACCAGTCTGTTTCTCAACAAGTTGATAACGAAGGTCGTAGTAGTAATGACAAGCTAATATCAAACACAATGTATTTCCATTAGTACAAATTCAATCAATCACCAAGTAGATAGTTGTGCATTAGTTACACTCACCTATTTCAACTTTTTACGGCAATGCCATGACGAATACTAAATTCACATTATTTTCCTTCTGTACAACAACATCGTAACAAAAAGAAAACCAATTACTTCGTTTCCTCTTACACCAATACTACAATAAATGTTCGAAATGACCACCATTCTCTTCTACACGTGCTTCATTATGGCGAACCCAGTTTCGTCGCACTCATTCACACACACATGCACATTGGCCTTTATGGTATTGGCAACTTCTAAAATCTTCTGCGTATATTTGCCCACATTGTTTACTAGCTCAGCATGAAAAAGTTCCTTCATATGGCCCCAAAAGTAAAAATCCAGTGGATTTAAATCAGGGCTGCGTGCTGGCCATTGACGTGGACTCAAACGCCCTATCCATCGTCCTGGAAATTGACTATCCAAAAATCTGCGTTCGCTGTGACCAATGTGGGATGGAGCACCATTGTGGAGGAACCACATGTTATGACATATGCCTAACGGAATGTGTTCTAGCAACGTTGGTAACAATGTTTCCTCTAGAAATAGTTACCAGTCAAACAAGCAGGTAAAACATAGGGCTCAATGTAATTATTGAGCATACTCGCCCACACATTTATGGAAAATCGTTGCTGAAAATGGGTTGCCACTACGTGGCGAGGATTGTGTACACTCCACGTGCACATGTTATGGAAATTAGTTATTCTGTTGCGAGTGAAACACGCTTCATCTGTGGCGAGTGTTTTGTTGACAAAATTATGCTGTGCACTGCTTAACAAAAACTACTCTGAGAATTCACGTTGTGGAGGGAAATCTTGTTCTTCCAATGCTTGTATGCCTCGTATGTGGTAAGGCCGCAGACACTCCTCTTGCAAAGTGTGATGAATGACAATTTGCGATGTACCCACGTGGCGGGCGATGCTTCTAGTGCTCTGAGAAGGATCCTCCTGGATGCGGTCCAGAATTCTTTCCTCAGCTTCCAGTGTGCGATCAGAGGGCCCCTGCATTCTGGGCAGGGCAGTAAAGAGCCAGAATCTCTCAATCGAAGGAAATTAAATACATACTCATCAGTTGTATTCTGTCATGATGTAACAAAAGCGGAAAGCATATCAGAACAGAAGATAAGTTTCACATACGGACGAAATTTTACAAAGGTGCAGATAACTACTCTATTTTATTAAGATGCAAATGCATAATAATCGTATACAAGTAGAGAATTACAATAGCACAAACCTTTGGTGCATGGAAGTCGTCGTTGTGGGAAGCGTTCTCGATAAATTCGTACAGCTGCCCTCGCAACACCTTTTTCCTCACCATAAATTAAATGAATATCGCATAGTTCAGCTATAGTAAATCTCCTTTCCATCGTAACAGTCAACAGAGTTGCAATAACATCTGCAGAGGTTACTCGCCTACTGTCGTCGCTCGGCGTATTTAAATGACACAGCCACTCAGGCGCAGTTGCCTATGTGTTTACGATTTATGCTCGAAATGTCAATACATACAGCGGGCAATGACATGAACCGATTGCTTACGTACATACGTGCACGGCCAAGTATCTACTTTTCAAAAACCATTATCCTGAGATGAACTGTTTTTTTTTTTTCCCCTGTGACAATTGTAGGAAATACGCAAACATGTTACTAGACTTGTTTGTCAAGCATTGCAAGATGTACCATCTGTATAATTTTGGCACCTGACACTGTTTACACCCTGTATAAGGGGTGGCCAAAAAGCTTTGTTTGAAGACTGGATAATCCAGAATTGGCATCACAATTGGGCAAAGTTGCCGTGAGCTTTGAGGCAATCATTTCGCTGATGCACCAGATTGTAGAGGCTGTGTGAAGAAGTCCTCAATTGCTGCTACACATCTTCGTCTGACAGGAATTTCCGACCCCTCGAGACCTTTAAGGGACCGAAGGTGTTGTAATCGTAGGGGGAGAGATGTGGGTGTGGGCAGGTGGTAGTGTGTCTCCCACTTGACTTGGTGTAACTTCTGCACCACGACATTTGT
This sequence comes from Schistocerca gregaria, assembly GCF_023897955.1. Taxonomy (NCBI): domain Eukaryota; kingdom Metazoa; phylum Arthropoda; class Insecta; order Orthoptera; family Acrididae; genus Schistocerca; species Schistocerca gregaria. The sequence goes on from NC_064930.1 coordinate 75,516,836, forward strand.
GATAATGGCTGTTTATCACGAAGCATCACCATCCCTTGACACACCATTCTGTGATGATGGTTTCCAACAGACATGCTGCTCCGTACACATTCTTCATTCTGCAGTGGATGTCTCTCCCTCATCTCATTGATGCTGTAATTTACCGTCTAGTAAGGTCATCCGAAGACCAGTATCAGTTGCAAAGCGATTTAGAAAAGATTGCTGTATGGTGTGTCAGGTGGCAGTTGACGCTAAATAACGAAAAGTGTGAGATGATCCACAGGAGTTCCAAAAGAAATCCATTGGAATTCGATTACTCGATAAATAGTACAATTCTCAAGGCTGTCAATTCAACTAAGTACCTGGGTGTTAAAATTACGAACAACTTCAGTTGGAAAGACCACATAGATAATATTGTCCGGAAGGCGAGCCAAAGGTTGTGTTTCATTGGCAGGACACTTAGAAGATGCAACAAGTCCACTAAAGAGACAGCTTACACTACACTCGTTCGTCCTCTGTTAGAATATTGCTGCGCGGTGTGGGATCCTTACCAGGTGGGATTGACGGAGGACATCGAAAGGGTGCAAAAAAGGGCAGCTCGTTTTGTATTATCACGTTATAGGGGAGAGAGTGTGGCAGATATGATACACGAGTTGGGATGGAAGTCATTACAGCATAGACGTTTTTCGTCGCGGCGAGACCTTTTTACGAAATTTCAGTCACCAACTTTCTTTTCCGAATGCGAAAATATTTTGTTGAGCCCAACCTACATAGGTAGGAATGATCATCAAAATGAAATAAGAGAAATCAGAGCTCGAACAGAAAGGTTTAGGTGTTTGTTTTTCCCGCTCGCTGTTCGGGAGTGGAATAGTAGAGAGATAGTATGATTGTGGTTCGATGAACCCTCTGCCAAGCACTTAAATGTGAATTGCAGAATAGTCATGTAGATGTAGATCAGGCAAGAAAAAAATGATGGCATGTTGCTTCTGTTTGGTGGACCATTTGCTAATAACATTGCCACATTTATCGTACGCACTTTCGAAACACACGAATGCCAAAATAACCCCTTGACTGCATGTCTGTTTTTGTATACCCACATCGGAGTCATACAAAATTGCATATATGCTGAAGCAAATTCTCTCAGAGGGAAACTTTTGGATCGCTGTGTATAGCTTAATAAACCATAAATAGCATGTTTAAGTTACCAATAAATAAAGGGGAAAAAAAAGTTCTTCCTTCCCTCTTGTTTCCAATTACCCCTATTTTACAAATACCTCACCTGACACTATATATACATTTTCTGCTTTTGCTGCAAGCAGAATGTAATGTAAAATGAAAGTATTTGCTTCAAGTCAAACCCAGGATTGTTGTGTTACACTTTAGATTCTGCTTTCGATACAAAGTCATTAATAATGGCTCTGTCTGGCCATCCTCATTTAGATTTTCTGTTGTTCCCCTAAATTAGTCCAAGTAAAGGCTGGGACGGTTCCTGTATCCAGGCCTTGGCTGGTCACCTGTCCAAACTTCATAAAACTCACTTATGTACTAATGAAGAAATCATTAATAACATTTCAACATGAAAAATGCAATTGTCCTACATACATATGAGGGTCACTCCAAAAGAAATACACACTATTTTTGTAAAAATACAGTTTTCATTCTGCGTATGTGAAAGTTTTACAGTGTGTAGATACTTGTTTTCAAACTTAGTTCAACCTGCTCTCGTGAGTGGCACCATCACAGCATGTCTTTAAGATGGCTGCTACACTTGACATTCGTCAGAAGCAACATGCTATCCATAGAATTCCTGTGCTGTGCAAACAAGACAGTGGGAAACATCCACAAGATGTTGAAAAAAGTGTACGGAGATGCTGCTGTTGATCACAGTACAGTTAGTCCGTGGGCAGTACGAGAATGGTGGAGATGAATTTCTTGGAAGAATTGTGACAGGTGATGAAACATGGCTCAATCATTTTTCACCAGAGGTGAAGAGACAATCAATGGGGTGGCATCATGAAAAGCAACCCAAAAAAAAAAAAAATTCAAAACCACATCTTCTGCTGGAAAAGTTATGGCTATAGTGTTTCTCGATTCCGAAGCACACTCACTTGTGGACATCGTGCCAAGTGGAACTACCATAAATTCTGATGCATATGTGATGACACTGAAGAAACTTCGAGCTCAACTGAGTCGTGTTCTACCACATTGGCAAAAGAAGGATGTTTTGCTGTTGCACGACAATGCACGGTCACATGTCAGTCAAAAAACCACAGAAGTGATCACAAAACTCGGACGGACAACACTGAAACACCTGCTTTACACCCATGACCAGGCTCCGCGTGACTATCATCTCTTTGGGAAACTGAAAGACTCTCTTCGTGGAACAAGGTTTGAAGATGACGACTCCCTTGTGCACGCTGCCAAGCAGTGGCTCCAGCAGGTCGGTCCAGAATTTTACCGTGCGGGTATACAGGTGCTGGTTCCAAAATGCTGTAAGGCAGTTGAGAGGGATGGAAATTATATGGAGAAAAGAAAATAATTTTCCTAAAGGATGTATCTACCCACTGTAAAACTTTCAAACATGTAGAATAAAAGATGGATTTAAAAAAAATAACAAAAAAATAGTGTGCATTTCTTTTGGAGTGACCCTCGTATATAAACAATAACAGAAACATAATCATGTGGCAAAAGCAGATTAATGACATCCTGTAGTGTCATTAAAATAACATGCATTTTTTAGCAGTTGGCTTCAGAGGAAGTAGTGTGTGACATTGTTGCCAGTATGTGCTGAGTGACTTGAATTCAGCTATTGTTCTCATAATCAGTTGCTGTGGGGGAGACTTCATGATCTGAACTGTCTACATCTACATACGTACTCCACAAGCCGCTGCACAGTGCGTCGCAGAAGGTACCTTGTCCCACTACTAGTCATTCCTTTCCTGTCCCACTCACAAATACAGTAAGGGGAAAATGGCTGTCTAGATGCCCATGTGCAAACCATAATTTCTCTGATCTTTGTGGTCCTTGTGTATAATGAGCATTGACAGAGAAGAATTGTTTGGAATCAGCTTCAAAACCTGGTTTTCTAAACTTTCTCAACAGCGTTCCTTGAAAAGAATGCCACTTACTCTTTGGGGATTCCCACGTGGGGTTCCCAAAGCATCTCAGTAATAACTAAGTGTGCTGATCCAGCCTACTGGTAATGAATCTAGCAGCCCGCCTCTGAATTGCCTCAATGTTTTCTCTTAATTTGATCTCGCTGGATCCTAAACACTCGAGCAATACTCAAGACTAGGTCACTCTACTGTTCTATACACGCTCTATTTTGCAGATGACCCACACTTAATACCTTTGTCTCTTGACGAACACTCGCTGTCGAGGACATTGTACTGGATTCTATTACTTAAAAAGTCTTTGAGCCACTCACATACTTAGGAATCTGTTCCATACACTTGTACATTTGTCAGCAGTGGGGTACTGCTTTATCGAAGTCTAGGAGTGTGGAATGTGGCATGTTGCCCTTCGTCCACAGTTCGCAGGATATTGTGCGAGAGAAGGGCGAGGTGAGTTTTGCACGAGTAGTGACTTCTAGAATCTGTGCTGATATCTGTGGACAAAAGCTGTTTCGTCTCAAGGAAATTTATTGTATTTGAACTGAGAATATTTGAAGAATTCTGCAGCATACTGATGTCAAGGATATTGGGCTGAGTTTTTCTAGGCCATTCTTGTATCTTTCTTATAGAGAGGAGTCACCTGCACTTTTTTCCCTGTTGCTTAGGACTTTGCTGGGTGGGAGACTTGCTATGAATGCAGGATGGCGCGGGGGGGGGGGGGGGGGGGGGGGGGGCAGTGCTGTAGAGTGGTTTTAAAAATTTCAAAGAAGGCCAGCTGATTGTATTATCACTACGCTGGAGAGAGAGAGAGAGTGTGTATTGTAAATATGCTAAGCAAATTGGGGTGACATTGATTCAAAAATGGGTTTCCCTTTGCAGTGAGATCTTTCCACAAAATTTCACTCGCCAGCTTTCTCCTCAGAATGAATACTATTGACAAGGGATTTCGTATTTCTGGATTTCCAGAAGGCTTTTGACCCTGTACCACACAAGCGGTTTGTAGTGAAATTGCGTGCTTATGGAGTATCGTCTCAGTTATGTGACTTGATTTGTGATTTCCTGTCAGAGGGGTCACAGTTTGTAGTAATTGACGGAAAGTCATCGAGTAAAACAGAAGTGATTTCTGGCATTCTCCAAGGTAGTGTTATTGGCCCTTTGCTGTTAGTTATCTATATAAACAATTTGGGAGACAACCTGAGCAGCCGTCTTAGGTTGTTTGCTGATGACACTGTTGTTTATCGACTAATAAAGTCATCAGAAGATCAAAACAAATTGCAAAACAATTTAGAAAAGATATCGGAATGGTGTGAAAATTGGCAGTTGACAATGAAAAGTGTGAGGTCATCCACATGAGTGCTAAAAGGAATCTATTAAATTTCAGTTACATGCTAAATCAGTCAAATCTAAAGCCGTAAATTCAACTAAATACCTACAAATTACACTTACAAACAACTTAAATTGGAAAAAAGCACACAGAAAATGTTGTGGGGAAGGCTAACCAGAGACTGTGTTTTATTGGCAGGACACTCAGAAAATGTAACAGATCTACTAAGGAGACTGCCTACACTATGCTTGTCCATCCTCTTTTAGAATACTGCTGTGCGGTGTGGGATCCTTGACTGACAGAGTACATCGAAAAAGTTCAAAGAAGGGTAGCACGTTTCGTATTATCACGAAAGGTGGGAGAGAACGTCACTGAAATGATACAGGTTTTAGGGTGGACATCATTAAAAACAAAGATGTTTTTCGTTGCAACGGAGTCTTCTCACGAAATTCCACTCACCGACTTTCTCATCCGAATGTGAAAATATTTTTTTGACACCGACCTACATAGGGGGAAATGATCACCATGATAAAATAAGAGAAATCAGAGCTCATACAGAAAGATATAGGTTTTAGTTCTTTCCATGAGCTATATGAGATTGGAATAATAGGGAATTAGGAAGGTGGTTCGATGAACCCTCTGCCAGGCACTTAAATGTGATTTGCAGAGTATCCATGTAGATAAATGAGGAAGTGTTTTGTTGACTTTAACCTACTTAGACAGAGATGACCATTGTGAGAAAATAATGGAAATCAAAACTGACATGAAAAAGTTTAGGTGTTCATCTTTTCTCAAGTGCTAGTCCAGAGTGGAATGGTTAAGAAATAGTGTGAAGAAGGTTCTGCGAACAGTGTGCCAGACATTTAAATATGAATTGTGGGTAGACGCAGATGTGTGCCATACACTATAATATGATCTGCAGGTAGGTAGAGATGTCTAACAGCCCAAAATCGAGACTTTATGCAATGCTACAGGTCTGTCTGCCACCACAAACTCCGGGTGCGCGGATTCTCTTTGACCACCCACTTGTCAGTCAGTCAGAACTGGCACAAACTGGTGGAATCAGACTATGTAACTGAAAGAAAGCACGACAATGCTCGACCCCACATTGGAAGATAGTTCAAAACATACCTGGAAACATTAAAATGGAAAGTCCTACCTCACCAGCCATATTCTCCAGACATTACTCCCTCTGACTATCACCTGTTTAGACCAATGGCGTGTGGCCTGGCTGACCGACACTTCCGGTCTCAAGAAGAAGTCACAAATTGGATCGATTCGTGGGTCGCTTCCAAAGATGAAAAATTTTTTTGTCCTGGGATTCGTTCACTGCCTGAAAGATGGGAGAAAGTAGTGACCAGCGATGGAAAATACTTTGAATGATACACGTGTAACCAATTTGTTTAATTAAAGCCTGAAATGTTGGGGAAAAAAACGGCGGAAGCAAAGTTGTACATCTTTTAGTACAGTGCTATTTGAAATCAGTGTTGCTGAGAGCAGTATTGTCATTTAAAGGCATAACTGGTGAAGTTTTAATTCTTACCCAGTGTGAGTTTACTTCATTTTCTTCATACTGTTATTTTTTCATGTAAAGTTTCATTGTGGCTTCTTACATCCTTTCAGAGACATTGCTGACAATTTGTTTGAAATTTGAGACTTCTCTTTAAAAGTGTCACATTTCATTTGGTAAATTCTTTTCTTGTGTCTTCTCTGTATGTTTAAGATCATTGTCGTTTGCCGAAGTGTATTTGTTAAGTAATTGCTCGTGTCTCGGTAATCCCGAGAACAGACGAGGAGAATAGTAATTGCCATCATCGCGTGTGTCGCAGCTCCACCAGCAGGAGGTGCAGCAGCTGAAGCGGGACGCGGCGAGCCGCGCGCCGTGCCCTGCCAGTGCTGCGCTGGTGAGCCACCTGGACGCCGGTCTGCGGCACGGCCTGCGCGAGCAACGCCCCGGGTACTGGCCGCTCGTCGCGGACGTCTCGCACTCAGAAACCCGGCGCACTCTGGCTGGCATCTCATCGCCTTCAGCTAGGGGTGCGTGTCTTTTATCACTTCTCTGTGAGGCAAGATTCTTATCGGACTACAGCTGTCTTTTGATATTTACTGACAAGTTGAGATGACACTATAAATAACTACACTGCCGGGGGGGGGAAATTAGTACACTGTAACATTACAGGAGTATGTGCAATATAGTCAGATCTACTTTGTGTCACGTGAGCGTAGAGGAGTCGAAATGAGTAGTGACCCATGACGTCATATCAACTTGAGATATTTTTATACATGTAATTCATTTCTAAATTTTATTGATTAGTTACAGAGTATAACATTTAATAGATAATGAGTTTTAATAAGATAGTTATAAATATGTTTTGACTTAGCAAATCACCTTGTTGCATTATGCATGATATGTTTTCTCTTAGTAAAAACAAAAACTTCCGTGTTTGCTCAAGTGCGGGATCAAGTAGTCGTCGAATGTGGATCTGCTGTAACTTTCATGAATGGGCATAGAATTGTTAATTTACAACTGGCGCCAAGGCTTTGGTCAAAGTGTATATATACAAATTTTAACAATTACATTATTTTACGTTATTGTGTTATTTCATGTTTGATGTTACAATTGCAATAAGTTAACCCAGCAGAAACTGACATTACAGGGTTTTAGAAGAACTTAAAACAAGTACATTGATAATGCATATTTCCAAAATTAACAATCTTTTACAAGTGCAATTTTGAAACATATGTACAGTTAACACTTAAGTTCTTGTTATTCGGTCCAGAACATATCTTTACATAATGTTATCAGTTATGCGATTTTATGAAAGAGTTTTGGGCTGGTAATATTTCTAAATTATCAAAATTGCAATTCAAATGTTCAAAATGACTGTTTACAACATTTGAAGGCTAAAATGCGGAATAATTACATACATCGCAAAATCTTTAAACTGTATTACAAAAAATTTATGAATAATTCTAACATTATTTATGATACAACTCTAGTTTTCATAATGTGTGGATATTGCACTGAATTTCTGTATAGAATGTTCTAGAAACATTAATTACGAGTTTAATTACAGATTTTTAGTTGGTGATTTCCATAAGAATATGTTGTTCTGACTTGCAAAGATACATAAATGTTAAGCTTTTCCAAAATTAATGGTTTACACAATTAATTTGCCTGTTGGTAAACAGTGAATTTTACTAATTGAATTATAATTACAAAACTGAATGACAAACTTTACTAACAAATGGTCAAATGGCTCTGAGCACTACAGAACTTAACATCTGAGATCATCAGTCCCCTAGAACTTAGAACTACTTAAACCTAACTCACGTAAGGACATCACTCACATCCATGCCTGAGGTAGGATTCGAACCTGCGAGCGTAGTGGTCACGCTTTTCCAGACTGAAGCACCTAGAACTGTTGGCCACAACAGCTGGCATTGCTTACATTTATACACTATTAACACTGATTCCAGAACTTCTTCTTTCTCTTCAAAACATCCCGAAATTTGTATTAAAGTGATAATAACTTATCCCAACTGTACATTACTTTACCTTTACATTACCACCTCTGACACAGTTTAAAATTTTCATTACAACTGTTTAACAATGTTGCTCTAAGTGTCATACACCACCCACATTTGTTTTAGCATGTATCACATACTACAGAACCTGCTGTATCGGATACTCCACATGATCCAATACAGCATGTATCATTACAATGTATAGGCAGCATTTGACAGTCTTGAGTGGATTAAAATCTTTGAAATTCTGGGTTTCGCAGGGATAAACTACAGGGAAGAATAGTTATCTATAATTTGCATAAAATCCAAGAATCCAGTTATTAGAGTCAAAGGACGTGAAAGGGAAGTAGTGGTCAAGTAGGGAGTGAGACAGTGTTGTAACTTATACCCAGTGTTGTTCCCTCTGTACATGGAGCAAGGAAACCAAGTAGAAACTTGAAGGAATTTTAAAATCATGGAGAATTTTTAAAAACTTGGAGCTGTGCTGAAGAGATTGTAATTTGGTCAGACTGCAAAGGACTTGGAGCAGCAGTTGCACTGTATGAATAGTATCTTGAGAACAAGTTATGTCTGGTGTTTATTCTTTCAGACACGTCCGGAAGAACAGACATCACACATATAAGTACATTGACTGGGGGGGGGGGGATGCTGCACTGAGGAGTTCTGCAACATAAACAAAATGAAATTTCATGCCAGTTGTATAGTAGTGGCACTATGAGGGTGCAAATCAGTTTTTCTTTAAATATAGATGGTAATGGTTGTGAGTCTTAGTTACTTTTGTGGTTGGATGTGGTGTGTTGATGTTAATCGAGAATGCCCTCAAGGCAACAAAGACACCATCATCAACACCGGACTGGGTTTGAATAAAGTCGTCTCATAGGCCTATGAGAAGCAGGATGTTCCTCCTGTGATACTGCACAAAGTCTTGATAAGAATGTAGCCCCGGAAAGACTTGGTAGGAATGTAGCCACTGGACACGATTGTCGGCAGCAGTGGTCACGAGAATGTTTGGTGGCAAGAAGACCAGGCTACTGAGAGGGGAGACGGTTGTGTTCGGCATATCGCTCTTGTCACATTGCAGTGCATCTGCAGCGGCAATTGGAGCAGCAGACAACACCAGTGTCACAATGAACTGTTACATATTGGTTACTTCGAGGACAGCTCCGAGTGTACGTGTCACTGGCATGAAACCACTGTGATTTCCAAGTTCAGTGGTGTCAAGCTTTCTGATGAAAGCAGGTTCTGCATCGGTGTCAGTCATGGCCGTGCGTTGGTTAGGAAGACCCCAGTTAAGGACCCGCAACCGACATATCTGCATGCTAGACACACTGGACCGATGCCTGGAATTATGGTTTGCACTGCAAATTTGTGCGTGAATCTGATGATTCAAACTGTCGTGCTGCCGGAACAGCATTCCAGGGGGTATTTTCCAACAGGATAACACTTGTCCATGTCCGGCTATTGTAACCGCAAATTTGTGCACGAATCTGATGATTCAAACTGTCGTGCTGCCAGAACAGCATTCCAGGGGGTATTTTCCAACAGGATAACACTTGTCCATGTCCGGCTATTGTAACCCAACATGCTATACAAGGTGTCGACATGTTCTCTTGGCCTACTCGATAACCAGATCTATCCCCAGTTGAGCACATACGGAACATCATCACACTCGCATCATTCACAACCGGCATTAACCATCCCTGTATTGACTGACAGAGTGCAGGCATAGAACTCCATCCCACAAACTGTACAACACAATGCATGCTTGCTTTCGACATTCTGGCAGTTAGACTGGTTATTAATGTACCAGCATTTCACAATTGCAATGGCTCTTGTCGCACTTAAATTAAGCTGTGATCTTGTAATGTTAATCACTTAAGCATGTTACCTTCAGAAGTGTGCCTCCAACAAATTTCATTACCCTATAAGGTGTACACCTATGCTTCAGCCGTTTGCTGGTAGGTGGCGTCAATGGTAAGGAGCGGTCGAAAGAAACAGATTGCAGGCCTCAGGTAGTTAGCTTGGACATTGGTCAATGTAACCTTATTCAAGCGTTAGTCGATTTGTGTCTGCATCATAAAGTTGTTCTTGATTGAAAATGTTAGTTTCCCAGCCTAATTCTCATCATTTGTTGGAGGTGTTACTGCTTTGTTTCAATATGAAGAAAACAGCAACTGAGTCTCACCGAATACTCTCAAGTACGTACGGTAAAGACGCTATTAGTGAAAGAACATGTCATGTGTGGTTTCAACACTTCGAGTGGTGATTTTAACGTTGTAGACTGGCATAGTGGTGGAAGAGAGAGTGAAGATGCAGAATTGGAGACATTGCCGAGTGAAGACTCACATCAAATTCGAGAAGAATTGGCACGATTTGTGGGAGTGATGCAGCAAGCCATTTCAAAACGTCTCAATGCTATGGGCATGATTCAGAAAGAAGGAACTTGGGCCTTGTGTGAGCTGAAACCTAGAGACGTCGAATGGCGTTTGTGTGTTTGTGAACAGTTGCTTCAGAGGCAAAAACGGAGTGGATTTCTGCATCGCATTGTGACTGGGGACGAAAAACAGGTTCATTATGTAACCCTAAAGGGGAAAAATTGTGGGGATATCCCGGACATGCTTCCACGTCGACGGCCAAACTGAATATTCACAGCTCCAAGATCATGCTCTGCGTATGGTGCGACCAGCTCGGTGCCGTGTATTATGAGATGTTAAAACCGAATGAAACAATCACAAGCACTCATTATCGAATGCAATTAATGCGTTTGAGCAGAGAATTGAAAGACAAATGGGCACAATACAGCGAGAGGCACGATAAAGTGATTTTGCAGCGCGACAATGGTTGACCCCACGTTCCAAAAGAGGCCAAAACATACTCGGAAACGTTAAAATGGGAAGTCATACCCCACCCGCTGTATTCTTCAGACATTGCTCCCTCTATCACCTGTTTAGATCAGTGGCGCGTGGCCTGGCTGACCAACACTTACGATCTTGTGAAGAAGTCGCAAATTGGATCGATTCGTGGATCGTTCAAAAGGTGTACAATTTTTTGATGCGGGATTCATACACTTCCCGAAAGGTGGGAGAAAGTAGTGGCCAGCGATGAAAAATTCTTTGAATGATACATGTGGAACCATTTTGTTTCATTAAAACCTCAAATGTTGGGGAAAAAATGGCGGAATCAAAGTTGTACACCTTGTAGAATAATTTTTTTTTTGGCAGTATCTATGCGCCTTGATGGTAATTAAAGGTCATTCAGTGCAGATGCATTCTTCTTCTGAACTCTTTCAGGAATCAATCTGAGGCTGCTAGCAATGGACAGTGGGTGCCGAATGTGTAGTGTGCGACAAGTTGCGAGTTTGGGTTGAATGGGAAATTTGCTCAGATATCTGAAGCAGTTAAAGCAACTGCTCCCGTAAAGTGAAAAATCTGTGTATGAGTCCTCTTCTGGCACAAATTTTCACTTGTTGCCATTGAATTTATTTTGATGCCCGATTGGGGCTAATATTGGAATTTTGACATAGAACAGACATTATAGAATGTTATCAAATTGTATATTAGGCTATGTTGAGGGAACTGATACACTGAAAGTAGTAGATGAGATTTCCTATTTGGGGAAAAAACAGTGATAAAGTGATGATGGCCAGAGTAGAGCGGATATAAAATGCAGACTTGCAAGAAATGTATTTGTTGAAAAGAAAAATAACATAAATTTTAGTGTTAGGAAGTCTCTTCTGAAGGTAGTTGCCCGGAGTAGTCATGGCTCTTGTTTACAGGCTGGGGAAGGGTGCAATATTTTATCAATTGTAACTAACAGAGACATTGGACTACACTATATATCAGTGTCTCACGATAGTGGAGGTTGCAGTTGGGGCCAGGAGGGCGGTGGGGTGGGGGGCAATATCAGATTCTAACCAGAATTTCAAATATTGTATATTCTTTCCTTTTCATAATCAACCACTAAATATGCCAGAAGTTAATTCGAAGATAAAATCTTTACGTAGTGTGTTTATCTGCCGATTTTGCATTTCCTGATGCTTTATTACAACAAATCATAATAAAAGATATGATTTGGTGAGATACTTAATACTGTGTATGTTATCTTTGTTGCATGCTTAAGGGTTTTTGTATTTTCAATTCTAAACTTTATAGTTGTTTAATGTTTTGTGTGTGTTCACTCCAGGGCATTTGATTTGACCTGCTGAAATGATGGTTTCTGTGGCATTGTGGATCTAGTGCTGTGATTGTAATTTTTGGATGAGTAAATTACGGAAGATTTTGTAATCGACTCAAGCGGTGGCATAGAAAACAATCTTGGTTTGCACTTGTTCTCTGGCTTGTTCGTACAATGGAAGCACCACTCTCCTGAGAACAAGAGCTCTTACACGTACATAACATCTAATATTACAGTAAATACTTCTATGAAGTTAATAAGAAACTTCCAGAATCTTTTAGAAAATGGAAAAAGAAGGGAAAAAAATTTGAAATAGGAGGAAACAAACTCGTGAACTTTGATTTCATAACTCTGCAGTGCGTGACTATATCCATTACACAATTGTGACCTTAAGATGTTTTTGTCTTGTAATATGTGACGTGTTGTTAATGGACATTTAGTTATAACAACTCATACTGAGAACACACATTTTTGATAGATCTTCAATGCGCCATTGCCTTGAAATTACATACTTTTATTTATGTATTTGAATTATTCTTTTGAAAGATATGGTAAATCAACTTTGTTTTGCTTCTTTGTGTGTAATTTTTGTTGCTCCCAGGCTTCTGTGATCCTTGGAGTCATTTCTTCTCTTTCTGGGTCCACTTTCTTCCATTTGAAAAATTCTTTCTTTCCCGAAATCCTGCCTTTTGTGTTGCTTCTCCAAAAGGTGTTCTGTTATCTATTATGCCCATTTTAAGGCCTATGTTTTTCATATCTTTGTCAATTTCGGTGAATCGTGTATGTTTTGATTTGTAACTGTCCAGTAAGCTGAAGATCTGATTGGTTAGTCTGTTATCCATTTGGTGGGTGGGTGTCCATAAAACTATAGTCTTATTTTCCTCAATACAATCAGTTAGCATTTCCATTTTCAAACAGAGCTCTCTGTATGATTTTAATTTGTATTCGATGTTACTATTACTTCTAAGTCCCAGTATTTTTCTTGGAATTATTCTTTCAACTTTTTCCTGTTTTTCAATATCCCCAAATCTTGTTAGTGTAAGTGTTTCTGCTGTGTACAGTGTTTCAGGCCTTACCACTGTTTAAAAGATACTAGTTTTTGTTATAGTTTTTGTTCCAGGACAAAGTCTTTTTGTTATGTTTTTTGTCATTTGGAATGCCCTCACCATTTTATGCACTCTTTATTTTCTTTCGTGTTCCTCCTTATCCATCCTCCTAGGTATTTTAAAAAAGTTGTCATATTAATTTTAAGATTTTTATGGGCACCATTGATATTTATCATGAAATGCATTCTTTTCAAATGTTATTTTGTCTTATTTTGGCTGCTTGTTTCTGTAGTTCTAAGATTTGTTTTTTGACACTATCCAGTGAGTCTATAATTAATCCTTTGTCATCTGCAAATGCAAGACAACTGATGGCACTTTTTATTTGGACTTCTTCCTAACTGAACAGACTTAATGTTGCTGGATTTTCTCAATTCTCTCACTGCCTTCTCCAATGCGCAGTTAAAAAGTAGTCGTGATACCCCAACTCCCTGTCTTACTTGTGATTTTGTTCCAAAAGGTGTTGACAGGACCCCATGAAGTTTGCTTCTGATGTTGCACTTGTTAAAGTTCCGTCAGTTATTTCTGTTATTTTATTGGCGAGTCAAAATTCACTTACAATGTCGATTAGCATATTTCAATCGATTGTGTTGTATGCCGTTTTAAAATCTGCAAAAATTATCACATATTTCAAGTTTCTGATTTTCCTCATTTCTGTTGTGTTCTTTAGGTTTACTGTTTGCACTGCACTACACCTTAACTTCCTAAATGCTGCGTGATACTGTCCTAGTTGTCGGTCGAGTATTATGTTGGCTCTCTTTAAAGCATCATGTATGAGATCTTATGTCACCGGCAAGAGAGTGATCCCTCAGGATCAGTTTTTTTTTTTATGCAGTGGATATATGTCCATTCTGATGGTAAGCTGTTGTCCAAATTTCATTAATGGTTTCTGTTAGACATAGAATAATGTTGTCACTAGAGTGTTTCCACTATTCATTAACCGTATTGTCACCTTCTGATGCTTTGTTATTTTTGTTTTAAGATTTCTCTGGTTTCGTCTATACTTTTATAAGATGCAAATTATGATCTCAAAACAGTGGAATACAAAAATTATTTGACCACCATTAGGACAATTGCCGTTACTTTCTTACAACAAATTGTACGGACAACAATGCATTTTTGAGAGCTGCTCAGTGTCCCAGTGATTTGAAACAGCATGTATTCATACGGCGTAAGTCCTACCGAATGTGGACTTCAGCAAAACCCTGTACAGCACCTGTTCTGCCTGTGCTGTAGATTTGGAGAGGGACAGCTAGGGTGAAGTGACTGAGCCTCCAGGAGGGTCATAAGAAGCTGTGCCCACAAATGTCTTACTGTGTAGAACTTGATTGGCATTTTGAGGTGCAGTTCACTGCTACCTGTTCAAAACAGTCGGACGATATTGACAGTTCCAAAATTGACTGCCATTATGTAATATTGTCCCCCCCCCCCTCCCCCTCCATGAACCATAGACCTTGCCGTTGGTGGGAAGGCTTGCGTGCCTCAGCGATACAGATAACTGTACCATAGGTGCAACCACAATGGAGGGGTATCTGTTGAGAGGCCAGGGCAAACGTTTGGTTCCTGAAGAGGGGCAGCAGCCTTTTCAGTAGTTGTAGGGGCAACAGTCTGGATGATTGACTGATCTGGCCTTGTAACATTAACCAAAACGGCCTTGCTGTGCTGGTACTGTGAACGGCTAAAAGCAAGGAGGGACTACAGCTGTAATTTTTCCCCAAGGGCATGCAGCTTTAAGAGACCTTTGGAGAAAAGAGAACCACTTGCATGAATATCAAGAGCTCCGATGGAAACCCAGTTCTAAGCAAAGAAGGGAAAGTAGAAAGGTGTAGGGGTATATAGAGGGTCTATACAAGGGCAATGTACTTGAGGACAATATTATGGAAATGGAAGAGGATGTAGATGAAGATGAAATGGGAGATACGATACTGCGTGAAGAGTTTGACAGAGCACTGAAAGACCTGAGTCGAAACAAGGCCCCCGAAGTAGACAACATTCCATAGGAACTACTGACGGCCTTGGGAGAGCCAGTCCTGACAAAACTCTACCATCTGGTGAGCAAGATGTATGAGACACGCGAAATACCCTCAGACTTCAAGAAGAATATAATAATTCCAATCCCAAAGAAAGCAGGTGAAAAATACCGAACTATCAGTTTAATAAGCCACAGCTGCAAAATACTAACGCGAGTTCTTTACAGACAAATGGAAAAACTAGTAGAAGCCGACCTCGGGGAAGATCAGTTTGGATTCCGTAGAAATGTTGGAACACGTGATGCAATACTGACCCTACGACTTACCTTAGAAGCTAGATTAAGGAAGGGCAAACCTACATTTCTGGCATTTGTAGAAGTCCAGAAACCTTTTGACAATGTTGACTAGAACACTCTCTTGCAAATTCTTAAGGTGGCAGGGGTAAAATACAGGAAGCGAAAGGCTATTTACAATTTGTACAGAAACCAGATGGCAGTTATATGAGTCGAGGGACATGAAAGGGAAGCAGTGGTTGGGAAGGGAGTGAGACAGGGTTGCAGCCTGTCCCTGATATTATTCAATGTGTATATTGAGTAAGCAGTAAAGAAAAGTTCAGAGCAGGTATTAAAATCCATGGAGAAGAATTAAATCTTGAGGTTTGCGAGTGACATTGTAATTCTGTCAGAAACACAAAGGACTTGGAAGAGCAGTTGAATGGACAGTGTCTTGAAGGGAGGATATAAGATAAACATCAGCAAAAGCAAAACCAGGATAATGGAATGTAGTAGAGTTAATTCGGGTGATGCTGAGGAAATTAGATTAGGAACTGGACTGTTTGGGGGAAGAGACCAAACAGCGAGGTCATCAGTCTCGTTGGATTAGGGAAGGATGGGGAAGGAAGTCGGCTGTGCCCTTTCAAAGGAATCATCCCGGCATTTGCCTGGAGCGATTTAGCGAAATCACGTAAAACCTAAATCAAGATGGCCGGACGCAGGATTGAACCGTCGTCCTCCCGAATGCGAGTCCAGTGTGCTAACCAATGCGCCACCTCACTCGGTTTAGATTAGGGAATGAGACACTTAAAGCAGTAAAGGAGTTGTGTTATTTGGGGAGCAAAATAACTGAATTATGGTCGAAGCAGAGAGGATATAAAATGTAGACTGGCAATGGCAAGGAAAGGGTTTCTGAAGAAGGAAAAATTTATTAACATCGAGTATAGATTTAAAAGTCAGGAAGTCGTTTCTGAAAGTATTTGTATGGAGTGTAGCCATGTATGGAAGTGAAACGTGGAAGACAAATAGTTTAGACAACAAGAGAATAGAAGCTTTCGAAATGTGGTGTTACAGAAGAATGCTGAAGATTGGATGGGTAAATCACATAACTAATGAGGAGGTATTGAATAGAATTGGGGAGAAGAGGAGTTTGTGGCACAACTTGACCAGAAGAAGGGATCGGTTGGTAGGACATGTTCTGAGACATCGAGGGATCACCAATTTAGTATTGGAGGGCAGCATGGAGGGTAAAAATCATAGAGGGAGACCAAGAGATGAATACACTAAGCAGA
This sequence comes from Schistocerca gregaria, assembly GCF_023897955.1. Lineage (NCBI taxonomy): Eukaryota > Metazoa > Arthropoda > Insecta > Orthoptera > Acrididae > Schistocerca > Schistocerca gregaria. The sequence goes on from NC_064930.1 coordinate 75,533,590, forward strand.
TTCAGAAGGATGTAGGCGGCAGTAGTTACTGGTAGATGAAGAAGCTTGCAGTCTCTGGACTGAAGACCACAACATCAACAATAACATGTAAATTTGTGTTGAAAACATTCAAAATGTGTCTTGATAATTTAAATTGTTTGATCCATTATTAGAAATGTATTTCAGTCTATAAGCTGTGCGGTTCTGCCTGAGAGGCTTTAACTACAAGCTGTGCCTAGCCTGGACTGATGCTATGTACGGAAGTGAGACGTGTGTGATAAACAGTTCAGCTGTCTAGAGAATAGAAACTTTTGAAATGTGGTGCTACAGTAAATTTAGAGGATTAGTTGTGTAGATCAGATAACTAATGAAGATGGACTGAATGAGACTGAGGAGGAAAGACCAAAATAACTGCATCAGTAAAGGGAAGCCTGTTGCTTTAGTTGCTACGAGTTATCAAGCTATGTCTCGCATGTGCTAGAAAAAATGTGTGCTTTTTTATTGACAAACAGTCCATTTGAGCAATGCTGAAAACAGTATTTGTGGTCTGTTATTGCTGCTTCACTACCTACTAATACCAATACAGTTAATTTGTTGGCATGTGGGTATAATAAAAGAATGATAGGATTCTAACTGTAAATGTTGGCAGTTGCCGTAGATTGGTTGAATGCTCACGTATTTGTAGTTCTTCAGTTTTATCTCAAATGATTTCAGATTACAGATAAAGGAAGGAGGATTGCACTCAGAGAATCTGCATTTTTGTCACAGCAATGCAATGAAAGTAAATGAGTTTTAACTTAGTAGCTTGTAATGTTATTGATTTCTAGAATGTAATAAGCTGACAAACCCCACTTTGCGACAGGTAATAAGTCCAGTTACTCCCATTCAAGGAACAGACCTAAAATAGGAAAGTACTTCCCATGGAGATTAACCCATAAGCGCATATGCGTGTTTTTATGATATTTCTGTACGTGTGGGATATTTTTTACCCCAGTCAGAAAAGACAAATATTTCAGGAAATTTGAATGTACATTTCTACCACAGATGATCATCGTGTTTCAAACACACATTTAATGATTTTTTAAGATTTAAACTCTCACTTCTCATAATCAAAAAAATTAAAAGTCTCAAAGTGGAAATTAATGTTCATTGGATATTAGCATACAGCATGTAGTTCTAGTTTTCTCTCCCCCACTCTCCAACCCCAACAAAGTTTTACTTTTTCTAATGATTGGCTTCTTAAAGCTGCTGCTTTAATTGAACTCTATAAGGATAGTAAAACAGATCATACTGGAGAATTTCCCGTGTTGAAAAATATCCTATGGACAAGTCTTGGAAACTGTGAAGAACCTTCACTGGACTATCAGCCATGCTGTCGCCAGCCACAAAATGTTTTTGCACAGACTGGCCAGAATGCGGTTGTCCGCAACTCCTAACATTCACTGTTGACCCAGTTTCATTGAACATTGCAATAACTCTGTGATCTTTCAATTCATTTGCTGCTGCTTTGTGCCTTGGAATTGCACAAAAGTGTCTCACTATTGCTGCATAACTTTTCCATTCTGATAAAATATTTTTAATATGTGGCCAGCTGACAATTAAAAATATATTATGTGATCAAAAAGTGGCACTCTCTTTGAAGAACCCTGTAAGTGGTGAGTTGTTGCGTTTGCTCATTTGATTGTGTCATATAAAGGACAGAAAATGAAATAACAGCTTGTATAGGTTAATTACTGTCATTTGCAACTGTAGTAAATGTCTTAATAAGATCAGATGCCTTTTGATTTAATCTAAAGCATCTTCAGTGGTCACTAACAGTATGGTGTTTTCTCTTACAATTTAGTGTGCTATGACCATGAACAGTTCACTTGCTTTACCTAGTGATACAAACAATTTTTATTCTTTGCGTTACTTATGGTTTGTTGTTGTTTACATCCGGTTCTTCAACGTTTATGTGCTGCATTTTTGCATGCAACACTTCCACTGCACTGAATATATCCACGTGTCTTGTGTTCAGAAGTATCATTGTTCTTTTGCCATTTCTTGTGTTTTGTTTTGGCATTGCAGGATGCATTTGTCTCTTTTTTTGGTAGTGGTGGGAGCATCTGCTATCGGTCAGTCAGTGTAATTTTTGACTGGATGGGAGTGGGATAGAGGTTGAGGGGAAAGAGAGAGGGAGAGAGAGAGAGGGAGGGAGGGAGGGAGGGAGAGGGAGAGGGAGAGGAGGGAGCTGACATGTCCTAACTACTGTGTGTGAAAATTGTTTTACTTGTGTACAGTGATTGGTGATCTAGGGTGATGATATTGCCTAGTTTGTGGTATTATTTTGTGGTGCCTAAGGGGCTGTTCTTTCTCAGTAGTATGTTTTATCAGTTTAAACAGTGTCTGGCTGCTAATGTTTGTCTGTCCATTTATTGTGTGTTTCTTCTGCTTTTTGAATTTGAAAGATTTCTTGTAAGTTTCAGAGATTTTTCTTGTCACTGACTCTGAAGACTATTTTCGTGTCCTTTTCTATTGTGGTAAGTATAAGGCGTGTTTTTTAGTAAGTACTGTTTTGAAATTGAAAAGAGACGTGCTAAGATATCTCAATAATTTTATTTTTACATGAAGGCCTGTACCTTAATCTACTTTGCTACATAGTTTCTGTCAATATTGAGGCACTTGTCATAATGTTGTACCAGTTTTTGAATACCCTCCTCATAGAAGTCTGCTGCCTGACTTGTTAACCACTGCATCACTACTGTTTTGACTTCATCGTCGTCTTGAAGACTGACCGCCCAGGTGTTTCTTCAAGTGCAGTAAGAGATGGTGGTCACTGGGTGTAAGATTGGGGCTGTACGGAGGATGATATCGAGTCTCCCACCAAAAAGATGTGATGAGAGCTTTGGTCTGATTCGCCACATGCGAATGGGCTTTGTGTTGCAGCAAAACAATGCCTTTGCTCAACTTCCACGGACTGTTGCTTCGATTCTGGTATGAAGTAGGCCACGCACGTTTCATCGCCCGTAACAATTTGCTTAAGAAATCATCACCGTTGTTATGGTACCGCTCGAGGAAAGTCAATGCACTGTCTAAACGTTTGGTTTTTGTGCACATTTGTCAACATTTTTGGTACCGGATGTGTGCACAATTTTCGGTAATTCAAGTGCTCGGTCACAATGCGATACAAAACACTATGAGAAACATTAGGAATGTCATCCTGCAAGGAGGAAATCGTAAAGCGTCTGTTTTCTCTCGCCTTATTGTCCACCTCCTGCACCAAACTTTCATTAACGACCGAAGGACGCCAACTCTGTTGTTCATCGTGCACATTTGTGTGGCCATCTTTAAATGCACTCGCCCACTTGCTTACCATTCCATCACTCATAATGTTTTCTCGGTAAACTGCACAGATCTCAGGATGAATATCCATCATTTTTAGGCTTTTAGCACTAAAAAATCTTATAACAGCCCGTACTTCACAGTCGGCAGGACGCTCGGTACACAACGTAAACAAGCAAGAATCGGACTGGAATGGTGTCAATGTGTAGATTAAGATACAGGCTTTCACGTAAAAATAAAATTATTGAAGTATCGTAGCACGTCTTTTTTTTAATTTCAAAACGGTACTTACTTAAAAAAACAGACCTCGTATATCAGAAAGCCAGTTTGAAACTAGAGACCAAAATTTGTCACACACCCTACAGTAAATTACTACTACTCCTCATTTGTTAAATGAGTAAAGAAGGCAAAATGACCACAAATACACTGCCAAGAGTTGCACAACACGTAGAATGGCAAACTTCCAACTGTCGGCTCTCTCAAATGTGTTAGCGACAGTAGAACGACAATATAAAGTCACCTGTTTGATAGTGGAGAAGGAATAGTAGTAACAGGTGAGAGTTTCGGCTAGGACACTCGAGTGTAAGGTTCTCGAGATGGCAAAACTTTGTGTCGAGGGTACAGTAAGACAGTGGAATTTCACCACACGTGCTGAGGAATGTCTGCGTGTGCATTCACAGGGAAGGCTTGGGTGCAGCTGGCCGTGTCGGAGGGATCGCTGCGCAGCCACCTACAGTGCGCGCTGTCGGACCGCGAGGCGCTGGCGCGCCACTACGGGGACCGTGCACTGCTGCGCGATCACGCGCGCTCGCAGCTGCTGCTGCATCTGGTCGGGGTTGCGGACGCCGTCGCCGGGGGACTGCTGCGACAGGTGCGTCTCTACCCCCACAGGGGCCTCTGAATGTTATCCAGTGGCCTTTGACTTTCTCTGTACTTTTACTGCACGTCAGCAAAGTGGTGTAGGGCAGGTGGAATCCGTTAGCACGGAATAGCAAATAACAGTGGACTGACATCTGAAATGAAGTAGATGATTTGAAGAAATTCTGCAAACTCGGAAGTAAAGCAACTCGTGAAGGATGAAGTGTGGAGATGTAAGAGTACCTCAGAGAGGACATTGCTGGCCAAAAGAAGTCTGCTTGTACCAAATATATCCCTTAACCTGAGGGACAAATTTCTCAGAGTGTATGTTTTAACCCCCCCCCCCCCCCTCCCCACCACCGCCCCCACCCCCACCCCCCCTCCACTCCCCCTTGAACCATGGACCTTGCTGTTGGTGGGGAGGCTTGCGTGCCTCAGCGATACAGATAGCCGTACTGTAGGTACAACCACAACAGAGGGGTATCTGTTGAGAGGCCAGACAAACGTGTGGTTCCTGAAGAGGGGCAGCAGCCTCTTCAGTAGTTGCAAGGGCAACAGTCTGGATGATTGACTGATCTGGCCTTGTAACAAAAACCAAAACGGCCTTGCTGTGCGGGTACTGCGAACGGCTGAAAGCAAGGGGAAACTACGGCCATAATTTTTCCCGAGGGCATGCTGCTCTACTGTATGGTTAAATGATGATGGCGTCCTCTTGGGTAAAATATTCCGGAGGTAAAATAGTCCCCCATTCGGATATCTGGGCAGGGACTACTCAAGAGGATGTTGTTATCAGGAGAAAGAAAACTGGTGTTCTACGGATCGGAGCGTGGAATGTTAGATCCCTTAATTGGGCAGGTAGGTTAGAAAATTTAAAAAGGGAAATGGATAGGTTAAAGTTAGATATAGTGGGAATTAGTGAAGTGGCAGGAGGAACAAGACTTTTGGTCAAGTGACTACAGGGTTATAAATACAAATCAAATAGGGGTAATGCAGGAGTAGGTTTAATAATGAATAGGAAAATAGGAATGCAGGTAAGCTACTACGAACAGCATAGTGAATGCATTATTGTGGCCAAGATAGATACGAAGCCCACACCTACTACAGTAGTACAAGTTTATATGCCAACTAGCTCTGCAGATGATGAAGAAATTGAAGAAATGTATGATGAAAGAAGAGAAATTATTCAGATAGTGAAGGGAGATGAAAATTTAATAGTCAGGGGTGACTGGAATTCAAGTGTAGGAAAAGTGAGAGAAGGAAACGTAGTAGGTGAATATGGATCAGGGCTAAGAAATGAAAGAGGAAGCCGCCTGGCAGAATTTTGCACAGAGCACAACTTAATCATAGCTAACACTTGGTTTAAGAATCATGAAAGGAGGTTGTATACATGGAAGAACCCTGGAGATACTAAAAAGTATCAGATAGATTATATAATGGTAAGACAGAGATTTAGGAACCAGGTTTTAAATTGTAAGACATTTCCAGTGGCAGATGTGGACTCTGACCACAATCTATTGGTTATGAACTGTAGATTAAAACTGAAGAAGCTGCAAAAAGGTGGGAATTTAAGGAGATGGGACATGGATAAACTGAAAGAACCAGAGGTTGTACAGAGTTTCAGGGAGAGCATAAGGGAACAATTGACAGAAATGAGGGACAGAAATACAGTAGAAAAAGAATGGGTAGCTTTGAGGGATGATGTAGTGAAGGCAGCAGATGATCAAGTAGGTAAAAAGGCGAGGGCTAGTAGAAATCCTTGGGTAACAGAAGAAATATTGAATTCAATTGATGAAAGGAGAAAATATAAAAATGCAGTAAATGAAGCAGGCAAAAAGGAATACAAACGTCTCAAACATGACATTGACAGGAAGTGCAAAATGGCTAAGCAGGAATGGCTAGAGGACAAAAGAGAAGCAGTGGTTGGGAAGGGAGTGAGACAGGGTTGTAGCCTCTCCCCAATGTTATTCAATCTGTATATTGGGCAAGCAGTAAAGGAAACAAAAGAAAAATTTCGGAGTAGGTATTAAAATCCATGGAGAAGAAATAAAAACTTTGAGGTTAGCCAATGACATTGTAATTCTGTTAGAGACAGCAAGGGACTTGGAATAGCAGTTGAATGGAATGGACAGTAACTTGAGAGGAGTATATAAGATGAAGATCAACAAAAGCGAAACGAGGGTAATGGAATGTAGTCGAATTAAGTTGGGTGATGCTGAGGGAATTAGATTAGGAAATGAGACACTTAAAGAAGTAAAGAAGTTTTGCTAAATGGGGAGCAAAATCACTGATGATGGTCGAAGTAGAGAGGATATAAAATGTAGACTGGCAATGGCAAGCAAAGCGCTTCTGAAGAAGAGAAATTTATTAAAATCTTGTATAGATTTACGTGTCAAGAAGTCATTTCTTAAAGTATTTGTATGGAGTGTAGCCATGTATGGAAGTGAAACATGGACGATAAATAGTTTTGACAAGAAGAGAATAGAAGCTTTCAAAATGTGGTGCTACAGAAGAATGCTGAAGATTAGATGGGTAGATCACATAACTAATGAGGGAGTATTGAATAGGATTGGGGAGAAGAGAAGTTTGTGGCACAACTTGACTAGAAGAAGGGATCGGTTGGTAGGACATGTTCTGAGGCATCAAGGGATCACAAATTTAGCGTTGGAGGGCAGCGTGGAGGGTAAAAATCGTAGAGGGAGACCAAGAGATGAATACACCAAGCAGATTCAGAATGATGTAGGTTGCAGTAGTTACTGGGAGATGAAGCAGCTTGCACAGGATAGAGCAGCATGGAGAGCTGCATCAAACCAGTCTCGGGACTGAAGACCACAACAACAACAACAACAACAACATGTTTTAAACAAAACATTGTATGCTAGTGAATAGTGAACTGTGGAAAAACTGGAAAAGGAGAGAACTGAAGTGTTTGACAGGTGGTGCTGTTTAAGTGTGTCTAGAATTAGACAAGTTAAAAGAAACTGCTGGAGTATGTGAAGAAAATATCTCCTTATTAATCAACAAAAATAATAAAATAGTTCTAGATACCATTGAGAAGGGAGAGATATAGGAAGACTACATTAACAACCTCTTTTCAGATGACAGACCAAATGTTGAAATTTACAATTTAACCGGACCTCCAGTTGTGAAAAAAGAAATTGAGGAAAACATCGGAAACTCAAAAACCAATATAGCCACAGGGCCTTATTAAACACCTTGATGAAGAAGGTATAAAGTCTTCCACAAACTGTTTAACAAAATTTACGACACTGGTCATTACCCTGCCGAATGGCTATTATCAACTTTCATTTCCTGACCAAAGAGGAGGAATGCAAGAAGATATGAAGATCACAGACTTGTTAGTCTTATGAGCCATCCTTTGAAAATACTTCTGAGAATCATCCACCAAAGGCTATACGAAAAATTCGAGAAATTCATTAGCGAGACACAGTTTGGATTTAGGAAAGGTTTAGGTACAAGAGAAGCAATAGTCGCTTAAAAGCTCTAGTACGAAACTATGATCAGGTTAAAAATGTAGGCCTCTGTTTTATTGACTACAAAAAACAATTCGATAGAGTACATCCTCATAAACTCATAGAAATTCTTAAAAGAATTGACTTAGGTGAGAAAGATATCTGCTGTAAAGAGAGTTTATATTGGAATCAGATACGAGGGCTATGCCGAAAGGTTTTAGCAGCCCGTAAATCGTAAGGCGGAGGACAATGGGGTTGTTTTCATTCGAAAGAGTGATGTTTTTCGACCTTGAGACGTGCGCGCGCAGCCCCTGGCTATCGGTAATCCCCCCACAGCGCGGTAAGAAAGCATGTACAGTGCTGAGTCAGAGACGGTGCAGGATGGAGCTGTCGCGCCGCGACTTTCGTGCCATGATTTTTTAGGATTAGAAAACGGGGTTAAGTGCCGAAGAATGCCATTCTTCTTTGCTTCGTGTTTTTGGTGAAGCTTCCCCTTCTAGGGCCACAGTTGGAAACTGGTTTCGCGAGTTTCGAGGGATCGGCAGTCAATTGAAGATGAACCTCGTCCCGGTCGGCCAGCAACAGCTGTGACTCCTGGAAACATTGATTCTGTGAGGAAAATGATCAAAGAAGATCCACATCTTACATTTTGTGACATTGAAGGGACCCTAAATATTGGATCAAGAGCAGCACAGACCATTGTTCGTAGTCACTTAGGCCTTACTAAGAGATGGGGCTGTTGGGTGCCACATTCCCTGACAGAAAGCCAAAAGGAGGCGAGAGTGGACTGGTGTCGTTTCATAATCGAAAATTCAATGGAGGGAAGTCCCAAGACACCTACAATATCATGACAGGTGATGAAACGTGGGTATACCATTATAACCCTGAAACGAAGAGACAGTCTTCTATGCGGTGCTTTCCAGGGAAGGAACCACCCACAAAAGTTCAACGAAGTCTGAGCTCTGGAAAAAAGATGGTGGCGACTTTTTTCACAAAGATGTGGCATCTCACCTCTGTGTTCTTGGACACACGTCGTACAGTCAATGCTGAATGGTACGTGAACGATTGTCTTCCAAAAGTCATCGCCACATGGAAGTCACAGCATCCAAAGTCCGAGAGTGGGCACCTTCTGCTGCATTACGACAGTGCATCTGCGCACAGGGCTGCCAGAACGATGGACTTTCTGGTGAAGGAAAAAGTGCAAGTGTTACCCCATCCCCCCCCCCCCCCCCCCCCCCCCTATTCACCTGACCTGGCCCCTGTGACTTCTTTCTGTTCCCTAAGACTAAGGAAAAAATTCGAGGGCAGCAGTTTTCATCAGATGAAGAGGCCATCCCAAAAGAAGCTTGGACTGACACATTTTCTAAGTGGTTGCAGAGAATGGAAAAATGTATACGCACTAATGGAGAGTATTTTGAAAAGTTGTAAACGTATTTTTGCAAAATAATTTTTTTTCACACATTCTGCTAAAAACTTTCGCCATAACCCTCGTAGTGCAGGCTAAATTTGATAATGAGGTCACAGATTTGGTCAATATATGTATAGTAGTTATGACAAGGAGGCATACTGTCGGCCTTGTTATTTAACTTATACTCGAGAGAGTATTTTCAGGAGGCACTTGATGATGTAGAAAAAGGCGTAAAGGTTAATAGAGTGTATATCAACAACATTAACTATGCTGATGATATGGTATTGATAGCTGATAATTTAGATTACCTTCAACAACTCGTTAACATAGTTGCAGATTACAGAAGTACTCTCGGTCTGAATATTAACATCGAAAGACTAATTTTATGATTGTCACACGAGAGTCTGACTCATTTAAACATGCAGATCTAAGATTTCAAGGGTCTTTCATACAGAGAGTCAACAAGTTTAAATACATCAGAACACGGCTTTCTGAAGACTGGGAAGCAGACTTGGAAATAAAATGTCACACAGTGAACACCTGAGACGCCTACATAAAATTTAAGAATATTCTTACAAGCACAGACCTAGACTTAAACCTTAGAGTCGGGTTTGTAAAATGTTACATCTGTCCGTGCTTCTATTTGGCTCACTAAATATGACAACAACAAAGAAGTTGGAAGCCTTTGAAATGTGGATTTATTGCAGAATGCTTAAAATACCGTGGTTTGCAAGAATAATCAACATCGAAGTACCGGAACGAATGAACAAGCAGCGAGAAATGATGACAGTGCTTAAAACAAGAAAAATTGCATATCTCGGACATAAAGTACGGAACACCAAATATACGAGGTGGTTGTTGTTGTGGTCTTCAGTCCTGAGACTGGTTTGATGCAGCTCTCCATGCTACTCTATCCTGTGCAAGCTTCTTCATCTCCCAGTACCTACTGCAGCCTACATCCTTCTGAATCTGCTTAGTGTATTCATCTCTTGGTCTCCCTCTACGATTTTTACCCTCCAGCTGCCCTCCAATACTAAATTGGTGATCCCTTGAGGACTCAGAACATGTCCTACCAATCAATCCCTACTTCTAGTCAAGTTGTGCCACAAACTCCTCTTCTCCCCGATCCTATTCAGTACCTCCTCATTAGTTATGTGATCTACCCATCTAATCTTCAGCACTCTTCTGTAGCACCACATTTTGAAAGCTTCTATTCTCTTCTTGTCCAAACTATTTATCGTCCGCGTTTCACTTCCATACATGGCTACACTCCATACAAATGCTTTCAGAAACGACTTCCTGACACGTAAATCTATACATGAAATTAAATTTCGCTCCTTCAGAAACGCTTTCCTTGCCATTGCCAGTCTACGTTTTATATCCTCTCTACTTCGACCATCATCAGTTATTTTGCTCCCCAAATGCAAAACTCCTTTACTACTTTAAGTGTCTCATTTCCTAATCTAATTCCCTCAGCATCACCTGACTTAATTCTAAGAGGTGGAATCCAAAATTTTCGGGACTGGTGCTGCCGTCTGGAAAGTAGGAGTAGTAGATCTTTGCACAGCTAGGTGGTGAGAGCTGGATATGTGCGGAGTGGCATTCAGCTGGGAGGAAGCGTTGTGTGTCCACAGTGATTTCCGTAATACACTGTTTGGTGTGTGGCGATTTTACGATGGATCCGTGAACAGTACAACACATGTGTATCAAATTCTGTGTGAATCTCGGAGAAAGTGCTTACGGGTTATCACCGGCAACGAGAGCTGGATTTACAGTTATGACCCAGAGACAAAGAAACAATGATCTCAGTGGAAGAGCCTGGGCTCTCAAAGACCCAAAAAAGTGAGACAGGTGAAGAGCAAACTGAAGAGCACAATCATCATTTTCATTGATACCGAGGGATTTGTGCACAAAGAATTCATCCCAACCAAACAGTGAATTCCTCGTACTACTGTGACGTTTTGCGACGGCTCCGTGTAAACACGTGGCGACATCGGCCTGAACTTTGGCGTTGAGGGAACTGGCTGCCGCATCGTGACAATGCACCCTGTCACACGTCCTTGCTCACCAGCATCTTTTTGGCAAAAAAAAAAAACACAGTGGTTGTACCCCACCCACCGTTCTCACAAGATTTGGCACCTGGCGACTTCGCGCTATTCCCAAAACTGAAACTCAATTTGAAAGGATGTCAGTTTCATCAAATAACAGGACTTCCAGAAAACGTTTGACCAGTGGGAGAAGTGTTGGACCAGTGTGTATGTGCGGTTGGTAACTACTTCGAGGGTGATGGTGACCATTAGTCCGAAGGTAAGGTTTTCGACATATGGCAGTCCCGCAAATTTGGTATAGCATTTCGTATGCTTCTGCAGTTAATAATAGAAGGGCAGATTGAAAGAAAAAGAAGACAAGGGTGAAGAAGAACATCCTGGTTGGACAATATAAAGCAGTGGACAGGACTAAGAAATGTAGACCAGCTATTACATACTGCGGTTCACAGAAGAAAGATGAGACATGTACCGTATTTACTTGAATCTAAGCCACATTCAAATCTAAGCCACATCTGAAAAATGAGACTCTAAATCAAGGGAAAAAATTTTTCCCAAATCTAAGCTGCACCTGAAATTTGAGACTCAAAATTCAAGGTGCGAGAAAAGTTTTACGCCACACCTCCAAATGGAAACAAAGTTGGTCCATTATAATATGAGACACAATTTAGGTCGAATAAATGACGATACAGCTACAGTAGTTTGGTTCGAGTCGTAAGCTTAGCAGTTAAGCTTTACCAAGTAGCCATTGCTATGTGTCAGGTGCTCCGTCCGTATTTGTACGGGTACCCTCCTTTTTTCACATGCTTCGTGTGGTTTGTATTAATTGATTATTTTTCTTTGAACTGATAAGTGCCGTTCTCTTTGTTATAGGTGTTTACGTCACTCTAAGCTGAGAATGCATTACTGTACTGTGCCGTGCATTGTTTGTCGCTTTCTGATAATGAGTGTTTACGGCCTGTCGTCGCTCGGCGCATGGCATGCTTTTGTGCACGCTACCGCCGCTTACAATGAGAAAAAAAGAAGAAGAATAAGGAGAAGAGAGAGGAATTGTCTCCTTAGTGAAACAATGGCAAGAGACTGCTGTTTGTTGTTACTTACACTGCTGCTTTATTTGATAATGATCAACAAGAACCAAACAATAGACTGTATATGATAGAAAATGTTCTGAATGAGAGTTTAGTGAAAATTTTTCTCCATAAAAATCTTTGTAGACACCTCTTTTTGTACATTACATTCTGCACCGAAATTAGTCATTTTATATTTAAAAGTCTAGTCAATTGCTGTGCTTCATTCTGACTGTATCACTATTAGGCATACGAATAATACAAATATAAACATGACATGATATGTCTACTCTTCCGCGTTTGTTGTTGTCTCACTCTAGTTTCATAGTTTATTAGGCAGACAGGATTTAAATGAGATAGCTGCAAACACGAAAGAATACATGACAAAATGTTTATACTCGTATTATTCTTATGGTGAAGAGTATAATGCATGTGATTCACAATTCATAAAAGTTCCTATTAGCAACCATCTCTTCTCACAGGTAGGAAAAAATTCAAAATGTAGAGTTTCCCATATTGACAAACATCCCAACAGTCTTGCCAGTCAGATTTTTGTAGTACATTGAAATGCTGGTACATTCGAAGATGAGCAATACGAAATTAGTATTTCCTCCGTTGGATAACGTATGAAAATGCAGTGGTCGAAACTCGGGGCGGAGAAAAGTGATCGTCTTCCACCTTTTCTTTTTTTTATTTAATTTATTTATTTATGCACTTATTTTATCTGGCAAGATTAGGGCCTTCAGGCCCTCTCTTACACCTAATCAGGCATACTAAGATTGAACGAGTTACAGTTTCTGCAGAACATTAAGGACACACAACGTATTATGCAGTATTGATGTTAAAGAAAAAAAATAGAGATTATAACAGTAGTACAATGATAACTATAACAATAAAAAAATAATTATAACAATCAAGAATAGTAATGATGATAATAATAATAATAGTAATGACTAATTTATTTACTGACGCAGAGGTTTTGGCGCCAGTATTTATCTTTGTGCCTGCAAAGCATGCCCGTGTAGCGCTACATATATTCGACGGCAGAAGTTAGCTGTGGCGGCACCTACCAACATTTTTCAGAACTTCCGCTTACTTTGCACTCGATTCTAAGCCACAGGCGGTTTTTTGAATTACAAAAACCGGAAAAAAGTGCGGCTTAGATTCGAGCAAATACGGTAGTCGCCAACATCCATTAATGGATAAGCAGCAGCAGAAGAAGAAAAAGAATTAGGTATACTAGTAAGCTAAGAAATGAAGCAGCTCTCAGCAGAATTGGAGAAGAAAGGAACCTATGGAAAGCACTAATGAGAAGATGAGATGAGATAACAGGACACGTGTTAAGACATCAGAGAATAACTCCCATCGTACCAAGGGGAGCTGTAAAGGGTAAAAAAGTGCAAGGTAATACTCCTGAAAAGTAATTGAGGAGGTAGGGTGCAAGTGCTACTCTGAGATGAGGAGATTGGCACAATTGAAGAGTTCTTGCTGATGAGTGAAAATTGGTTTCAATTCTATGAAAATTTCAGGTTCACATGTCAAGTTGCTTGCATCTTTCTTTGTTTTATTTTAATGTTGTTACAATTAAATTGATTTGCAAACTAAGATATTTGGCAAATTCGTGAGGCTCCCCTGTCATACACTGTAGCAGGCACTGGAACTGCGAAAACCAGCAGAAGAGGAATCTGGGAAAGGCACTCCGGGAGCAGGTGCGACGGGCCCCGACCCTCTGATGATGGCGTCGGTCACGTCGTCGCTGGCATCGCCTGTAGACTCCGGGGTGGCCCTGCTGGATAGTGACAGCGAAGCGACCACGGCCAACGGGGAGCCGGACGACGGGTCAAGTCTGCGGGAGGTAGGTCGCTCGCCGAACTGTGGATGACTATGATGACGTCTCAGTCTTACGGGGTAGAACAGCACACTGTCAAAATGAAACATCGATTTCTACTGTGTTGTGAAATTAGCCTGTAATCTCCTACTACAGATACAATACCGTGCTGTGTAAAATTTGTAAGAGATTATAAGAATTAAGAAGATTTTTTTTAATTGTTGTAATTGCAATTGTAGATAAAGGGGGCTGCTCAGGATTTGCTAAGGGATCTTACACACTGCCCTGTTAACTGTATTTGAAGGTCAGTGCTGGGACATTAGTTTCATAAACGGTGTCTCAAAATTGCGTGAAAAAAATCCGCTTCAAACGTTTCTGATTGCTTTTGAGTATGAAAAATTAAGATTTCAAGTGCACGTAGCTGACGAAGTAGAGTTCTAGTCTTATATTTGCATGGTACCTGGTTTGATCAGCATTTGAAGCAACTTTCTTTTTCTAAATTCAAAGACTTTCTCTCCCTCTCTAAAATTTTTGTACAAAATTTTAAGTTGTCATGATTACCCACATTTTAATGTAATTAGTAATCCAAAGAAAGGTACTTTCTTTTTGTTCTAAATTATGATTCGGTATATGTTATTTTCTAATAATTGTAGATTTAAAGTAAAAGTTTAAATATTTAAGCTACTGGGGAGAATAGAGCCTCAAAGAACACTATCCACTAAAATGCACAAAATACTTTATATTAGGGAAAATAATGTCTTTTTTTATCTAAGTCAAACAGATAAATTGTTAACCAATTTTTATTTTCAATCAGTGATGTAATCACCCTTGTTACTGACAGCCTTTTGTACTGTAGTTTGCAAGTTTTCAATGCTGGATCAATGAAAATCAATTGGTTTTTGAGGAAAATTACATATGGCATTTTAAACATCATCCACATTTTCAAATTTTTTGCTCTTTAGTAAATGTTGTTGTGATCAGAATGAATGGAAGTCTGATGGCACAAATTGGGCAAATATGGTGGATGAGGCAATACCCCCCCCCCCCCCCCGCCCCACCCAATTCTTTAATTATTTTTTTCCAAGTGAAGGTCCGTATTCACTGTTTACCCAAGTTTCAGCTTTTCAAAATGAACAACCCTGTGAATACTCCACCAAACAAAAAAATGTGCCTTTTTTAGTGTAAACGTGGCTTAGCTATATCGGTGATGATTGACTTGGAGAGAACCACTGCCTTTCGTGTTTTGTGCTATTATTGAGATCTCATTTTTGAACTACAGTGATCAAATGATGTAATAACGCTTATGTATTGTGCTGCTGAAACAGTAAGTTGAATGTGGTGGATTGGTTAATTTTATTTGTGTTTACCAATCTTCTGCAGATTTTCCCAGATGGTCGACAGAGATCAGTTTATCCAAGTTTGTTTGACAGTGTGTTTGACAATTCCTCGATTGTTTGACATGAATTTGTTTCCACTTCTGCCCTTAACATGTCATTGTCTGATGTTCTTGATCGTGAGAATTGGCAAGATCAAAGTTACTGGACCAAGCGAGGTGGCGCAGTGGTTAGCACACTGGACTCGCATTCGGAAGGAGACGGTTCCATCCCGTCTCCGGCCATCCTGATTTAGGTTTTCCGTGATTTCCCTAAATCGCTTCAGGCAAATGCCGGGATGGTTCCTTTGAAAGGGCACGGCCGATATCCTTCCCCATCCTTCCCTCACCTGAGCTTGCGCTCCGTCTCTAATGACCTCGTTGTCGACAGGACGTTAAACACTAATCTCCTCCTCCTCCTCAAATTTACTGGATTGGAAATTAGAAAACAATTTTTGACATTGCAAATTTGTAATGCACTTGGATAAATATTGCAAATGTTTCTGGTAGCAATTATTGCATTATTACTCCTACAAAACTCAAAAGCCATACAATGCCGGATTAGTACCTCATCGGGTATAAAATGCAGGTTGTCTCAAAGTGAATACACATATTTTAAGGCTCTGTAGCATTTATTACATTCAACTTACAATTATAAACAATACATCAAATGAAAGAGCAACCCAAACAGTTGTGTTTCTATACCTGGGCACAAAGGCAAGAGTATGGAATGACCAAGAGTGAGGGAAGAACGTGTAGAATGAGTGAGTCTTTTGGGTGTAGCCCCAAGAAATCAGTTTGGAAGGCTAGTCGTTAATTAGCAGTTCCAGTGAATCCTGTTTGGAGATGCTTACAACTAAATCTGTACTGTCCATAGCTGTTACAAGTTCTAACACCTACAGACTCCAGTTTGCACACCAATTTTGCAAATGAAATGTTGCTGTAGGACGGCGAAGATTTTTCTGGGTAGCATCAACTTCAGTGATGAATTGACGCTTCACCTAAGTGGAAACGTGAACGCACATAATGTGCGCATGTGGGGGTCAGCAAATCCAAACTACGAGGTGTACAACTTTGCTTCCGCCGTTATCTCCCCAACATTTGAGGCTTTAATGAAACACATTGGTTACACATGTATCACTCAAACTATTTTCCATCGGTGGCACTACTTTCTCCTGTCTTTCGGGTAGTGTACGAATCCCGTATCGAAAAATTTTTTCATCTTCTGAAGCGGTTCACGAATCAGTCCAATTTGTGACTTCTTCATGAGATTGGAAGTGTTGGTCAGCCAGACCATGCGCCATTGATCTAAACAGGTGATAGTCAGAGAGAGCTATGTCTGGAGAACACAGTAGGTGGGGTAGGACTTTCCATTTTAACGTTTCAGAGTACATTTTCACCTCTTTTGCAATGTGGGCTCGAGCATTGTTGTGCTGCAAAATCACTTTATCGTGCCTCTCACTGTATTGTGACCGTTTGTCTTTTAATGCTCTGCTCAAATGCCTTAACTGCATTCGATAACGAGCATCTGTGATTGTTGAACTCGGTTTTAACACCTCGTGTACCGAGCTGGTCCCATGAAATGAAGAGCATGATCTTGGAGTCGTGAATATTCAGTTTGGCTGTGGACATGGAAGCATGGCCAGGATATCCCCACGATTTAGGGTTATTGTAATGAACCCATTTTTTGTCCCGGTCACAATGCTAAGCAGAAATCCCTTCCGTTTTTGCCTCTGTAGCAACTATTCACAAACACACAAATGCCGTTAGATGTCTCTTGGTTCCAGTTCACACGTGACCCAAGTTCCTTCTTTCTGAATCGTGTCCATAGCCTTGAGACATTTTGAAATGGCTTTCTGCATCAATCCCACTAATTCTGCCAATTCTTCTTGAGTTTGACGTGAGTCTTCGCTCAGCAATGTCTCCAATTCTGCATCTTAGAAAACACTCTCGTCCACCACTATGCTGGTGAAAATCAACGTTCTTGAAGTGTTGAAACCACTCAAGACACATTCTTTCACTAACAGGATCCTTACCATACGTACTTCAGAACATTTGATAAGACTCAACTGCTGTTTTCTATGTATTGAAACAAAACAGTAAGACCTCCCGCAAATGATGAGAACAACTTTATGGTGCAGACACAAATTGACTAATGTTTGAATGAGGTTATGTTGACTGAGGTTCAAGCTAACTGCCTGACATCTGCTATCTGTTTCTTTCGACCGCTCCTTACTGTTGTCGCCGCCTATCGGTAAATGGCAGAAGCGAAGTTCTACACCTTGTAGATGGTACATTCGCAAGAGAGACCCCTAAATTGAATGTTTTTTGTGTCATATCCTGGTGGAAAGTTTACCGGCATTTCTTTTTTGGTGAAGCAACTGTAAGTCGTGTTTCTTATTTTGATGTGCTAGAACTATGGACCTTTCTCAGCTGGAAGAAGCTGGACCACAGAACTTCATTTGTCAGAAAGATGGTGCACTGCCTCCCTGACGTAACTCAGTTAGTGATCAGTTAAAACTTTGTACTCGACCGCTGGATTGGCGCAAGCGACCGGACGACAAGAGCTCATTTCTCGTGACTTCTTAGTTCACGCACTCTCTGATGCCATGCGATTTTTGCCTTCAGCGGTGTATAAAGAATCACGTCTATGTACCTCTGGTACAAACTGAACTATTTGACTTTAGAAACAGCGTTGTTGCAACAATTACTCCAGACACACTGACCAAAGTTTGGGAAGAACTCGCCTATCGATTCGATGTGCGACGAATGGCGCCCACATTGAACACTTGTGGGAGAAATTGATGTATTATTTGTAATTGTAAGTTAAAGGGAACAAATGCAACCGAGTCTTAAAACCTGTATATTCATTTTGAAACACCCTGTATCTCTGGCACGACTTTGAGGTACGCAGTGAGCTGGTAAGTGACAAATACTGACATGTGCAGAAACTTTACGTTTTGGTTCTTCTAATACTCGAAACATTTCGAAGTCTTCAAAGTTGATATTTTTGTGCATTTTTGAGACAGCGGTCCTGATGTTTTGGGAAATCGATATCTGTGCGCCGAACTCGAAATCCTGCAAGTACGAAAACCCACTCCACTCCCTCCCCCAGAGATCCACACTCTCGTGGGGCCCAACAGTGTTTTTCAGCATAAAATGTAACGACCAGACCCAGATACGTCTTGTGGTGTGCTAGAGTGGTGTACCGGTGTGCAGGTGGAAGCCGCATTCCACGACATGGAGGGCACCACACCTACGCCGTCTCTGGCCTGCCCGCCGCCGGCCGCCGTCGTGGAGAGCTGCGGCTCGCCCGCCGCGGAGACTCCTGTCGGCAGCGAGGGCTCATGCGACGCGTTCGTGTACCCGAACTCGGACCCCGCAAACGTGCAGGACGCTGTGGAGAGACAGGTGCTGAACGAGATCGCGCGACGCTTCAAGGAGAGCAACTCCCCCAGGAGGAAGGTGAGTGTGTGCGTGTCACTTCTCGCACCTGCAAAAGGAGAACATCCTTGGAAACTAGCTGAATTTATTCTTTGCAAAAAATAAGTACTTCTTATGTCCTGCAATTTGTGATAATCATTATCAGCCATTAGATGTGCACTGTTGGAGAAGGTTTACTGTAGACTTAACTGTACATTACGGTCTGCACCAAAACACGTGCAAGTTGTATCTACATGTTTTCTTATACCAACTCCTTGTGGTGTTCACTGTGTTATTCTGTGGTTTGGTATTTAACTAATTTGTAAATGAAAATAATAATCTTATTTTATTACATTGAGTAATTATTAAATAAACTTTCTCGCGGCTAAAGAATTGGTCAAGTCGCTAATGAACTCCTTGTTAACGTTGTGTTAAAGTGTTGTTTGCAAGTTGTGTAAGTGTCACTAAATCACAGTTTATACAACAGATTCTATACAACTATGGATTATGATGGAAACGGTTATCTTCAGCAAAATGATCATTAAAACCACCTAATATCAGCCACACACAACACTGATGTATGTTACCTGTAACAATATTCTTTGCAACTCGGGCGTAATTAATTTCGGCTCCAAACATCAGCAAGAAAAGTTTGTTATAACGTTCGTGCTATGAGCACTGTTTTTTAAGAACCAATCTGATTCAAATCATTTTCATTTAAATGAGTTTGGGACACCGGTGCACGTTTATTTTTACACTTTTGTATTACGTTCAGCATTTGTGTCTGCAGAGTTGCGTAATTTGAATTTGCCGCTGAGACAATTGTTAAGATGGCGGCACACAATTGATAGAGACTTTCTATTGTTAGACCAAATAAGTATTTTAACTGCTTATTAAACTTTACATAAACTCTACTTTCGTATTGTACACTATTTAGACTTCATCAATCAAACATTTGATTTGTTTCTAAGGAAAACAAAAACACAGGCAAAAATGTGATACAATCGCTATCATCAATGGCTGCGCTCCTTGCAGCGGAAAGAAACAATTAACACAGATAATGCTTACTGAGAGGGGAATTACAGTTGCAAATAATTATTCACTGATGTTTATAATAATATGTTGTTGTTGTTGTTGTTGTTGTTGTCGTTGTTGTTGTTGTTGTCTTCAGTCCTGAGACTGGTTTGATGCAGCTCTCCATGCTACTCTATCCTGTGCAAGCTTCTTCATCTCCCAGTACCTATTGCAACCTACATCCTTCTGAATCTGCTTAGTGTAGTCATCTGTTGGTCTCCCTCTACGATTTTTACCCTCCACGCTGCCCTCCAATACTAAGTTGGTGATCCCTTGATGCCTCAGAACATGTCCTACCAACTGATCCCTTCTTCTGGTGGAGTTGTGCCACAAACTTCTCTTGCCCCAATCCTGTTCAATACATTCTCATTAGTTATGTGATCTACCCATCTAATCTTCAGCATTCTTCTGTAGCACCACATTTCGAAAGCTTCTATTCTCTTCTTGTCCAAACTATTTATCGTCCATGTTTCACTTCCATACATGGCTACACTCCATACAAATACTTTCAGAAATGACTTCCTGACACTTAAATCTATGCTCGATGTTAACAAATTTCTCTTCTTCAGAAACGCTTTCCTTGCTATTGCCAGTCTACATTTTATATTGTCTCTACTTCGACTATCATCAGTTATTTTGCTCCCCAAATAGCAAAACTCCTTTACTGCTTTAACTGTCTCATTTCCTAATCTAATTCCCTCAGCATCACTCGACTTAATTTGACTGCATTCCATTATCCTCGTTTTGCTTTTGTTGATTATCATGTTATACCCTCCTTTCAAGACACTGTCCATTCCGTTCGATTGCTCTTCCAAGTCCTTTGCTGTCTCTGACAGAATTACGATGTCATCGGCAAACCTCGAAGTTTTTATTTCTTCTCCATGGATTTTAATACCTACTCCGAATTTTTCTTTTGTTTCCTTCACTGCTTGCTCAATATACAGATGGAATAACATCGCGGAGAGAATACAACCCTGTCTCACTCCCTTCCCAGCCACTGCTTCCCTTTCATGTCCCTCGACTCTTATAACTGCCATCTGGTTTCTGTACAAATTGTAAATAGCCTTTCGCTCTCTGTATTTTACCCCTGCCACCTTTAAAATTTGAAAGAGATTATTCCAGTCAATGTTGTCAAAAGCTTTCTCTAAGTCTACAAATGCTAGAAACGTAGATTTGCCCTTCCTTAATCTAGATTCTAAGATAAGTCATAGGGTCAGTATTGCCTCACGTGTTCCAACATTTTTACAGAATGCAAACTGATCTTCCCCGAGGTCGGCTTCTACTAGTTTTTCCATTCGTCTGTAAAGAATTCACGTTAGTATTTTGCAGCTGTGACTTATTAAACTGATAGTTTGGTAATTTTCACATCTGTCAACACCTGCTTTCTTTGGGATTGAAATAATTATATTCTTCTTGAAGTCTGAGGGTATTTCGTCTGTTTCATACATCTTGCTCACCAGATGGTAGAGTTTTGTCAGGACTGGCTCTCCCAAGGCCGTCAGTAGTTCCAATGGAATGTTGTCTACTCCGGGGGCCTTGTTTTGACTCAGGTCTTTCAGTGCTCTTTCAAACTCTTCACGCAGTGTCGTATCTCGCATTTCATCTTCATCTACATCCTCTTCCATTTCCATAATATTGTCCTGAAGTACATCGCCCTTGTATAGACCCTCTATATACTCCTTCCACCTTTCTGCTTTCCCTTCTGACCTTAGAACTGGGTTTCCATACGAGCTCTTGATATTCATACAAGTGGTTCTCTTATCTCCGAAGGTCTCTTTAATTTTCCTGTAGGCAGTATCTATCTTACCCCTAGTGAGATAAGCCTCTACATCCTTACATTTGTCCTCTAGCCATTCCTGCTTAGCCATTTTGCACTTCCTGTCGATCTCATGTTTGAGACGTTTGTATTCCTTTTTGCCTGCTTCATTTACTGCATTTTTATATTTTCTCCTTTCATCAATTAAATTCAATATTTCTTCTGTTATCCAAGGATTTCTCCTAGCCCTCGTCTTTTTACCTACTTGATCCTCTGCTGCTTTCACTACTTCATCCCTCAAAGCTACCCGTTCTTCTTCTACTGTATTTCTTTCTCCCATTTCTGTCAATTGTTCCCTTATGCTCTCCCTGAAACTCTGTACAACCTCTGGTTCTTTCAGTTTATCCATGTCCCATCTCTTTAAATTCCCACCTTTTTGCAGCTTCTTCAGTTTTAATCTACAGTTCATAACCAATAGATTGTGGTCAGAGTCCACATCTGCCCCTGGAAATGTCTTACAATTTAAAACCTGGTTCCTAAATCTCTGTCTTACCATTATATAATCTATCTGATACCTTTTAGTATCTCCAGGGTTCTTCCATGTATACAAGCTCCTTTCATGATTCTGAAACCAAGTGTTAGCTATGATTAAGTTGTGCTCTGTGCAAAATTCTACCAGGCAGCTTCCTCTTTCATTTCTTAGCCCTGATCCATATTCACCTACTACGTTTCCTTCTCTCACTTTTCCTACACTTGAATTCCAGTCACCCCTGACTATTAAATTTTCATCTCCCTTCACTATCTGAATAATTTCTTTTATTTCATCATACATTTCTTCAATTTCTTCGTCATCTGCAGATCTAGTTGGCATATAAACTTCTACTACTGTAGTAGGTGTGTGCTTCGTATCTATCTTGGCCACAGTAATGCATTCACTATGCTGTTTGTAGTAGCTTCCCCGCATTCCTATTTTCCGATTCATTATTAAACCTACTCCTGCATTACCCCTATTTGATTTTGTGTTTATAACCCTGTAGTCACCTGACCAGAAGTCTTGTTCTTCCTGCCACCGAACTTCACAAATTCGCACTATATCTAACTTTAACCTATCCATTTCCCTTTTTAAATTTTCTAACCTACCTGCCCGATTAAGGGATCTGACATTGGACGCTCCGATCCGTAGAATGACAGTTTTCTTTCTCCTGATAACGGCATCCTCTTGAGTAGTCCCCGCCCGGAGATCCGAATGGGGGACTATTTTACCTCCGGAATATTTTACTCAAGAGGACGCCATCATCATTTACTCATGCAGTAAAGCTGCATGCCCTCGGGAAAAATTACGGCCGTAGTTTCCCCTTGCTTTCAGCTATTCGCAGTACCAGCACAGCAAGGCCGTTTTGGTTATTATTATAAGGCCAGATCAGTCAATCACCCAGACTGTTGCCCTTGCAACTACTGAAGAGGCTGCTGCCCCTCTTCAGGAACCGCACGTTTGTCTGGCCTCTTACCTATTGTACGGCTATCTGTATCGGTGAGGCACGCAAGCCTCCCCACCAACGTCAAGATCCATGGTTCGGGAGGGGGGGTTATAATAATGATGAACTATATTTTCAAGTAATAATTAACAAATAATTACTATTTCTTAACAGACCTCAGTTTGATATGTGTCTTGTGTGCTGAACCTACAAAAGGTAAAAATAAAGGAAGACAATCACAGATCATAAAAGGAATTTACAATTATCATTGTCTTTGTATGATACCCATCGATATGTCTAATTACATCATAGAATATTATATAAATAATATTTATAAGTTTCACTGTTTTTTTTTTATACGTCGAATAGATAATGTTTATAATTGTTAGAGGCATAATTTCCTCTCGTCGCACTGTAGCGAAAAATTTATCTTGTGGATGTTGCAATGCCCCTTGTGTTAAGAAAAAAATTTGTTTATCTATTGTATAGTTTTTTTATAAGTCCACGTAATCCACGTAGATTTGCTATTCTCAAGATGCAAATGTTTAGTTTCAATGTTGCTTTAGACATGACAAAATTATAGTGGAATCGAGTAGTTTAGATGACTTCAGTGACCGTATTATCTCGGAAATTGCTGCGGATACTTCCCAGATTAACTTATCTCCCCCCCCATTTGGGTTCACTGGACTCGGAAAACTGGGAATAAAACCGTCCAAGGGGCTTCAAGAAAATACAGACACCTACTTTTAACAGTCAGGCTTGACAGGAATGTAATAAAATATGCTGGAAAATGCAAATTTATGACTCTGTTGTAAGCATCTGAGATAATGAATGTTTTTTCGTGGTGGTATATCATAAAATTTATCGAATGTCCTTACAATTTGCTGCTGACGTCGTAAGATTGCCCTCGTGTCAAGCCGTTGGACCGCAGACAGGTAGTGGCTGCTGCTGGACTGCCCCTAGCCGAGTCGGTGCGGCGTCGGCTGCCGTCGGCTGCATCGTGGTTTGGATCTGCTGCTGGCTAAAAGTCGCACTGCAGCAGGTCTTGTTTCTCCTTCCCTACTACGGTCTGCACCAAAACACTTGCACGTTGTATCTACATGTTTTCTTATACCAACTCCTGTTGACCCTTTTGATGCTACAGACAAGCTCTTTGCAGTCTGGATTGAGTCAGCCTTTGCTACGCCTGTAGTGTTCGCCAAAATCGGGTTCTCGTGCTGAGAATAGGTGGTGTGCCAGATATGAAATGATAGTCCGGTTTTTCGAACCTATTACGTGAAAAAAGTTGATTTTTACACATCTTACAGATTGATATATGCACTTGATAAAGTATTGATTTCTTTTCACAATCCTTCAACTTCGTACGCTGCTCGAAATTGATTAAAAATTTTCATGAAGTTTTAGTGTTTGCAGAGGTAGAAACAACATTGTGTGAACTTCGCATATGGTTAATTTTAGCTTATATGTTTCAGTAAATTCAGTGCAGACAATAGATCAAAATTTTATTTAAAATCGAGAGCAGAAAAATACCTGATTTTATTCTTAAGTTATTGGGTTTTGTATCCGAATGTTGCGGATGATGTGCCCATTTGCTCCCCTGCACTGTAAATTGTACGGTTATAACAGTTGTCGAGATTCGAAGTAGTGAAATGAGGTTTTCTGCAAATGATAGAACACAGTGGGGCACATATGTAGTGTGATAAATATGTGAAACTTTTTTGTTTGATAAGATATGTGAATAACTCGTTTGCAGTAGTGAGAGGTCAGCATGTGTGTGCCCACAGAAGTGCAGGAAAATCCAAGTAGTGCACATACACTATGTGATCAAAAGTTCCAGACACCTGGCTAAAAATGACTTACAAGTTTGTCCTGCCCTCCATCAATAATGCTGGAATTCAATACGGTGTCGTCCCACCCGTAGTGTCGATGACAGCTTCCACTCTCGCAGGCGTACGTTCAGTGAGGTGCTAGAGAAGGTTTCTTGGGGAATGGCAGCCCATTCTTCACGGAGAGCTGCACTGAGGGGAGGTGCTTGATTGTGTTGATAGATGCAATCGCCATCCCCAAATAGCTCTTCAAGAATTGAAAGCAATAAGGTGCTTAAAACACCAATGTAGTCGTGTGCTGTGATACAGCCACACACAACACGACCACTTCATAACGCCACTGCCTCGGGATTTTACTGTTGGCACTACACATGGTGGCAGATAATGTTCACCGGGCATTCGCCATATCCACACCCTGCCATCAGATCGCCACATTGTGTACCGTGATTCGTCATTCCACACAATGTTTTTCCACTGTTCAGTTGTCCAGCCGGCATGATGTGTGGCTTATGAGCAGCCGCTTGACTGTGAAATCAAAGTTTTCTCATCTTTCACCTAACTGTCATAGTACTTGTAGTGGATCCTGGTGATGATTGGAATTCCTGTCTGATGGCCTGGATAGGTATCGGCCTATTACACATTACGACCCTCTTCAACTGTCTGCGGTCTCTGTCAGTCAACAGACTAGGTCGGTCTGTAAGCTTTTATGCTGTATGTGTCTCTTTACATTTCCACTTCTGTATCACATCGGAAACAGTCGACCTAGGGATGTTTAGGAGTGTGGAAATCATGGGTACAGGCGTATGACAGCCAATCGCCTGACCACGTTCGAAGACCGTGAGTTCCGCGGAGCGCCCCATTCTGCTCTCACAATGTCCTTTGACTACTGAGGATGCTGATGCGGAGTACGTGACAGTAGGTGACAGCACAATACACCAAATATGAAAAACATATGTTTTTGGGGGTGTGCGGATACTTTTGATCACATAGCATGTACACCACCTTGGGAATTACGTACCCAGCTCACAGCAGGAAAGAGTTATGGGGCCCTCACAAACTCAGCAACATAGTCAAACCGTCAATATACTTGATGTTTCAGAATGAGTATTTGAAGGCTCTGTAGCAGTTACTGCATTCAACTTACAATTATGAATAATACATCAAGTGAAAGAGCAGCTCAATAAGTTTCGTTTGCAGGTGTTAAAAAATAGAAGTAGAAATGTGAATAAACATAATGTGCACGTTTGAAGGTCAGCAAATTCCCTCAAGATGTTCCAGCTGCACTGAGACTTGCCTGAATTGGATGTTTTGGTGCCATTCCCCAACAGAAAGTTATGGGCCTTTCTTTTTTTATTGAAGCAGTTGTAAGTGGTCTTTCCTATCTTGATGCACTATGGCTATGGCTCTTTACTCAACTGGAAGGACATTAACCACAGAACTTAGTTTGGGAGCAAGCTGGTGAGCCATCCCACCGGCACAACACAGTACGCAGTGTTGTACCGGACTGCCGGATTGGTCGCAAGTAGTCATACGGTAGAACTCGTTTCGCACAGCCTCCACATTCACCTGATCTGAATCCACTGACTTTTTACTTTGGGATCTCAGAAAGGATCGGGTGTATGTGCATCCAATACCAGCTGATCCACCTCACTTAAGATACACGACTGAAGCAGTTGTTGCAACAGTTGCTCCACACACACACTGATGGAAGTCTGGGAAGGACTCTCCTGTCGACTCGACGTTTGCTGTTTGAGGGATTGTGTTCACGTTGAACACTTATAGGAAAAACTATTTGAGTTGCTCTTTCATTTGATGTATTATTTATAATTTAGGGACTGGAACTGTAAAGGTCTAAAGTGAATTGTTGTCGAGTGTGAGATTGTAGCATTTATTTGTGTTTCTGACATCTGTCGATCTTATGGTGTTCAGGTTTATCTGTGCTGTAGGTCCACGTTGCGTATATGAACACTCACAAAAAGCCATCTCACTGATTTCTTCAATGATGGTTTGCTTTAGGCACATGGTTCTCGTCACCTAAATTGTAAGTTGAAAGTTATAAATGCTAAAAAGCCTGAATTTATTTATTTATTTATTTACGTCTTGTCTGCTTGTGTCTGTGTACGTGCGGATGGATATGTGTGTGTTTGCACGAGTGTATACCTGTCCTTTTTTCCTCCTAAGGTAAGTCTTTCAGCTCCCGGTATTGGATTGATTCCTTACCCTCTTCCTTAAAACCCAGATCCTTTCGTCTTTCCCTCTCCTTCCCTCTTTCCTGATGAAGCAGCCATGGGTTGCGAAAGCTTGAATTGTGTGTGTATGTTTGTGTTTGTTTGTGTGTGTCTCAACATGCCAGCACTTTCGTTTGGTTAGTTACATCATCTTTGTTCTTAGATATATTTATGTATTTATTTATTTATTTACGTGTCATGTTCTGTAGGACCAGATTGAGGAGCAAATCTCCGAGGTCATGGAACGTGTTAGCACACGAAATTACAACCTAAAAGTAATAACAGATAAAAATGAAATGTTAATGAACCCGAAAAAAGTCAGTCCATAAGTTTAAGTAAATACAATCAACAGTACAACAAGAATCAGCTTAATTTTTCAAGGAACTCCTCAACAGAATAGAAGTAGTGATGCATGAGGAAGCTCTTCAATTTTGATTTGAAAGTGCTTGGATCACTGCTAAGATTTTTGAATTCGAGTGGTAGCTTATTGAGAATGGATTCAGCAGTATACTGCACGATTGTTACGGAAGTCCGATCCAAATGCAGGTTTGATTTCTGCTGAGTATTAATTGAGGAAAGTTGCTTATTCTTCTGAGTAAGGTAATATTGTTAACAAGAAATCACAGTGAGGAATATATATATTGAGGGGTCAATTTCAAAAACCCAGACTTGTGAACAGGGGTCGACAAGAGGTTCCGTGAACTTACACCACTTATTGCCCATTTGCGAGGCAAAAATATCCATTTAGAATGGGAAGAGTTGCCCCAAAATATTAATGCCATACGATGTAAGTGAATGAAAATAAGCAAAGTAGACTAATTTTTGTGTCGAACGATCGCTTACCTCAGATACCGTTCGAATTGGAAAAATGGCAGCATTAAGTCTTTGAACAAGATCCTGAACGTGGGCTTTCCACGGCAGTTCACCACCTATCTGAATACCTAGAAATTTGAACTGTTCAGTTTCACTAATCGTATACCCATTCTGTGAAATTAAAATGCCAGGTTTTGTTGAATTGTGTGTTAGAAACTATAAAAACTGAGTCTTACTGTGATTTAATGTTAGTTTATTTTCTACAAGTCATGAACTTATTTCATGAATCAATGTTGCACACCTCACTTTACTACCAAGTGAGTGTCATCAGCAAACAGAAATATTTTAGAGTTACCCATAATACTAGAGGGCACATATTTTATATAAATAACAGACCCCACATCACAGCCATTCTCAACATTGTGAATAACAACCTTTTGCTGTCTGTTGCTAAAGTGAAAGGTGAACCAATTGTGAGCTACTCTTCATATTCCGTAATGGTCCAGCTTCTGGAGCAATATTTTGTGATAAACACAAACACACACCTTAGTTAAATCATAAAATACGCCTAGCATTCGAAACCTTTTGTTTAACCCATCCAGTACCTCACAGAGGAAAGAGAATATAGCATTTACAGCTGTTAAATGACTTCTAAAGCCAAATTGCATATTTGCTAGCAAATCGTGCGATATAAAACGATCAATTACCCTTATGTACATGGCCTGTTCAATAACTTTAGCAAACACTGATGGCATAGAAATAACTCTGAAATTGTCTGCATTATCCCTTTCTCCCTTTTTATAAAGTGGCTTTACTACTGAGTACTTTAATTGTTCAGGAAACTGATCATTTGTAAAGGAAAAATTACAAATATGGCTAAATCTCCCCCTTGTCTGTATCACAGAGGAGTATTTCAGACATCAATCTCAGAAAGGCATTTGCCAAGGAAGCTATATGATTCCCTGTAGAAACTAAATTTTATTTAATTCACCAGGAATGCTCAGAAAATGATTGTTAAATACTGTACATATATCTGATTTATCAGTAACAGAAATATTTTTACTACAATCTGACGTTATATTGTTGACATTGTGCTGTTGACCAGACATTTCCCTCAAAACTGACCCTACGGGTTTAATTTTATTGCATGAATTAGCCAGTATTTGATAGATCCCAACTTTTCCAGTACGTAGAGAGCTAATACGGTCTGCATAAATTTACATAAATGTTTTGTTAAATTATTAGTTGAAACAGCAAGCGAATAATGAAGGAGAAGCAGTGGTTTCTGTCAAAATAGCTTTTTTTCCTCATGATGTACACACAGAGAGAACTCTGGAAGTAATTCCTATGATTACCAGTATGAATAGATTACAGCTAGTTGTGATTTGTTGTCAGTATGTTCAACAGAAGTTGCTAGCAGTGGCTGCTAATTTGCAATCTGACTCGTTCTGCAGGCCAGAAGGTTCCCCTCGATAATGCAATTTGTGGGACAAAAGATGTGAATGAATGAGTGAGTGTTGTGTCACAAATTTGATCTCGCGTCCCAGAACTGACGAGGAGGCTGTAGTGTGGGAGGTCAGTATCAGCTGTGTAGCGTAGTTGGCAGGCCGTCAGTGTAAACATGTACTCTTCTCTTCGAAGTGCGTCGTGTCGGTGTTTCGTATTTGCATTAGGTGTGAGTACAGGCCTGTGTACTTTCTGATAGAACACTCACTATTTGTGATGATCTCTTCAGGGACACGTCTTGCCTCATCCCAAACATTTAGAAGTAAATATCTCGACCAGAATAGGATACAGTCACATAGGTGTAGTCGGGTGGCCAGTTTCATCCTGCCACACACAGATTTGTCGGCTCGTTTGCCACCGTGTGATATCGAGGTACTAGGCTCAACAGTCGGAGCAGTTGACACTGCTGCTGCTGTTCGAACACTGCTCTGTCAAATGGATTGGCAGCTGGTTATGGGGTGGGTACTGTCTGCCTGGCATCTGAGCAGGGGAAGACCTGAAGTATTCATTGCAATTTAACAACTGTCGGTAGCAGACGTATAAATTACAGCCACACATTGGCTGATCTTGTAGGAGGTGGAGTTCGGTGCACAGGATCTGAAAGCTGTTTTGTTACAAAGCAGTCAGTATGCTTGGGGGTCAGAGAAGAGTGTGTATTCTGCCAATGGAGAGGGTATGTATTTTTTGATGACCATTTACACTATTTTGTTCCCATTTATTTTTTTCGGTCATCATTCTTCTCACCAGTTCAATGTGGTAAGTCGCGAATTCCTCTCTTGTGGCTCCCTCTTCATCTCAAACTGGCACTTGCACCTTATGTCATCAGTTATTACTTGATTCTGAATGTGAGTCAATATTTTATTTGAGTATGGGATTTGTTAATGAACAAATGTCATAATCAAATAAAATATTGACTCGCGTTCAGAATCAAGTAATCTTTTTTATAGTATCCATACATCTATGAGAACGTTAAGAGCTTGCAAGATGGTAGCATTACGTTTTATGTCCTCTTGTGTCTGGTGTTAAGCAGATCAATAGATTGTCATTGTGGTAGTCCACAGTTTCTCACATATTCCACACTCGAGGACCGTGCGAGTAAAATGTCATCCGATCGATCGAATGAGGTTACTATTGTATTGAGTGCCTCAGTGGATCAAGAAATCTCGAACCTTTTGAGCGTGAGTATCATTTGCCTTACTGCCCCTACAGAATTCTTCAATAGCCCAAGCTTCATCTGTAAATGTAAGACAACCCCTGTATCAATCCATTAAACAACATAAAACATTGACCTCAGCAGCAATTGTTTAATATGCGAAAGTAAAACGACCTCATTCTTTTCGAATGATGAATTTGCGAAAAAAAAACCTTGTCTTATAATCTAGTAAATAACATGAAAGTGAGTCAGTGTTAAAAAGACATCACCTGCAACCATACCTGAATTAGCTCTTGGCTGGAGCAAGATTGCATATCTTCTTTCACATATGAAGAAGTCTCTGTGCTTACAAATTTTGTCTGAATTCAAGACTGTGGAAACTGGACTTCTCCCTTTG
This sequence comes from Schistocerca gregaria, assembly GCF_023897955.1. Lineage (NCBI taxonomy): Eukaryota > Metazoa > Arthropoda > Insecta > Orthoptera > Acrididae > Schistocerca > Schistocerca gregaria. The sequence continues at coordinate 75,564,589 of NC_064930.1, forward strand.
TCTTCCAGGTATGGAAACATTCTGCAAAAAATAAAAAAATAAAAATGGCCGTGTGTGTAACAAAGATCAAGTAGGCATAGAAACAAATGATTAAAAATTTTGATCAAATGATCTATCAGTGTAAAACACTACATTTTGCTAAATCAGTATGTTCAACGTTTATAGAAAATTTGTTTGAGACGGGTTGGATTATGAGCTGTAGTATCACAGGTCCACAGTTTGGAAATACTGGCTATTGGTTTTAATACCTTCCTCTGCTTGTCCTTGTGGTGTATGTTTTCCCCATTTTTTGTTCATTCCATTCATTTTCTTTTCAGGTGTGGTTCTCCATTCCTTTCCCCCTTTTATTTTTCAAATGTACTTTGGGCGTTTTTGTACCTTGAGCCTTGCTTATGTCAGGAAAAAGGGACTGATGACCCTGTAGTTTGATATTACTCAGCTGAAGCAAAAGTGCTGGCGGCACCTCAAAGCCCTCCGCTGCCTGAGCCACGCGTCTTGGGGTGCAGATCGCTGCACGCTGTTGCGATTGTACAGAGCCCTTGTGCAGTCCAGGCTTGATTATCGGAGCCTGGCCTATGGGTCTGCATCGCCCTCAGTGTTGACGTTGTTGGACCCCATACACCACTGTGGGGTTCGGCTTGCAACTGGCGCTTTGGCGCTTTCCGTACGAGCCCCGTGGATAGTCTACTGGTGGAGGCCAGGGTTCCCCCGCTGCGGATTCGCCGCCACCGACTGCTCGCCGACTATGCTGTCCACGTGCATTGTTCACCGGGCCATCCCAATCATCGCCTGCTTTTCCCTGCCAGGGTTCTCCCTCTGCCCGACTGGCGACCTAGGTCTGGGCTTTCCATTGCTGTCCGCGTCCAGTCCCTGCTGTCGGAACTGGGGTCTTTCCCTCTTCTGCCACCCTTCCGGGTCCGTGCACCCACGCCTCCCTCGTGTATGCCCCGGCCGTCCGTCTGCCTGGACTTGGCACGGGAACCCGAGGACTCGGTTCCGCCTGTGGCCCTCCATCGCCGTTTTCTTGTGCTCCTCATTTTCAGGCTGTGAGCCTGTCTACACTGATGGTTCCCTGGTAGATGGTCGTACTGCCTACGCTTTTGCTCACGCTGCCCATGTTGAACAGCGCTCCTTGCCGGCTGGCTGCAGTATTTTTACTGCAGAGCTGGTGGCCGTATTGCGCACTCTTGAGCATATGCGTTCCTGCTCAGGTACGTCCATCGTCATCTGCAGTGACTCCCTGAGCAGCCTCCAGGCTATCAACCGCTCCTATACCTCTTCTCCTCTGGTATCCTTTATTCAGGAGACTGTTTTTGCCATTACCCGCTCTGGTCGTTCGGTGGTCTTTGTTTGGACACCAGGTCACGTTGGCATCCCGGGGAACGTACGTGTCGACAGGCTGGCCAAAGGGGCGATCGACGCCCCCACTTTGGAGATCGGCCTCCCGGCTCGTGATCTGCAGCTGGTGTTGCGCCGTAAGGTGCTTGGGATGTGGCACGACGAGTGGCGTAGCCTGACTTCGCCGAATAAACTGCGGGCTGTTAAGGAGACGACCGATGTGTGGCGGTCCTCCCTGCGGGCTTCTCGCAGGGACTCTGTCATCCTGTGTCGGCTCCGCATCGGCCATACCTACCTGACGCACGGACATTTTTTGCATCAGGAGGATCCCCCCCTGTGTCGGTGTGGGTCCCGGCTGACGGTCGCCCACATTTTGTTGGAGTGTCCCCAACTGCGCACCCTCCGGCAGTCTTTTAATCTCCCGGGCACGTTGCCTTTGGTTTTATGCGATGATGCCTCCGTGGCTGATGATGTTTTAAATTTTATCCGTGGTAGTCCTTTTTATGGTTCCATTTAGGGGGGTCCTGCCCCTTTCCCTTTCTATGTCTCTTATCCTCGAGTCTCTCATTGGTTGCAGATTTTAGTGTGTATTCGGATGGTTGACTCTTTCCCTTTTTTTGTTCTCATGGTCAGTCAACCAGTCTCCGGCCCTCTTCTTTTCTTCCGTTTCTTTCTGTCCGGTGTTCGTCTGTACTCTTCTTGTCTCTAGTGTTCGCTGCTACATTGGTATTCTTTCAGTGACTGAGGGGAGGGGCGTCTCCTCCCCCCTTGGGGTTTTACCCGCTCTGTAACTTTTCGTCTCGCCTGTTTTCTGGAATGGGGGACTGATGACCTTAGCTGTTTAGGCCCCCTTAAACATCCCAACAACCACCACCCTTTATAACCCAAACCAACCAACCAACCAACCTGTTGTCCAGTCTTGGTCTGCCTCAACAATTTATAAACTCCCTTGCCCTCCACCCCTCAAAAAGACACTCTCTCCTCTCCTCTCCTCTCCTCTCTCTCGCTTTTGTTGTATCGCTATCCCATTAATTTTACATAAAATTTTCATGGTGGTGTGGATTGTTTACACTGAGGTGACAAATTGTGGAATAGCAATAAGCACATATGCAGGAGGCGGTAGTATTGTGTACACGAGGTACAAAAGTGCAGTGCATTGGCAGAGCTGGGATCTGCACTGAGCTGATTTGTGTGAAAAGGTTTCAGACATGATTATGGCTGCACAACAGGAATTAACAGACCTTGAATACGGAATAGCAGTTGGAGCTGGATGCAAAAGACATTCCAATTAAGAAAATGTTAGGAAAAACAATAGTCAGAGATCCACAGTGTCAAGAGTGTGCCGAGAATACTAAGTTTAGACGTTACTTCTCATCACTGATGACGCAGTGGCTGGAAGCCCTCACGTAATGATTGAGAAGAGTTGGGTCTGTACTAACAGACAAGCAACACTACATCACTGCATGAAATAACTGCCGAAATTAATGTGGAATGTGTGACAAACATATCCATTAGGACAGTGCAGCAAGATTTGGTGTTAATATGCTATGGCAGCAGGCGACTAACGTTAGTTTCTTTGCTAAGAATATGACACTGCATCTCTCTTTGGCTTGTAACTGTATCGGTTGCACCATAGGTGACTGTAAAACTGTGGCCCTATCAGACGAGTCCCGATTTTATTTGGTAAGAGCTGGTAGGGTTTGTGTGTGGTGCAGACCGCATGAAGGCACGGGCCCAGGTCGTCAACAAGCTGGCGGTGGCTCCGTAATGGTGTGGGCTGTGTTCACAGGGAATGGACTGTGTTCTCTGGTCCAGCTGAACCGTCACTGACTGGAAATGGTGATGTTCAGCTAATTATAGACCATATGCAGCCATTCGTGGACTTCACATTCCCAAACAACAATGGAATTTTCATTGACGACAGTGCGTCACGTCGCTGGGCCACTATTGTTCACCATTGATTTGTGGAACACTCTGCACAGTTTGATTGAACAATCTGGACACCCAGATTGCCAAACACGAATCCCGTTGAACATTTACGGGACATAACCGAGAGATCAGTTTGTGCACAGAATCCTGCACTGTCAACACTTTTGCAGTTATGAACAGCTATAGAGGCGCATAGCTCAGTAGTTCTGCTGGGAACCTCCAGCGACTACCATATTTACTCGAATCTAAGCCTCACTTTTTTTCCAGTTTTTGTAATAAAAAAAAAAAAAAACCACGTGCGACTTAGAATTGATTGCAAAGTAAGTGGAAGTTCTGAAAAATGTTGTAGGTGCCACCACAACTAACTTCTGCCATCGAATATATGTAGCGCTACACAGGCATGCTTTGCAGGCACAAAGATAAATACTGGCGCCAAAACCTCTGCGTCAGTAAATAAATTAAAAAGAAAAGGTGGAAGACGAGCTTTTTTCTCCGCCCCGAGTTTGGACCACTGCGTTTTCATACATTATCCAACAAAGGAAATACAAATTTCATATTGTTCACCTTCGAATGTAGCAGTGTTTCAATGTACTATGAAAATCCAATTGGCAAGACTGTTTGGTATGTTTGTGAGTATGGGAAACTCTATGTTCTGAATTTTTTTCCTACATGTGAGAAGAGATGGTTGCTAATAGGAACTTTTATGAATTGTGAATCACATGCGGTATTCTCTTCACCATAAGAATAATATGAATATAAACGTTTTGTCATGTATTCTTTCATGTTTGCAGCGATCTCATTTAAATCCTGTCTGCCTAATAAACTATGAAACTAAAGTGAGACAACAGCAAACGCGGAAGAGTAGACATATCATGTAATGTTTATATTCATATTACAGTCAGAATGAAGCACAGCAATTGCCTAGATTTTTAAATCTAAGATGACTCTAATTTCGGTGCAGAATGTACTGTACTAAAAGAGGCGTCTGCAAAGATTTTCAAACGGAGAGAAATTTTCACTAAACTCTCGTTCAGACCATCTTCTATCATACGCAGTCTATTATTTGGTTCTTGTTGATCATTATCAAAGAAAGCAGCAGTGTAAGTAACAACAAATAGCAGTCTCTTGCCATTGTTTCGCTAATGAGATGATTCCACTTTTCTTTTTTTAATTGTAAGGGGCAGTAGCGTGCACAAAAGCAAGCCATGCGCCGAGCGACGACAGGCCGTAAACACTCATTATCAGAAAGCGACAAACAATGCATGGCACAATACAGCAATGCATTTTCAGCTTAGAGTGACGTAAACACCTATAACAAAGAGAACTGCACTTCTGAGATCAAAGAAAAATAAGCAATCAATACAAACCAGGTGAATAACGTGAAAAAGGAAGGGTGCCCGTATAAATACGGACGGAGCGTCTGACGCATAGCAATGGCTACCTGGTAAAGCTTAACTGCTAAGCTGCTGTAGCTGTATCGTCATTCATTCAACCTAAATTGTCTCTCATATTATAATGGACCAACTTTGTTTCGATTTGAAGGTGCGGCCTAAAACTTTTCTCTCGCCTTGAATTTAGAGTCTCAAACTTCAGGTGCGCCTTAGATTCGGGAAAATTGTTTTTCCTTGATTTAGAGTCTCTTTTTCAGGTGCGGCTTAGATTCGAATGGGGCTTAGATTCGAATGGGGCTTAGATTCGAATGGGGCTTAGATTCGAATGGGGCTTAGATTCGAGTAAATACGGTAGTTGAGTCCGTGCTGTGTCGAGTTGTTGCACTATTTCGGACAAAAGGAGGTCGGACACAATATTAGGAGGTATAACTGAAAAATATAACTCACTTCGTCTATGAACCATGAGTCGTCCGTCAGTACCTTCCCGCCGCCGCATCATCCTCAGATGAGGGTGCAGACAAGAGGGGCGTGTGGTCAGCACACCGCGCTCCCGGCCATTATGAAGGTTTTTGTTGACCTGAGCCACTACTATTCGGTCGAGTGGCTTCTCAGTTGGCATCATGAGCCTGAGTGCACCCCAAAAAATGGCAACAGTGGATGGTGGCACAGATGGTCACCCATCCAAGTGCCGGCCACGCCCGACAGCACTTAACTTCAATGATCCGATGGGAACTGGTGTATCCACTGCATCAAGGCCGTTGCCCATTAGGAGGTATCCCATGAGTGTTTTCACCTCAACGTATTATGAATCACTGTGTTTAAACTCGTACTATTACTAAATATGAGGTGTTCAAAAAGTCTCTCCGCAGTGCCGTATCATTGTTAGCAGTTCGTGCCGTGTGATTGCTCGCCTGCCTGGGTTACTTCCTTTCAAGTGGACTGTCCCAACGTTCCACTGTTTTGTTTATCTCAGCCAGCGTCAGTAGTATCGTTGGTGTGTGTCGTTACTTGTTGACATGAACGATTAAGTTTACCGTATTGACTCGAATCTAAGCTGCACCTGAAAAATGAGACTCAAAATCAAGGAACAAAATTTTTACCAAATCTAAGCCGCACCTGAAATTTGGGACTCAAAATTGAAGGGGAGAGAAAAGTTTTAGACTGCACCTCCAAATTGAAACAAAGTTCATCCATTGTAACATGAGACACAATTTAGGTCGAATGGATGAAGATCCAGCAACAGTAGTTTGGTTCGAGTCGTAAGCTTAACAGTTAAGCTTTACCAAATAGCCATTGCTATGTGTCGGGCGCTCCGTCCGTATTTGTACGGGTATCCTTCCTTTTTCACGTGCTTCGTCTGGTTTGAATCGATGCCTCTTTGATCTGATAAGTGCGGTTCTCTTTGTTATAGGTGTTTACGTCACTCTAAGCTGAAAATGCATTATTGTACTGTGTCGTGCATTGTTTGTCGCATTCTGATAATGAGTGTTTACGACCTGTCACCATTCGCGTCATGGATTGCTTTTGTGCACACTACCGCCACTTACAATAAAAAAAAAAAAGAGCAATTGTCTCATTAGTGAAACAATGGCAAGAGACTGCTATTTGTTGTTGCTTATACTGCTACTTTATTTGATAATGCTCAACAAGAACCAAGTAATAGACTGCGCATGATAGATAATGTTCTGAATGAGAGTTTAGCGAAAATTGCATTTCTAGACGTCAGTTTGTGGGTCCCATATTTTTCAATGAAACAATAAACGCAAAACGATACTGCAGTGACATTCTGTACCCATTCATAGGAGAACTTTTGTTAAGTGAAATACTGAATGGTTATATGGTGCAGCCGCGCATACAGCTCGCGTGTCAATGTCACTGCTTGCCGATGTTTTTGGTGATCGCATAATTTCAGAGGGACTTTGACCTCCGCAATTGTCTGACCTAATACCACATGACTTTTTCTTGTGGGGTGTAGCAAAAGCGGATCCAAAATCCGTCGATGAATTGAAAACAGCAATATCCACTTTAACTGCTTCTGTTACAGAAGAAATGTTACAGCTTGCGTTTAGAAGCATGATTAGACGAATTAAATTGTGTATTCAGCAACAGAGGGTACACTCCAATGTTTAATGTGAAAATTTGTAAGAAAAAATGAATATTCAATAAATTAATAACTTGTATTTCACTGAGTTTCATTACGGAATATTCACTGCGGCATATGGCACGCGCGTCTAATGATCGTACGGCACTGTGGAGAGACTTTTTGAACATCCTGTGTGTGTGTGTGTGTGTGTGTGTGTGTGTGTGTGTGTGTGTGTGTGTGTGTGTGTGTGTGTGTGTGTGTCTTGTTTATTTACACGTTAAGTTCTGTAGGAGCAAAATGAGGAGCTAATCTCCAAGGTCAGGGAATGTGTCAGTACATTAAATTACAACATAAAAGTAATAACAGATAGAAATAAAATGCTTATGAACCCAAAAAAAGTCAAGCCATAAGTTTAAGTAAATGCAGTCAACAATACAAGAATCGGCTTAATTTTTCAAGCAACTCCTCGACAGTAATATTATACAAATTTTAACTAGTGTAGTAACAACACCGACGAGTCACCTGTCTTCAATAAAGAATCAATGAATTAATTTATCTTTCAGGTGGACAGTAGCACAAAAGCTGGTACAAACCAACCTGCTGACACAAATAAGATGAGCGAGCCTATCATTACAATGTGCAATGAAAAGAAGTACGAAATGGAGGAAAAGTCTGATCTCGTTAACAAGGAAGCCAGTGTAATGGGTGACAGCGAAGCCAAGAACAATGAGAAGAACCGCATCTACCACTCGCCAGATAACAAGGAGCTAGAAGGTTAGTTATACCTGCTCAGTGAAAATGAATTCTGTTTGTGGTAATATATAGGCAAGAAATTAGTTACTTTACTTTTACTGGTGACTTTAACACTCTCACTGGAGACTAAAACAAATTTCATTATTCGCTCTGGATGTTCTCTTTCCCCCTTTGCTTGGCCCTTTCTTTGGAAAGGAGGACCATCTGAACTGCTTGAAACTTTATCTATCCTGTAAATATTAATCCTATCTGTGAGGATGAAAATGACAGTGTTTGTGGTATACAGGGTGTAACAAAAAGGTACGGCCAAACTTTCAGGAAACATTGCTAACACACAAATAAAGAAAAGATGTTATGTGGACATGTGTCCGGAAACGCCTACTTTCCATGTTAGAGCTCATTTTAGTGTCGTCAGTATGTACTGTACTTCCTCGATTCACCGCCAGTTGGCCCAATTGAAGAAAGCTAATGTTGACATGCGACTCATTGCTCTACAGTAGTAGCATTGAGCGCATCAGTACGTAGCACCAACAGGTTAGTGTTCATCGCGAACGTGGTTTTGCAGTCAGTGCAATGTTTACAAATGTGGAGTCAGCAGATGCCCATTTGATGTACGGATTAGCTCGGGGCAGTAGCCGTGGCGCGGTATGTTTGTATTGAGACAGATTTCCAGAACGAAGGTGTCCCAACAGGAAAACGTTTGAAGCAATCAATCAGCGTCTTAGAGAGCACGGAACATTCCAGCCTACGACTCGCAACTGGTGAAGACCTAGAACGACGAGGACACCTGCAATGGACGAGGCAATTCTTCGTGCAGTTTGTGATAACCCTAATGTTAGGCTCAGAGAAGTTGCTGCTGTACAAGGTAACGTTGACCACGTCACTGTATGGAGAGTGCTACGGGAGAACCAGTTGTTTCCGTACCGTGTACAGCGTGTGCAGGCACTATCAGCAGCTGATTGGCCTCCACTGGTACACTTCTGCGAATGTTTCATCTGACAATGTGTCAATCCTCATTTCAGTGCAAATGTTCTCTTTACAGGTGAGGCTTCATTCCGACGTGATCAAATTGTAAATTTTCACAATCGACACGTGTGGGCTGACGAGAATCCGCATGCAATTGTGCAATCACGTCATCAACACAGATTTTCTGTGAACGTTTGGGCAGCCATTGTCGGTGATGTCTCGATTGGACCCCATGTTCTTCCACCTACGCTCAGTGGAGCATGTTACCCTGATTTCATACGGGATACTCTACCTGTGCTGCTAGAAGATGTGCCTTTACAAGTACGACACATGTGGTTCGTGCACGATGGAGCTCCTGCACATTTCAGTTGAAGTGTTCGTACGCTTCTCGACAACAGATTCGGTGACTGACGGATAGGTAGAGGCGGACAAATTCCGTGGCCTCCATGCTCTCCTGACCTCAACCCTCTCGACTTTCATTTATGGGGGCGTTTGAAAGCTCTTGTCTATGCAACCCCGGTACCAAATGTAGAGAGTCTTCATGCTCGTGTTGTGGACGGCTGTGATAAAATACGCCATTCTTCAGGTCTGCATCAGGGATTCCGTGCAACGGAGGGTGGATGTACGTATCCTCGCTAACGGAGGACATTTTGAACATTTCCTGTAACAAAGTGTTTGAAGTCACGCTGGTACGTTCTGTTGCTGTGTGCTTCCATTCCACGATTAATGTGATTTGAAGAGAAGTAATAAAATGAGCTCTAATATGCAAAGTAAGCGTTTCCGGACATATCTCCACATAACATATTTTCTTTCCTTGTGTGTGAGAAATGTTTCCTGAAAGTTTGGCTGGACCTTTTTGTAACATCCTGTGTAGGCAAGAAATTAGTTACTTTACTTTTACTGGTGACTTTAACACACTCACTGGAGACTAAAACAAATTTCATTATTCACTCTGGATGTTCTCTCTCTCTCTCTCTCTCTCTCTGTCTCTCTCTCTCTCTCTCTCTCTCTAGGAGGATTATCTGAACTGCTTGAAATTTTTATCCTTCCTGTAAATGTTAATCTTATCTATGAGGATGGAAATGACAGTGTTTGTGGTATGTAAAATGAATGCATGCACCGTTTTTGTTATAGCAAGAACAAACATGTTGTATTGAACATAGTACTTTATAGAGCAACACATAGGGTACAGGTTGTGCATCGTACTGACCACATTGACTGGACAAAAATAATACAGCAAAAGAATAGGCAGAGTGCTTGTTTGCAGTTGTATAAACCAGGGGTCTTCAAACTTCTTAGTCCGCAGTCCACATTGACTCCTCCACGAAGTCGTAAGGGCCGAGATCTACCTAGTGAGATTAAAGCACGCTAGTACACCATGATCGCTGTGATGTAAGGCTAAAGGAAAGATGAAATCACAAAAATCTAAGGTTTTGGGAATAGCTAGCAGTGAAACGAACAAAGATTTTTATTTAATTACATAATTTTGATTGGTGGGCTTACCTGACCAAAATTCTGACGTATTTTATTCTGGCGAATTTCACCAACCAAAAAAGTATGTCACTACATGTTCTGTATGTATTTTACAACGTAATCGAAAGAAAGTGAAACCTTGCTTAAGAAGCATCTTCCATAGTGATTGATTACTAAGGCTAGTTGCCGAAGTGGCGTCCATTTGAAAGACTTGCACCAGACTTGTGAGTAGAATAAAATCCAAAGAAATTTTTTACTTAAAATGTTAGCTGTGTCCCCCCCCGCCTCCTCTCCCCCCCCCCCCCCCCCCCCCCCCATCCACTATCGCATGGAGAATGGTCTGTCTGTTTATTGTGGATAGCCACAAGTTTAACAATGAGCTTCCACTTTGTAAAGATAGAGCTCCGACAGTGTTGCGGTGTATTGGTCACGATAGGCCTCGAAACTCAATTGTTGCCAGTATAGGTACCACCTCCAAAATTTGGCGGGCCGGATACCGTGGATGACTGGCCAGCCTACACGGGCCGGTTTCGGCCCGTGGGCCGTAGTTTGGAGACCCCTGGTATAAACAATGCTGTTTATTTGGCGGCTCACCAGAGCGCACCAGGTGGAGGTCCCAGATAGTCTATAACACCTTTGAACTGTATAGACGCATGCTCTCTGGCATTGTGTGCTTTGTGAATGAAAGCACATCACTCCTCTCTTTTTAGTGGTGGGAAAAAACAAACAAACATAAGTACATACATACGAGGGGGATATCAAATATAAAGAGGATTTTTGTTTCTGAACATCAACAGTTGGTAGGGCTGGACCCGCACTTCTGCTATGCTTAGGCGGGACTGTTAGAAGTGAGGAGAGTGTGCTGTTAGATATTTCCCGCCGTCTCGTCAGTAATTCCCATGATGCCTGACCAACGGGTGCACCCCTCCATTGCGCAATGCATAATTATCAAATTTCTTGCCCGTGAAGGAGTTGCAGTGGTGGCGATTTGCCAGAGCTTGACTGCACTGTTCAGTGATAAAACATTACCGAGGATGCGTGTATTTGGCTGGCATAAAAAGTTCGAGGAAGGACAAGAACGTGTGGAAAATCAGCAACACGGTCGCCATCCTCGGACCTCCATTAAAGACAAAAACATTTGTGCGGTTAAAGACATTATTGACGACGATCGACGGAGGGGAGTATCAGAAATAGCACAAAAAGTCAGAATCGGGTATGGGAGCTATCAAGCAATCGGCACAAATGACCTACATTTCCGTAAAGTGTGTTCCAGATGGGTCCCTAAACGTTTGACTGAAAATCTGAAGTTGAGATGTTTGGAGGTCTGTCGGAGGCGTACAGCAAGGTTTTGCAGAAGAAGGTGACACATTTTTGAGTCGAATCGTCACCTGCAATGAAACGTGGGTTCACCACTACACTCCAGAATAAAAAACAAACCAGTAAGGAGTGGTGGAGGAAAGGGGAGGCAGCACTAGTGAAAGCAAATATTCGACTGTCAGCTGGCAAGGTTCTTTCAACCGTTTTTTTCTATCAGCGAGCCATTTTGCTGATTGATTTTTTTGCACGAGTGATGCACAATCGTTGCCGCTTACTACAGCGAACTGTCAAAGAAGGCGAGAGTTGCATATCGCCGCAAGACAAGACCGATCGATTCGACAGGTCATCCTCCTCCACGACAGTGTGCGACCCTATACTCCAGCTCTGTCTGAGAGGTACAGGAAATGTACTGGACTAGACTCGATCATCCTCCTTACAGCTCGGGCTTATCATTTTTGCGATTTCCATTTATTCGGACCGCTCAAAGAAGCTCTAGGAGGGCGACAATTTGAAGATGACGAGAGTGTGGAAAACTTTTTGCACAACTGGCTGGTGACGTGACCCAGTTCTATTTATGACGAGGGCATCAAAAAGCTGCCTGTACGCTGGGACAAATGCATTTCCAAAGCAGGAGACTATGTGGAAAAATAAATTATAATCGCCTTGAGCTTTTCAATAAATGAATTTAAATAAAAATTGAAATTAGATTTGATCCGCCCTCGTAAAAAAAAAACAACACTGGGAACAGAAAAGTGCATGAGACAGAAAAAAAGTACTGGTACTGTGGGAAAAAAGGCACCGATCCCACAGGGCACCGAGATTATGAGATACAGAAAACACAGTGAAGGGGCTGACGTCCATTTCATTGCTTGATGACAGCGGCTGCTGCAGCTTGTGGTGGATTGGCACTGGGGAGTAGGGGCAGAAACAATGAGGGGGTTGATTGACCACTTGTGAGAGGCTGTAGGGCAGGACCGGGTACGGCATCCACATAGCGACATCGAGGTCAACGGTTGGTGCCGGAGGCATCAGCGGGGGTGCCGGAGAAGGTGACTGTGTCTAACAACTCTACCACAACAAAGATCAAAATTTAATAATGATTGTGGTGGTGCTCACGCTGCTAAATACTGCATTTTCGGGCAACAAAAAAGTTATAATGTGGCAGGTGGCATTAGAGCACAGTTAATAAAGTCATTTCATGTAATAATAAACTAGGCACTCATCTTTTCGTGTTTCCCACACTGATCTCGTTGTAAAATCGTGGCTAAATCTTCGAAAATCTAGGTGGAGATGATTACAAACTCGAATGCAAAGCGGCCTAGGTTTTATTCTGCTACATTCAAAAGTTTTATAGATGCGCTTCACAAACCATTCTTGAAGATTAAACCTTTCAGAGTTAACACAATGGTGGTGTAAAAAATAATCAGCACTCCGAATTTAAGTTACACTTCTCTTTTATTGCTTTTGTTGCAATATCACGTAACACACAAAACATCACTTCACAATACGAAACATACTTGAAAACATCTCCCTCACTGTTAAAGTTCACATTTTATAAACTGGCTACAATATGCGTCTTTCCAACATGACGTCCAAGACTTGGCTTTCTCGAGGTCCGACACTCTAACCAACCAATAATCTCTTACACGCCCAAAAATCAAGAGTTAAAAGTATGTCAAAGATCATAGTGACAAAAGAAAGAATACACGTAAGAATAATATCATTGCAATATAAACATATCAATGAATCGAAGTACTTCTACATTAATGAAATCAAATCTGAATGTTGTCTCAGAAATATGTCAACTACTTTACAGAAACAAAGTAGAATATTAATGGTATCGAGAGGTTCAGGTGAGCTGCCCTAATGATTACGTAATTCAAGTACCATTACAGGTGGCGGTGGTGGTGGTGGTGGTGGTGGTGGTGGTGGTGGTGGTGGTGGTGGTGGCAGCAGCGGTAGGTATAACAGGGGCTGTACTGACGACAGTAGTTCACTAGGATGGTTTAAAGCAGCTACAGGGGACCTGCCAGATATATACTTCCGAATCTCAGTTTTAAACATCTGAACTGTGCAACTCGGCAACAACAGTATATTCATTTAAATATATCAGAATCAAACTCTTAAAAAAATTATCGTCCATTAAGTTTAATAAGGAATGTTTGTCTTGCGAGATCCTGACAGAATACACTGAAATTTCACGCAAATTTCAGTTCCGTGTAGCTAAAACAGTGAAGCATAAATGACAAAAATTATGGCTGCAAACTGAACTAAGACACCAAAATGGGTATTACACCAGCTTTGTTATTGGATTTAAGAGTTCATAGAAATAGAACACAGTAACAGAAAGCTGCCTGGAGGGAATGCCAAATACTTGAGCGCAGTTTTCAGTCAGGCTAATAGCATGCTGACACACACACACACACACACACACACACACACACACACACACACACACACACGCACAGGGTGACCTTTTGATACATCCTAAAAATATAGATGCATTACATCAGGGTAAATACATTTTTCTGTAACTTTCAGAACAATCACTGCTGTCTCCAGACAATTGTAATGCGATTGTTGTATTTCATAAACAGAAGTATTTTGCTTTGCTGTCACTGAGATGATGCTAGATTGCTGACCCTTATGTTAAGTTTAATTTTTCATTCTCAGTTTAGATGCATGAAAAGAGATGTTAAGGCAGGAGTTGTGATACTTCGAACTCCCTCAATTTGAATTTGCTTTAGATTTTTACAATTCTCAGCATCGGACTTGGTTACTTTGTAGTACCATTGCTTTGTCAGCTCATAAGTTAATTTTGTGGTGATTTACAGTGTTGTTCACAAAGTCAGAGCATGTACATTTAATAAAATATGTGTGTGTATCTTTCTACTAATAACGCTTAAGTGAAAAGAGTTTAGGTGCATATGTTTCCATAAATACTGCTGTCATCCAGCCATCTAAATTGTATGTGAACAGGATGTACATAAAGTCCGGAAACACTTTCAATTATTTATTGCGCAAGAACCAAATATTGTACAGATATCATACATACGTCACTTTGAAGAGAAAATCTGAATGTTTGGTTTTTTTTTTTTCCATGTATACGGCCAGAGCGTAGTTTGGTAATTTGCTGATAGTCAGCGCTAGTCGCAAACATGCTGAGTTCAGGTGCGGAGCAAGCTTTCTGTGTGTGTGCTACAGCTGTGTGTAGCTTGACAAAAACAAGTGTGCTACAGTTGTTCAATGGATATTTAGAACCAAGTACGGTAAGAAGCCACCAATGAGGAAGTCCATTTAGTGCAGGCACAACAAATTTGTTAAGACAGGTTGTTTGTGCTCGGCAAGGAGAAGTGGATGTCCCAGTGTGAGTGAAGTGAATGTGGAGCGCATACGAGAGACATTCGTAAGGAGTCCAAAAAATTGGTGCGTTGTGCATCCTGTGAACTCGAAATGGCTCCAATGACTGTGTGGAAAGTCCTGCGACAGAAGCTGTCTATGAAACCATTCAAATTGGAGCTAGTGCAGAAGCTCAATGATGATGGCAAAGACAAGCGTTTTGAGTTTCATTTGCAGTTGCAACACTAGAATGAGGTGAGGATGGCATTGTTGATCACTTAATTTTTAGCGACAAACCCGCTTTTCACACTAATGGGAAGGTGAACAGGCATAATTGTTGAATATGGGGTACAAAGCATCCACATGAATTCATTGAATTTGAGTGTGATTCCCCAAAGGTAAATGTTTTTTGTGCCTTGTCACGTCAAAAATTGTACGCGACATTCTTCTTCGCCGAGAACACTGTCGCTGGATATTCCTACTTGGACATGTTTGCAGCAATGACTGATGCCTGAAATGCAATCAGACTTTCCATTCATCTTTCAGAGGGATGGGTCTCCAACCAATTTTCATCGTGGAAAGAATAAGATCTTATCAGTGTGACTAGCTATCGGATGGCTAGTGAGATGACCGGGTCGTCACTATTCCACAGCGGCAGTTGGCGACACGGATGGCATCGTCTTCCGGAGGCACCGTCGCCGTCGCAAGGCCAACGGAGACCCGGCGACCCCAAAGCGCGTCTCCTTCCACGGGGACGTGGGTGTGGGCGGGGCGACTGCCACGCATGCGCAGGGGCAGCAGTTCTCGGCGAGCTTCATGCCTGCCCACCCCGTTGTCAAGAAAGACGTCGTGCCCGGCAGGTCGGTGTGCGCCCACTCTAGATTTTGCTATGATTCATTGCTTTTGAATAAACCAGTTCTGGTTAAAGCATTTCTTGTAAATAAGTTTGATATTTGAACATGTTTGTAGAATTTTTCTGTCAGAGTCAATGTTAGTCCTCTACGAAATTTCAATGACACGTAACCAGCTATTTCAGTTTGTCTGTGTCTTAGAATGCCAGCTATTTTTACTGATTTTCAATTTTTATTAAGATGGCTATGCAACGTGTAACTGTGATACTAACATTTTCTGAATTACGTATGTCGAACTTCTTTTAGGGTTTAGTTTTTTTTCTTGTATTTTAACGAATGTTAGATTTTGTGAAAAATATAAAACTTCACTAAACCACTTAATTCTTTATTACCATTCTAGTCATAACAGTCTACTGTTCAACTTTCAGTAGTTGAAATCTATTATGCTAAAACAGTAATTGTAGATTTTTGTGCCTTATTTTCACATAGAAAAAATTGTTTTTGTGTGGTACATATTGATATGTGGTTCTTTGCTCCTGGACATTTTGCACTTGATTCATTTTACTTAATCTACAACAAGGAAAAAATATCATGCTTCAGATAATGAAGAAACATGAGAACATAATGTAAAGCATTGTTTCATTAAGTGTTTTACAAAATCCAAATGAGAAATACTAACTTGAATATGAACAGAAATTTTCTTGCACAAAGTCAGGGGATCATTATCAGAATTTTCAGTATTGTCATTATCACTGCCATTATCATCAAAACCTTGCTTCATTTCACACAAAATTTAATTCTCTAATATAACAATGAAAACAATAAATTATGGGAACTAGCACCACAACATGTCCTTGTTTCTCGCCACCCACCTGCCCTTAATTTACGTTAATTTCTTCTGTCTCAACTTTTCTTCGCTGCAACTACTCTCTGCTTCACTCCGTTTCAGTTTTCTACATCTTTCGTTACCTTTTCCGCCTGTTTTTCACCATCTCCTCCCATCTCTGCTATGTACAATGCACTTAGCTTCTCACTTTTATTAACTCGTGCCCAGTGTTTTAGTACTAATCTGTCGTGCTTATTACCCTGCCTTCCACCTTTAAGCTCTCAGGTTTTCAAATCTCGTCTGATGCAGTCCCCAATAATCAGTCTTTCCTCCTCATCCCGTACGGGAAGTAACCCCTTACCCACGGCTCTGGGTGACTTTCCCAAAATCTACCCCTTTTCCTAGACCTCTTCAGTCCTTTTCCTTCATCCGTCTTGCTTCCCCTTCAACCCTTCTGCCTGAAGAAGGAGCAACTGGCTCCATAAGCTTGCCAATCATAACAGTCTTTTACGTGTGTGTTCTGCTGCCACTTGGTGAGTAGATTTTTTTTATCTAAATAAAATTTCATTCTCTGTAAGAAAACAATACCGTGTCTTTTCATTTCTTTACATACTGAACAAACAGCTGTTGCCCTCCAGCAACTTAATTCCTTATAACAGACAAGATCTACTAACTGATTTAGAAACTACATTTCCATGATCTGTTGCCTGTTATAGAAACTACGAGTCTCCCATAGCACAGTGAAGACTGATAGAGCCCGCCAGTATATGTGATTTTTGTATGTAAAAGCGGGAGAATTTGCATCCTGTCAAATAACATGTTTGGCTGTCTACTAGAATTTTTCTTTGTTGTCAGTTGACGAACTTGACAGTCAAATTGCTAATATTTTCCTTCAATAAATATAGTTATGATAATATATACAGTAAAATCCCTTTTTACACTTTTCAGCACACTGTCCAAAAGAAATTTAAAATACAGCAAAGCATAGGAAATACAACAAGCAAAAATGAATGAATTGCTTTTACTACCATTCTATTTATATTGTTCAAAATATGAAATTAGAGCAGTTTCAGTTTTGCCTATGTATAAAATCTGAAATAATTATTTTTGTTTCTTTGTAACAACAGTTAGCTCTACTTGTCTCTTCACAGTATGCAAATCATCAATCACAAAGGAAGTGGCTGAATGCTGACACACACTGGGTTCCCCAAGTTTATTCTGACAATGTCCAATGGTGTAAATAAAACACATAAGCAAAAGTCTTTCATGAAAGCCACATTAAAAAGACATTAGTTTTCTAACATGTGATAATCATTATAAAATGGTAAATAAAAGTGTTTACATATAATTGCTTAAAACACTAAAGTTGCCAGCATTTGTAAACAGAGAACAATAGGCACGAAATCTACAGTTTGTTGCCAACAACGAGGTCACTCGACTCGAGGATGTCCAGGGTCCGGAAGAGGCCAGAAATTGTCATCCTCTTACAGAGCATCTTGACGAGGAATATTTGTCTGATGTGTAATGGTCTATTGACACATAGCCAACACAGATTTACAAAACATCGTTCTTGTGAAACTCTTTACTCACCCGAAGTGTTGACTGTTATCGACAATGAATTTAAAGTTGATTCCATATTTCTTGATTTCCAGAAAGCTATTGACACAGTACTAACAAGTGGCTTCTAATTGAATTGCATGCTTATGAAATGTCATCGCACTTATGCAACAGGATTAATGATTTCCTATCAGAGAAGTTACAATTCGTAGTAATTGACAGAAAGTCATTTGAATCAAACAGAAGTGATTTCTGATATTCCCCAAGGTAGCATTATAGTCTATTTGCTGTTCCGTATCTACATAAACAATTAGAGACAATCTGAGCAGCTGTCTTAAGTTGTTTGCAGATAATGCTGTCATTTATAGTCTTTTTAAGTCATTAGAAGATCAAAATCGGCTGCAAAATGATTTAGATAAGATATCTATATGGTGCGAAAATTGGCAAATGACCCTAAATGATGAAAAGTGTAAGGTCATCCACATGATTTCTAAAAGGAATCCGTTAACTTTGGTTACACGATAAATCTGCAAATCTAAAGGCCATAAATTCTACTAAATAGCTAGGAATTATAATTACGAACAACTTAAATGGTAAAGAAGACACAGGAAATGTTGTGGGATAGGCGAACCAAAGACTGCGTTTTACTGGCAGAACACTTAGAAGGCGCAACAGTTCTCCTAAAGAGACTGCCTACACGATTTGTGTCCGTCATATTTTGTAGTATTGCTGCACAGTTTGGGATCCTTTCCAGGTAGCATTAACGGAGTACATTGAGAAAGTTCGAAGAAAGGCTGCATATTTTGTATTATTGAGAAATAGGAGAGAGTCTCATGGACATGATACAGAATTTGGGATGGACATCATTAAAACAAAGGTGTTTTTTGTTGCAGTGGTATCTCGTGAAATATCAATCAACAACTTTCCCCTCAAAATTTGAAAATATTTTGTTGATGGCAACCTGAATAGAGAGAAAACATGATCAATGTAAGGAGATTCAGAGCTCGCACGCAAAGGTATAAGTGTTCATTTCTTTCTGCGTGCTGTACAAGAGTGGAATAACAGAGAATTATTGTGAAGGTGGTTCAATGAACCCTTTGTCAGGCACTTAAGTGTGATGTCTAGGGTATCCATGTAGATCAGGTCATACTGACCTAAGACTGCACGCCTAGTACGGATTAGCGTATTTCACACAGAGAGATGGCCGTCTTCAAAAGCAATGTTTCTTTGTATAAATGACTGTGCAATTAAATTAAAGCTGTTATAATACAATGCAATGAGGAGTCTGAAGCTAGCTGCTATAGTCACTATCATCAGATAATGATTATCGTTAAGGCAGTGACTTGGCATCTCCTGCTAATGGTATGTTACATAATCAGTAACTTTGCCTATGGTATACATTTTCTGCTTTGTTCCAAGGCTGACTTTGAGCAGGAAGATAATGCAGTTTTTTTTCAGAAATCTGTATGAAAATTAATTTTAAAGGTCATAATAATGTCAAAGAAAACTTAAAATGTGGGAAATCTTGTAAGGTGGAGTAGTTTATGGTGGAAAACCATTGTATTGAGAGAATATGATGTATGGTCACCTGATTTGTTTCATGAATAACACATTTGTTGTTGACAAGATTTGTAATTTATTGACTAGAAGTAAAGAATACAGCTTGGAAATACAACCTTATGAATCACATGTTCAATATTACTGCTGTTTTGGTTTACAACTTTCTCAAGTCGCACACGTGCATTTGTGATGACTCCCCGACACAAATCTTACGGTATGGCACAGCGTAACTCCACAATGATGGTCCTAAGTTACACTGCATTTTCAGGTTTTCTGCGGTATACCTTCTCTTTAAGGAACCCTACAAAGGAAGAAGTCACATGGGTTAATGTCCAGGCTGTGCGGTGGCCACATTCATCACCCTGCATAACATTCTGGAAATCTGTTTGACAATACCCTAAGCCCAAGTCTTTTGTGTAGGAAATCAAGCACAACCTTGGCAGTATGGGGGCGTGCTCCATTCTGCATGAACCATTGTCTGCAATGGAAGACATGAAGCCATGAGTTCAGAAAAGAACTGGTTTCATGGCATGTGTAAATAGCATTCACCAGTTACTGTACCATTGAAGAAGAGTGGACTGATGATTCTGTGGCTTGACATCGTGACCCACATGCACACTTTCTCCCCTTAGGTGTCTCTCATGTGGATTATTCGTGAAGGTTCACGTGACCAGAATCAAACGTTCTGTTTGTTCACAACGTCATTCATGTAAAAATAAGCTTCATCAGAAAACTGTGTGTTGTGTGGCACTGCCTCTCGGTCTTGTTTGATTGCCCACCTTGCGAACTGCAGTCTCCACACCTTATCTCTTGCAGTAAGCTTATACACCACAGTCATCGTGTATGGGTACAAGTGAAGGTCAGATTGAATAATGCTTTGTACAGATCGGTGTGAAATTCCCAACTCAGCACTGGCTCTTCTTGTTTATTTACTCAGACTAAGAGTCAAAGCCACTCGGAGTGCTTCAGTGTTTTGTGGCAAATGCACTTTACATGCACGTGGTCACTAACAATCAAAAAAAGATTCAGTACCTTCAAATTTTTGATGTAATCTGCATATTGTCTGTGGGCTGGGAGCCTACCGTGTGCTGAAATGAGCACGAAACCTTCTCTGTGTCTATGTAACACTATTTGTCACCACGAACGGTACAACAGTCTTTGTCTTTAGTTCAACGGTCAACCCTCCTCTGTCCGCCATCACGGCAAACTGAAATGGTGCACTCACAACGGAAGCGATAAACTCTCAACGACATCTGGCATAATTTCCACGAACTGCATGAAGTTGAGCGCACAATTTGAAAGCTATTGGCCAAATAGGTATACTTGTAGGATCAAAATTCAGTCGGGTGACTTATCGTGTGCCACCCCATAAAGGACAAAAATGAATGTTAAAAGTGGGGAAAATGACAAATGTGGTAACATAAATATGAAATTTTACTGTATGTACACAGGATGTCCCTACTGTGAGTCATTGGGCACATTTCCTCTGTTATTGTGGCAGATATTGACAATTTTGATTGTGCAATGTGTAGCTGGATTCAGCCCAAACAAATACTGCTCATCACGTTTTATGCGACGGCCTGTATCGATGGTAAAGGTTTGTTTGTTTCGTATTACAAATAAAATTATTTTTAAAGCAAAAGACTACATGTGACTGCAGTGTTCTTCACACCTGCACAGTTGGAGCTGCTCCATGCAAATGGTTCCTGCACCCATCGAGGAATGTAAGATCTGAAGTCAATCTCTTAGAAGGGTGAAACAGGTCATCCAAAAATAAAAACAGACAACTTAAATGATATCACAACTATGTATGTTGTAGTTATATTTGTTTTCCTTTTTGATTTGAATTTTTTTCTCACTGTTTGCAAGTTCGTGGAACAATTCATTGCAGAATATAAACTAGTCTGAAATAGTTGTCACATTATAAAAATACAGCATTACCGATTCAGACAATTGTTATTTAGCAGTGCTAAGTGTGAATTATTATTGTCGAATAATTACAGGTAATATTTTTTGCAGTTTTTGCTTTAATGAATTTCCAGAAGTGTAAAAATTCAATGTTAGAAAAAAGCAAATAACTGTACTTGAAATAAAAACACTGCATTATCTAATATTTTTTCACTCAAATCTTCTAGTATCAGAATTTATTCGATGTGTGAAAAGATAGATTACTACTCGCCACCTACACTATGTGATCAATAGTAGCCGGAAACCTGGCTGAAAATGACTTACAATTTGTTGTGCCCTCCATCAGTAATGCTGGAATTCAGTATGGTGTTAACCCACCCGTAGTGTTGATGACAGCTTCCACTCTCTCAGGCATACCTTCAATCAGGTGCTGCAAGTTTTCTTGGGGAATTCCAGCTCATTATTCATGGAGTGCTGCGCTGAGGAGAGGCATCAGTGTCGGTGGGTGAGGCCTGGCAGGAAGTTGGCGTTCGAAACTTCCCAAAGGTGTTCTATAGGATTCAGGCAAGGACTTTGTGCATGCCACTCCATTGCAGGGATGTTATTGTCATGTAACCACTCCACCGCAGTCCGTGCATTATGAACAGGTGCTCGATCATGTTGAAAGGTACAGTCACCCTCCCCGAATTGCTCTCCTGCAGTGGGAAGGAAGAAGGTGCTTAAAACAATGTTTACTCTCCTTACAACGAGCGAGGCCTCGTTTTGCATTTACCAGTGTGATGAGCAGCTTAAGAGTAGCCGCTCAGCTGCGAAATCAAAGTTTTCTCACCTCGCGCCTAACTGTCATAGTACTTGCAGTGGATCCTGATGCAGTTTGGAATTCCTGTGTGATCATCTGGGTAGATGTCTGCCTATTACACATTAGACCCTCTTCAACTGTCGACGGTCTCTGTCAGCCAACAGACAAGGTTTTGCTGTACGTGTCCCTTTACATTTGCACTTCACTGTCACATCAGAAACAGTGGACCTAGGGATGTTTAGGAGTGTGGAAATCTCGTGTACAGACTTAAGACACAAGTGACACCCAATCACCTGACCACTTTCGATATCCGTGAGCTCTGCGGAGCACCCCATTCTGCTCTCTCATGGTGTCTAATGACTACTGAGGTTGCTGATATGTAGTACCTGTCAGTTGGTGGCAGCACAATGTACCTAACATGAAAAACACATGCTTTTGGGGGTGTCCGGATACTTTCGATCACATAGTGTAGATGAAGTGTTGAAATGTGGGCAGGCACAGTTCACCACTGCAGTTGGGCCGTGGCACCCGGTCACAGTGGCCATGTTTGTGTGAATGTATGAAATATTTGGCATTCTCTTTCATTGTGCCTGTTTGTGACTCAGTGTCTCCTCTGTGAGTAGTGTAACAGTGTAACAATGTATTCCTTCGGTATAATATTGCTGTCATTTTACCTGGACTGTCAGTTGTTTAAATTTATTGGATGTGTAAAATATAATGTCAATCATAATTTGAATGTGCACTAACAGAGATCTAACGTTTTTATCCATCAAAAAATAATTAACAATTTACGTCCTTAGTTAGATGGGTGTGTGTGTGTGGGGGGGGGGGGGGCGGGATGAATGACATACATTTACTTTGAAGCCATCCGGCATTTGAAGACTGTGCTATTTAGACATATGTGCACTGCACTGTCTTTTTACAAACCTAAGTTCTGTGGTTATTTTGGATCTGTGGACAGAGCTTCATTCGTAGCACATCATTATGCGTGAGTCGAGTCACATTAGCTTCAGCATACAGTGATGGCCCGTGAACTTTGCTTTGAACTGTAGTGAATAAAACGCAAAGATTTGTGGCAGGCTCAAACTACAGTATTGTGTAATGCTCTTCTGACCTGCAGATATGCACATTTTTTTCAAAATAAATCCAATGGGGCTGAACATAGCAGAGTAGATGGTTTACCATTGCCTTCTTCTGACCTATTATGAAGTGTCACGAATATGTGTGTGTGTGTGTTCTGTGGGTGACTGATGAGTTTGTGTATAGTGGGGTGTTGGATTTATCTTACAGACGAAGGGGAGGGACAGGGTCAAATACCATGCTGGCACACAGCATACTACTCTCGAATAGCATCGAGGGGGACACCCTGCTTTTAACATCCCTGTCTGATGCGCACATCACTGTCCTGTGTTACAGGCTCTCACTTTGTGTGACCTCGTAGAGAGGTTTAGAATTTAATCTAGAACACTGGGGAAAAGACTGGTGTGAGGAAATCTATGCCATTATCTCTCCTCCCCGTGCTGGCCAAATACTGGCAGTGAAAATTTCATCCACTGTCAGGACTTGAACTGACATATCTCCTAGTCAGGTGCCACTGCACGAGAGACCTCATCTACAGAGGCAGGCCACACATTGTGTATTTACTCTCTAATTGAGATTAAATGTCATTTTCTCTCCAACAATGACATGATGTACAGAATCTTTAATTTGCAAACTTGGTGCATATTTTGTCGTCGCTAGGATTCGGAGCTCTTGGCGGCTTTGTGTCGTTGCGATGTCAGAAGTTCAATTAAACAATCCTTCAGACACCTCACTGGACCTACTAACTTAACATTAATGCTACAGACAAACTGCATGGGGCTCTGTCGAATGCTGTTCGAAAAGTATCAGACTTTTTATTTATAAAATCAATCTCCATTCAGATACAGTTGTTTGGTGCTATTCAGCTTGAGAGAAGTCCCTCTCAGTTTCTTCTGCACACTTCTCCCAACTCCACTTCCACTGTCAGAAGCATCGCCAGAAAGTCGCTCGTGGTACGGTGCACAGCTGCTCCGTCGAATTCTGCATACTGTCTTCCCTGTCCTAAATTGTGGTCCCTTTCAGAGACTTTTTCAGTTTATAGAAAAGCCGGGAGTCGCTCAGTGGTAGGTCATAGCAATAGGGAGACTAACAAACCACAGCAGTGTTGTGTTTGGCCAGAAAGCTCTGAAATAATTGAGAACGGTGAGTGGATGCACTATTGTGGTGAGGTTGGAAACTGCACACAACCCAAATCTGGGTGTTTGCATCTCACTGCTTCACGAAGGTGACGCATAACTTCAGTGGTACTCCTTATTGACATTACCACCTTTTGCAGGGTACTTGTGGTGGACCATGCCACTAGAGGAAAAAAAGACAATCAGTGTGACTTTTACATTGCTACAGAACTGCCTTTTTGGGGGGGAGGGGTCTCGGGGATGACGGATGCTTCCATCGGGACTGGAACTTTATTTGTGGCTTGTATCCATAAATGGAGGACCCATCACCAGTGATTACTGTGTTGAGAAAGTTAGGATTGCTGTTCAGAGTATCCAGCACATCCTGGGTGATCTTCAGACGAAGTAGCTTCTGCTCATTTGTTAGCATCTTCGGCACAAATTGTGCTGAAATCCTTCAGCACATCACCGTGCTCCTTGTGTGACTGATAACGATCTCATTGTGGATACTGAAGGCCTACCAGAATGTGCTTGCTGCACTCTTCACTGATGAGTGGAAATCTTTGAAGCACTTGTACTGCTCCTTTAACTGTGTAGTACCCTTGTTTTTTCCCTAAACGCATGTCAGATCTTGCAGATCGTTTCAACTTGAGAATCGCCAAAGTTAAAACAAAACTTAATGCAATAGCATCATTCCACCTTTTCTGTCATTTTTCCCCACTGCACAAACTCCGATGACTACCAATTACACGTGTTCACTTGTCAGCTGCTAACCACCGACTGTTTGTTTCCGCAGTTTTAAAAAAAAATCAGGCATATGCTCTACATAACCTACAAACATTGTTTTAATCAATTATCAGGTGCCACGCGTGTGTGGCGCTCTGAAGTGTATCAAAACAGTTCCGGTAGCTTGTAGTTCTGTACCTAACCTTGTGTTATCCTATCAGCTAGAAAGCCATTCTAACATAACAGTGGAAAACCAAGCTGACTAGCTGGAAAAACTTCATCTATTCAAGTAATGGATCTGGTAGCAGAAATACGCTTTCACAAGTAGTGGTCAGCACATTCCAGCTTGGCTTTTCATTACCTCTTTATTTATTTTATTCCTTCCTAAAAATCTACACTCCTGTGATGCTAAACCAGGTCACATAATATATTAAACAGGCTCTGCATAATACTTTTTTTTTTTCAAATTATTTAACTCTAATAATGCACTACTAAAGATATATTAATATATACTGTATAATTTAACAAATAGAATATATAAAAATCCCAGTTAATTAGGAAGATTGGTGGTTTATTTGGCTATATTATAGCCTTATTGAATTTTCATAAAACTTATTTTCTGTGCAATTAACTAGTTTTTAAGCTCAAGCAGGCTAATTATAAAATGGGTGTGTTAGAGGAACATTGTCTAGACCACATGCAGCTAGAGGATGTGTACATGGTGCTGGCAGAAATAAAGAAAATTTAGTTATCAGTAACAAAAATTTTATGAAATGAAAATATTATGTTTTGCAATATTTAAACAGTAAAAAGGAGACTGACTGAATCTGGCTGGAAAGGATGTATTATCGCAAGAAAACCCCTTCTAAGACCCACCACCATCCTTGAACGGGCTAGAAAACATCGTAATTGGACATCGGAAGAGTGGATGAAAGTGTTGTTCACCGACAAATTGAAATTCGACATTTTTGGAACCAGAAGAAGACTATTTGTTCGCCAATTTGTAGGGGAAGGGGTAGCCCAGCAGGGTGTTCTACGTACAGTTAAACACGGTGGAGGCTCTATTAAGGTTCGGGGATGTTTTGCCAGAGATAGAATTGGTGACATTGTGAAAATAGGAGGACGTATGGATCAGAAGCAGTACCACCGCATACTTCAGTATTGTGCAAAACGAAGTGGATTTCACTTAATAGGAAAAGGGTTCACCTTACAACATGATAGTGACACAAAATATCAGTCGGCATACTGAACAAACTACATAGCATCAAAAGAAAACAGAAAGTACTGGATGATATGGTATGGCCATCCCAAAGTCCCTATTGCAATCACATTGAAATGGGTCTGGGATGAAGTGGACAGACACATCAGGGAAGTAAATATATCCAGCAAGGAACATCTCTGGAATATTGTTAAGGATGTGTGGAATCATATAGATTCACGATACCTACAGAAACTGATTGTCTGCATGCCTAGAGTTTGTGAGACTGTTATTAAATCCTAAGGAGAGTACTTTGATGAAAGTAAAATATAATGATTGTGACTGTATTATATATGTGGAAGTTAATATAATTATATCTTGTGAGAAATAATGTTTGATTTGTGTTGTAAATCTGAAATATCAGGGTGTATTGAGATTAATGAGTGGTAGTGTAACTTGATGAATCTTGGACTTCACACAGAAGGAAATGCTACAGTATAATACAGAAGGCAACTGAAAGAAATATACAATGAGATGAACAGAAATTACACTCTCACTCACGTATAATAATTACAGTAATCAGAATGAGATTTTCACTCTGCAGCAGAGTGGCACTGATGTGAAACTTCGTGGCAGATTAAAACTGTGTGCCGGACCGAGACTCGAACTCGGGACCTTTGCCTTTCGCGGGCAAGTGCTCCACCATCTGAGCTACCGAAGCTCAATTGGCTCTGAGCACTATGGAATTTCACTTCTGAGGGCATCAGTCCCCTAGAACTTAGAACTACTTAAACCTAACTAACCTAAGGACATCACACACATCTACACTCGAGGCAGGATTCGATCCTGCGACTGTAGCGGTTGCGCGGTTCCAGACTGTAGCGCCTAGAACCGCTCGGCCATCCTGGCCGACACAGTTTTAATCTGTCAGGAAGTTTCATTACATTAATGTCACAGTGATTTATGGTAGTCCCCAGGATGTTACAAAGGCAGGACACAGTTCTCACAGGATGTGTGATCAAGAGCTCTGTAAAGTGCTCCCATTCTGGCCATAAGATGGGTAAGGAGTCCTTGTGGTAGGTCATTCCATTCCTTCACCAGTGCAGTTGACAACTGCTAGACGGTCTTCGGTGCATGCGAAAGTGCTGCAATGCTTCACTGCAACACATCCCACACGTTCTCGATAGGATTTAAGTTGAGGAGAACTGGCAAGACGGGTGTGCTCCCTGAATATCCCTTCATTCAGAGAGCTGCTCCACATGTGCTGTTTGATGCAGTTGCGCATTGTCACCTGTAAAGATGCTCAAGGCTGAATGGACCACTGAAAGGATGCACGTGGGGGAACAGTACAGTGTCACAACGTTGACCACAAAGATACAAAGGTCAGTACGCCCATCCGACATTACCTATTCTCACACCCCAACAAGTGGACCACCAAATGCTGTCGCACAATATTTCATCAGACATTTCCACTTCTTACCGTACGGGAGTATGTCGAGAATCGTCTCATATGTGATCGTTTTGGTGGTCCAGGTGCTGTGGTGAGGGGAGCATAATTTTAAATGGGCGTACTGAAGAGCAAATCTTTGAATATTGTATACTGACTGATCACTGTTATTGTGACACTGTAGTCTTCCCCCGTGTGCACTGTTTCAGGAGTCCATTTAGCAACGACTCCATTTTTACGGATGACAAAAGGCATAACTGCATCCGACGGCACGGATGGAGAAGCTCTTGGAACAGGATATTATTCAGCAAATGGTGTGGCCTATCCATTTCCCTAACTCAGATCCCATTGAGCGCATGTGTTGTCGACCTGGCTTGTTCTGTTCACCTGCAGTGATTGTTTCTACTAGTATTCTTTTGTTCTTGTTTCGTTTTTTATGATGGCAAGTTTAATTGAACAATGTGCAGCTATAGATGTCCATCGACTGCCCGAATAGACGAAAATATTGAAAAATTCGCGAGCTTGTGCTCACACTGCCAACAGACAGTAGATTGACTGCCAGAGATTAGCCGGTTAATTTGGCAAACAGTTCAGCGAATTTGTGGCAAACAGGAGACTGGTTCTTCCACAACACACCTGTACTCACAGCCATCTCTGTTAAACAGGTTTTGGCTAAAGATGACACGGTTCTGCTGCCCCGTGCACTTTACTCACCTGACCGTGTGACTTTTTCTTATTTCCACACATGAAAAGGGGCATGAAAGGCCACTGATTTGACAACATTGAATTTGAAAAATCTCTTAAAAGGACGTCATTTTTAGAACCTGGAAAACATTCAAAAGATTCTGACTGATAAGTTAAAGGCCCTACCAGTTGAAGCCTTTCAGCACTGCTACCAAGACTGGGAATGGTGAGTCCACTGCTATGTAGTTACAAAGGAAACTACTTTGAAGAAAACAATTGTTGTTGGGGAAGGGGGGGGGGAATCAATCTCATTTCTTTTCTCTCTCACCTCATATACCACTCAGTGTATCAGTTAAGTATGATTGTACAGTTCAGTAGATACGACATCATAAACATTGAGATGCATGTAAACTAGCTTTTCTTAAAATGGAGCTGTTTCATAATGGGAGTTAAATTCAGTAACAGAGTGACTGCTGTGTTACCGCCATCAGCCACAGCAGAGCCTCACGTCTAATGCCACTTGCCAGGTTTGTTTAGTATGACCAACTGTTGCAGCACCACATGGAATATGAATAAAAGTATTAGGCGACTAGCTCTTCATCAGTCATCTCTGCTGCCAACAGTTTTGGTGGCATCTCTATCATTCTATCATTGAAATTTTACTCTACTCCACATACGAGAAGTACAGTGACCGATTAAAACATGCACTAATCTTTAGGATTTTTTAAAAATAAAATTCAGTTCACAATGACCTGTCATCTTTGGAAGTTCATTCCTTACTTATAACTCAGATAAGCAGATATCAATACCTTCCTCAGTTAAGCATAATGACATAATATATTGCAAAATGTAGGTTTTCTAAATGATAACCATAGCTTGATATCATAGCAGATCAATCTATATTATTAATGTGCTGTCCTGGAACCTGGTACCAGTTGCAGCGTAGGAGCAGCAAAAATTCAATGTGATACCTGAGCTTCTCCTGGCGTAACCTATGTTCAAAGTACTTACGGGCATTCAGCCAGGTTGAATTTTCGACAACTGCCGATATTTCGGCGGATGCACACTCCGCCATTTTCAAGGCTTAACTGCAACGACCAGACGAAGTGCAGAAAACACGAGAGCTCGGTTCTGCGAGTCTAACAGAAAAGATAACACACACCTAAACCAAAGCCACCAAAGATGAACGAAGTCAGAGCTATCGATAGTAAGAAACTATGGACTGGTAGTTGAGGAAACGTTAACTCTGTCCCTATGTTTTTTAACAAGTGAAAGAGCAGGATTCCAGGCCGAGTTTAAACAAAAGCCTCCATCCCTATTCACAAGGTTGCTAGCCAATTTAATTTCAACAGACTCCTTAATCACACTATCTCAATAGCCGGACGTGCATGCTAATATCTCGGTATTATTATACCACATGGGGTGACCAGTGTCCAAACAATGATCGGCAATAGCAGATTTGCTAAGCTGCTGTAGTCGCATGTGCCGTTTATGTTCAATGCACCGGTCCTCCACGGTCCTGATGGTCTGACCAATGTATGTCATGCCACAGCTACAAGGAATGCGATAAACACCTGCCTTATGTAAACCAAGATCATCCTTAACAGACCCCAAAAGCGCTTTAATCTTAGATGGAGGTCGGAAAACACATTTCACATTGTATTTCCGTAAAATACGACCTATCTTGTTTGAAGTGCTTCCTATGTAGGGCAAAAAGGCAATAGATTTAGGAGTCAACTGAGAATTATCATCAGTCACCTGGCGCACAGTTGGTTGATATCGCAACGCCCGTTCAATCTGTCTTTCACTATACCCATTGTGGCGGAAGGTAGCCTCAAGATGGGCCAGCTCAGCAGGCAAAGTCTCAACGTCGGAGATGACATGTGGACATAGGGACAGAGTTAACGTTTCCTCAACTACCAGTCCATAGTTTCTTACTATCGATAGCTCTGACTTCGTTCATCTTTGGTGGCTTTGGTTTAGGTGTGTGTTATCTTTTCTGTTAGACTCGCAGAACCGAGCTCTCGTGTTTTCTGCACTTCGTCTGGTCGTTGCAGTTAAGCCTTGAAAATGGCGGAGTGTGCATCCGCCGAAATATCGGCAGTTGTCGAAAATTCAACCTGGCTGAATGCCCGTAAGTACTTTGAACAGCAAAAATTCATTTTTCAATATTTTACGTAATTATTGACCAAATTTAAAGTGCTTTCATAATTTACTCATTAAGAAGTATAATCTTGTGTTAAAAGTTTAACACAATTAGGCAACTATTACAGTTAGAATCTGTGTGTTTGTCTTGAGGCAGATAACTGACAGAACACACACACACACCTTAACTTTGTTCATCCAGTAGTTGAGACTGAGAGCACTAAGCAACTCCCAACAAGCTTTACTCACAATTTTGAACCTTTATGAAATATTTTTCCTGTTGACACTCCCCACAAAATGCTGAAAGGGAAAAAAAGTTTGTGTTTAGGCAGTGAAACTTCAGTGTCAGGCATTACATTTTAATTTATTACTTCTTTATTACTAACTCTTATTCAAAACACAGTTTGCAGACAATATCCACAGACATCACTGAATGCACCTGCAAAATTATATCATTGTGCAACACACAGCTCAGAGGATACGATGTTGAAAACATTGTGGTTCATGGAAAACTACCTTTTTCTTAAAATGGAGCACAAATTACCCCAACTGTATTCATCCAGCGTATCATAGTGAGAGCAGTTAGTGACTTCCAACAAACTTTAAGCATAATTTCAAACCTTTCCCAAACTTATTTCTCACTTACGTGCGTGACGCCAAATATTTAGCATATGGACTAATTTGGACATTTGAAGCTGTTTTATGTGTGGGAGTTTGATTCTTTAAAGAAACGGGTTTTAATGGTTCACTCTTAAAAGTTATCAGGCCGCTGTTGTATTTATTGCACACACTAAGTACATTTTGAAATGTTCGGTCAATGTTCTTCATTGCGGAAGGTGCAGACATCTGCTTATGTGTGTTATAAGGCAGTATTTAATTTCTGTCGAAAATGGTTAAGGGAATAAAATATTCCAGCTTTGCAGCTGACAACTGAATTTTATTTTTAAAAAATGCAGCGACGAAAAAAAAGAAACAACACCAAGGAGAAATTGTGGATCATAAATGAGACTGTTAGGCGTATTTCTACATCTCAGAGATAACAATTGTTTAAATGTCTTGCCAGTCCCTTAAGAGTGGCACTAGTAATACCAGTATGAGGATACAAATCAGGTTTGGTATAAATACTCTACTGGCCATTAAAATTGCTACACCAAGAAGAAATGCAGATGATAAACTGGTATTCATTAGACAAATGTATTGTACTGGAACTGACATGTGATTACATTTTCAAGCAGTTTGGTTGCATAGATCCTGAGAAATCAGTACCCAGAACAACCACCTCTGGCTGTAATAACGGCTTTGATACGCCTGGGTATTGATTCAAACAGAGCTCTGATGGCGTGTACAGGTACAGCTGCCCATGCAGCTTCAACACGATACCACAGTTCATCAAGAGTAGTGACGCGTATTGTGACGAGCCGGTTGCTCGGCCACCATTGACCAGCCGTTTTCAGTTGGTGAGAGATCTGGAGAATGTGCTGGCCAGGGCAGCAGTTGAACATTTTGTGTGTCCAGAAAGGCCTGTACAGGATCTGCAACATGCTGTCGTGCTTTATTGTGCTGAAATGTAGGGTTTCACAAGGATCGAATGAAGGGCAGAGACGTGGCTCGTAACACATCTGAAATGTAACGTCCACTGTTCAAAGTGCTGTCAATGCGAACAAGAGGTGACAGAGACGTGTAACCAGTGGCACCCCATACGCCAGTATGGCGATGACAAATTCACACTTCCAATGTGCGACCATCACAATGCTGTAAACAGAGCCTGGATTCATCCGAAAAAATGACGTTTTGCCTTTTGTGCACCCAGGTTCGTCGTCGAGTACACCATCGCAGGCGCTCCTGTCTGTGCTGCACCGTCAAGGGTAGCCGCAGCCACGGTCTCCGAGCTGATAGTCCGTGCTGCTGCCAACGTCATCGAACTGTTCGTGCAGATGGTTGTTGTCTCGCAAACGTCCCCATCTATTGACTCAGGGATCGAGACGTGGCTGCACGATCCGTTGCAGTCGTGCGGATAAGATGCCTGTCATCTCGACTGCTAGTGATACGAGGCCACTGGGATCCAGCACGGCGTTCCGTATTGCCCTCCTGAACCCACCGATTCCATATTCTGCTAACAGTCAATGGATTTCAACCAACGTGAGCAGCAATGTCGTGATACGATAAACCACAATCGCGATAGACTACAATCTGACCTTTATCAAAGTCGGAAACGTGATGGTACGCATTTCTCGTCTTTACACGAGGCATCACAACAATGTTTCACCAGGCAATGCCGGTCAACTGCTGTTTGTGTATGAGAAATCGGCTGGAAACTTTCCTCATGTCAGCACGTAGTAGGTGTCGCCACCAGCGCCAACCCTGTGTGAATGCTCTGAAAAGCTAATCATTTGGATATCACAGCATCTTCTTCCTGTGGGTTAAATTTCACACCTGTAGCACGTCATCTTAGTGGTGTAGCAATTTTAATGGCCAGTGGTGTAGATGCTGTAACAACTGTGGGCATTGGTTATCTTCGAGATTGTACACAGTTAGTTGATGTTAGTCAAGAATTCCTTTAAGGCGATAAAGATGCCATTATCAACACCACGCCGAGTTTATACGAGGTCGTGTAAAAGGGCTATGAGTACGTCAGTGTTCCTTCTGCTTTATTGCAGAAACAGTCAGCAGAGCTGAAACCACTGCATATGATTGCTGGCAGTGGTGGTCGCGGGAATGTACTTTCACTAGAAGACTGGGTTCCGGAC
Organism: Schistocerca gregaria; assembly: GCF_023897955.1. Classification (NCBI taxonomy): domain Eukaryota; kingdom Metazoa; phylum Arthropoda; class Insecta; order Orthoptera; family Acrididae; genus Schistocerca; species Schistocerca gregaria. The sequence continues at coordinate 75,597,821 of NC_064930.1, forward strand.
GGCCACACAGCCCTACTGAGAAGGAAGACTCTAGAGTTCGGTTTACTGCTCCGGTGCATCCTACTGCATCTGCAGCAGCAATTTGAGCAGCAGTTGGCACCACAATGACACAACGAGCTGTTACAAGTCCGTTACTTCAAGGACAGCCAGACGCCCTCTAGTGTGCGTTCCACAGACGCCAAATCACCGCCATTCGGTCGTGTCGAGTGAGAGCTCGTTGCCGTGCAGGGTGGAGGTCTGCTGCGTTTCCTGACGAAAGCCGGCCCTGCCTCCGTGCCAGTGATGCCGTGTACTGGTTAGGAGGCAGCCAGTCGAGGACCTGCAACCAGCCTCTCTGCACGATAAACACACCTGGGATTATGGTCTGGGGTGTGATTTCATTATGGCAGCAGAAGCACTGACTGCAGATTTGTACGCCAGTCTTGCGATTTGATCTGTTCTGCTGCCGCCACTCGTGAACTGAATTCCAGGTGGTGTTTTCCAAGAGGATAACACTTGCCCACACACCACTGCTGTGACCCCAGATCTACATCTACATCTACACGATTACTCTGCAATTCACATTTAAGTCCTCGGCAGAGGGTTCATCGAACCACAATCGTACTATCTCTCTACCATTCCACTCCCTAACAGCGCGAGGGAAAAACGAACACCTAAACCTTTCTGTTCGAGCTCTGATTTCTATTATTTTATTTTGATGATCATTCCCACCTATGTAGGTTGGGCTCAACAAAATATTTTCGCATTCGGAAGAGAAAGTTGGTGACTGAAATTTCGTAAATAGATCTCGCCACGACGAACGACGTCTATTCTGTAATGACTTCCATCCCACCTCGCGTATCATATCTGCCACACTCTCGCCCCTATTACGTCATAATACAAAACGAGCTGCCCTTTTTTTGCACCCTTTCGATGTCCTCCGTCAATCCCACCTGGTAAGGATCCCACACCACGCAGCAATATTCTAACAGAGGACGAACGAGTGTAGTGTAAGCTGTCTCTTTGGTGGACGTGTTGCATCTTCTAAGTGTCCTGCCAATGGCTCGCTTTCCCCACAATATTACCCATGTCGTGTTTCCAACTGAAGTTGTTCGTAATTTTTACACCCAGGTACTTAGTTGAATTGACAGCCTTGAGAATTGTACTATTTATCGAGAAATCAAATTCCATCGGATTTCTTTTGGAACTCATGTGGATCACCTCACACTTTTCGTCTTAGCTTCAACTGCCACCTGCCACACCGTACAGCAATCTTTTCTAAATCGCTTTGCAACTGATACTGGTCTTCGGATGACCTTACTAGACAGTAAATTACAGCATCATCTGCGAACAACCTAAGAGAACTGCTCAGATTGTCACCCAGGTCATTTATATAGATCAGGAACAGCAGAGGTCCCAGGAGGCTTCCCTGGGGAACACCTGATATCACTTCAGTTTTACTCGATGATTTGCCATCTATTACTACAAACATCGACCTTCCTGACAGGAAATCACGAATCCTGTTGCACAACTGAGACGATACCCCTTAGGCCTGCAGCTTGATTAGAAGTAGCTTGTGAGGAACGGTGTGAAAAGCTTTCCGGAAATCTAGAAATACGGAATCAACTTGAGATCCCCTGCCGAGAGCGGCCATTACTTCATGCAAATAAAGAGCTAGCTGCGTTGCACAAGAGCGAGGTTTTCTGAAACCTTGCTGATTACGTATCAATAGATCATTACCTTTGAGGTGATTCATAATGTTTGCATACAGTATATGCTCCAAAACCCTACTGCAAACCGACGTCAATGATATAGGTCTGTAGCTCGGTGGATTACTTCTACTACCCTTCTTAAACACTGGTGCGACCTGCGCAATTTTCCAATCTGTAGGTACAGATCTATCGGTGAGCGAGCGGTTGTATATGAGTACTAAGTAGGGAGCTATTGCATCAGCGTAATCTGAAAGGAACCTAATCGGTATACAATCTGGACCTGAAGACTTGCCCGTATCAAGCGATTTGAGTTGCTTCGCAACCCCTAGGGTGTCTACTTCTAAGAAACTCATGCCAGCAACTGTTCGTGTTTCAAATTCTGGTATATTCCATTCATCTTCCCTGATGAAGGAATTTCGGAACACTGCGTTGAGTAACTCCGCTTTAGCGGCACAGTCGTCTGTAACAGTAACATCGACACTGCGCAGCGAAGCTATTGACTGCGTCTTGCCGCTTGTGTACTTTACATACAACCAGAATTTCTTGGGATCTTCTACCATGTTTCGTGACAATGTTTCATACAGTGTGTTTACATGTTGCCTTGGCCTGTTCGATTACCAGATCTGTCTCCTGGCGAGCACGCGTGGTACATCATTGGACGACATCTCCAGCATCATTCACAACCGACATTAATCCTCCCTCTGTTGTCCGAACGAGTGCAACAGGCGTGGACCTTCGTCCCACAAAGTGACATCTGGCAAC